>NC_057800.1:534242615-534552094 GCF_018294505.1 Triticum aestivum
CCGTACTCCTTCTACGTTGCGCTTGGGCCTCCTTTTATACTTTCAAGGGGTCACCGACAGGTGACAACGTAGACTAGAAGGGTAAAATGGAAAAGGATGCGGTAGGTGCAGCTACCGCTACTGTGGACACAGTGCACCCTACCTAACTCTGACGGCAGGGGACAAGGTCATTGAATGCCCGTCTGAGTTGCCTAAACAGTGCAAAAAGTGACCGTTAGGAGTGCCACCGTTTGCCACGATGGCCTTCTCTTCATCTCCGCTTGCCACCACGTACCCCTGGCTGCACAGGCTCCCGCCACACGTCCCTGAGGAAGCCTCATGGCGACACGCGGGTGGGTGCGCTGGAGCGTGGGTACAGAGTGGCAGCGGCCCCCCGGCGATTACCTTGTTGGGGTCATCGTCTTCATCCTTGTCGCGGCCGCGGGGAGGTCTGTCTCCTTGCCGCTGCTTGGCCTTGTCGCGGCGTCCTCCTCGGCCGGGACGTTTCTTGCCGGATCCACCAGTTCCTTCCTGGGCCTTCTCCTTGTCGCGCCGCTCGTACTCAGCTTTCTGTTGCTCAACAAGCTGTTCGACTTTCTTGCAGTTCTGGAGATCGTGACCCTTGGTGCGGTGAATCTTACAATACTGCTTGCCGGAGCTGTCCTGCTTGTCGGCGGACGCCACAGGCTGGGCCTCCTTGTCGGAGCCACCAGCTTTAGCTTCCTTGGCGCCACCTCCGTTGCCGGTCTGCTCGACAGCTAGCACTTCCTTGCCCTTTTTCCTTCTGTTGTTCCGCCGCCGGCCTTTCCTTGTCGGGGCGGCATCCTCACTGTCGGATCCTCCTGCTCCTGTACTCTCTCCGGGGAGCCTCCTCCCCTCTTCAGCGCGTGCACACTTGTCGGCCAGGGTGTAAAGCTCGCTGACGTCTCTGATCTTACACATCGCCATCTCCTCCCTCATCCTTCGGTTTCGCATGTTCTGATGGAACGCGCTGATGATCGCGGTGGAGTGGACGTCTGGGATGTTGTGCTGTACACGGCTGAATCTCTGAATGTACTTGCACAGTGGCTCTCCTTCCTTCTGGGCGAGCAGATGAAGATCGCTCTCTTGGCCATGTGCTTGTGGCCGCCTGTAAAGGCGCCGACAAACTGATGGCATAAATCTGCCCAAGAGGAGATGGAATTGTTCGGCAAGTGCATGAGCCAGGACCTGACGTTGGGCTTGAGTACCAGCGGGAAGTAGTTGGCAAGGATCTTGTCGTCCCGTCCCCCGGCAGCCTGCACCGCGATGGTGTAGATGCTGAGAAACTCCGACGGATGCGTCTTGCCGTCGCACTTCTCTGGTACGTCTGGTTTGAAATTCTTTGTGCTGGGCCACTGGACTTGCCGCAGCTCACGGGTGAACGCAGGACAACCTACCGCGTACGGCAGATCGCCTGGTTCCCCTGGCGCATGCATGTCAATAGAGGGCCCAGCGCGCTTGTCGGATTGACGTCGCGCTTCTCTTTGGTGCTCGATGCGGGTTCGAGCGTCTTCTTGTTGTCGTTCATGGAGAACTTGGCGCTGGTCGCGACGAGCTCGTGGGTCCGACGACGCGGTGGAGCCGCTGTCGGGGTGGACCCGGCGAGCCGGCGATTTTGGCCTTCGTAGTGGAGAGTGCATGGAAGTCGCACCTCCCCCGGTCTTGTTGCCATCGGCTCGTGTCCGGCTGTCCTGCCGCGGCAGCGAGGTGCTTGGTTGCCGCGCAGTGTCGCCGTTGGCGAAGCCGATGAGGCACTGGATAGTGGCCCTCCATTCGTCGGTCTTGTCCGCCGTCGGAGGATAGTCTAGGAGCAGTTGAGCTCGCGCCAAGGCTTCTGCTGGAGTGGTGGGCGGCGGAGGTGAACGGTGCGAGGAGTGGGGCGTGCTCGGACTCCTAACCACGTTAGAAGGAGCAGTGCCCCGTCCAGGCGACCGTACTTCGCTCGAGCCAGTATGTTGACGTGCATGTTGGTCTTGAGCGCCACGAGAACCACCAGCTTGATCTTGGCCCAGTGGACGTATGGCGCTGCGAACGCCATGACGCTGCTGGTCCCGCGCCTCCTGAGAGGGGCGCGGTGCGCACATGGACGCCGAGGTCTGTGCCGCCTTGTCCTTGGACTTGGCTGCACTGAGGGCTCGCTCGTCGACGCCCATTCTTCCGCCGGCATCCACTCCACCACCCGTTTGCTCCGGAGGTGGTGAAAGCGACGCAGACGGAACAGCTGCCTCCGAATCCTTCTTCTTCGGTGGCATGTCGATGAAGACGATGAAGATTTAGCTCGCGTGCACGCCGGATCGGGTTCGCACAATCTCGACGCCCCCTACCTGGCGCGCCAAAGATGTCGGGGAAACTGATCCACCAACACCTATGGGGACCGGGCCCCTTTCGGTTCGGAGGGGGGCGGAGGCCGCGCAAAGAGCGGATCGAGGCAGTACACGCGAGCAGTTTTACCCAGCTTCGGGCCGCACGGATGCGTAAAACCCTACTGCTGCTTGTTTGTGTGTATTGAATTCTTGCTCAGGAGCGATGGACGCTGCCAGACCGAGTGTGAGAGTGTTCCTGATGTTTCGAATGAGCCGAACCCCTTCTACGTTGCGCTTGGGCCTCCTTTTATACTTTCAAGGGGTCACCGTCAGGTGGCAACGTAGACTAGAAGGGTAAAAATGGAAAAGGATGCGGTAGGTGCAGCTACCGCTACTGTGGACACAGTGCACCCTACCTAACTCTGACGGCAGGGGACAAGGTCATTGAATGCCCGTCTGAGTTGCCTAAACAGTGTAAAAAGTGACCGTTAGGAGTGCCACCATTTGCCACGATGGCCTTCTCTTCATCTCCGCTTGCCACCGCGTACCCCTGGCTGCACAGGCTCCCGCCACGCGCCCCTGAGGAAGCCTCATGGCGACACGCGGGTGGGTGCGCTGGAGCGTGGGTACAGAGTGGCAGCGGCCCCCCGGCGATTACATTGTCGGGGTCGTCGTCTTGTCGAGTCCAGAAGCTTGTCGCTCACCGGACCTTGCCGGGACGTGCGGTGCATCGCGGCAAGTTTCTTGAAGTGTCGTGGTTGGCCTTCCCGGCAAGCTCCTCTTGCCGGGGCCTTGTCTCTTCCCGGCAAGATCCTCTTTCCGGGGCCTTGTCTCTTCATCTTGAATGCTTTGTTCTTGAATGGCTCCAAAGGAACCCACGGAGGACTCTGGCGGTCGTCCGGTAAGCCTTGCCGCGCGGCGCTGCAACTGCCCGTGCACAAGTTCGGGATACTAGGGTACCCCTACTCTAGTACACCGACAGATTATGTTTTTGCCATGGTCACATGCTTGCAAATGTATTTTCTGATCCCTTTTGGCTCAAGGTCACTAAGGGACTTTTGTTAAGCTCTTTGAGTAGCTCCATGCCATGCTTTACCTTGCCATGTTCAGGTCATGTAGCATGTAGTTTTCATGCTCCGAAGTGTGCTACCTGATCTGAGATTCCAGACAAGTGTTAATTTCACTAAGTCTGAAATCTGTTTACCAAATGCACTTTTGCCATGCTTGTTTGAACCTGTTAATGGATGAATTGTCCGTAGCTCAGTGTTCCTCTTTTGCTAAGCATCATGAATAGATCCCTGCCATGTATTTTGTTGCCATGTTTGGGTGCTGTAGCATGTTCATCTTGTTGCATTTAGATGGCTACTTGCTGTAAATCGCAGACCAGTGCCATATTTGAATTGCTTGCCATTTCCAAACCGTGACTCCAATTCCGGCGTTCTTTATATCGTTTTCAAGCGATTTCATCTCACCTTTCCAGTGGCACACTTGGATTTCCATGTTGAGGCCAGGTTCATTCATTCCTTGTCAAAACTTTCATATGCATCGCATTCCGCATCCCGCATATCATACCATGTTCATGTGTGGTTTGTTTACTATGTTGTGTGCTTCTTTCCGGTGTTTGCTTCTTCGGGTTGGTTCCGGTAACGTCGCGTTTGTGAGGACCCGTGCGTCTACGTCCGTTTGTCTTCTTCATGGACCTGTTCTTCTTCCTTGCGGGATTTCAGGCAAGATAATCATACACTCGAAATCACTTCTATCTTTGCTTGCTAGTTGCTCGCTCTTTTGCTATGCCTATGCTGCGATACCTACCACTTGCTTATCATGCCTCCCATATTGCTGAACCAAGCCTCTAACCCACCTTGTCCTAGCAAACCGTTGTTTGGCTATGTTACCGCTTTGCTCAGCCCCTCTTATAGCATTGTTAGTTGCAGGTGAAGATTGAAGTTTGTTCCTTGTTGGAACATGGAGTTGTTGTTCCTTGTTGGAACATGTTTACTTGTTGGTATATCACTATATATCTTATTAAATTAGTGCATCTATATACTTGGTAAAGGGTGGAAGGCTCGGCCTTATGCCAGGTGTTTTGTTCCACTCTTGCCCCCCTAGTTTCCGTCATATCGGTGTTATGTTCCCGGATTTTGCACTCCTTACGCGGTTGGGTAATAATGGGAACCCCTTGACATTTCGCCTTGAGTAAAACTCTTCCAGCAATGCCCAACATTGGTTTTACCATTCGCCACCCAGCCTTTTCTTTTGCCTTGGGGGTCGCGCGCCCAAGGGTCATCATTATTTTAAACCCCCGGGCCAGTGCTCCTCTGAGTGTTGGTCCAACTTGTCAGCCGCCAGTGGCCACCAGGGGCAACTCTGGGCTGGCCTACCGGAAGTTAAGACAATCCGGTGTGCCCTGAGAAAGAGATATGTGCAGCTCCTATCGGGATTTGTCGGCACATTCGAGCGGTGTTGCTGGTTTAGTTTTACCTTGTCGAAATGTCTTGTAACCGGGATTCCGAGTCTGGTCGGGTCTTCCCGCTAGAAGGAATATCCTTCGTTGACCGTGAGAGCTTGTCGTGGGCTAAGTTGGGACACCCTGCAGGGATTTGAACTTTCGAAAGCCGTGCCCGCGGTTATGGGCAGATGGGAATTTGTTAATGTCTGGTTGTAGAAAACCTGAAGTTGACCTTAATTAAAATGCATCAACCGTGTGTGTAACCGTGATGGTCTCTTTTCGGCGGAGTCCGGGAAGTGAACATGGTGTTGGAGTTATGCTTGACGTAGGTTGTTTTAGGATCACTTCTTGATCATACTTTCTCGAACGTGCTTTGCCTTCTCTTCTCGCTCTCATTTGCGTATGTTAGCCACCATATAGGCTAGTCGCTTTCTGCAGCTCCACCTCATACCTTTTACCTTACCCATAAGCTTAAATAGTCTTGATTGCGAGGGTGTGAGATTGCTGAGTCCTCGTGGCTCACAGATACTTCCAAAACCAGCTTGCAGGTGCCGTTGAACCGTGCAGATGACGCAACCAAGCTCAAGGAGGAGCTCGATGAAGATCTTGTCCTTTGTGTTGTTTTCGTTCTAGTTGATCAGTAGTGGAGCCCAGTTGGGGTCGATTGGGGACCGTGTCGCATTTGAGGTTCTTCTTTTATTTTGGTTCTGTAGACGGACCTTGATTGTATTTGGTTGTTGTAATGCTTTATTCATGTAATTGTGTGAAGTGGCGATTGTAAGCCAACTATGTATCTTTTTCCCCTATTGTATTACTTGGGTTGTGTGAAGATTACCTCACTTGCGACATTGCTTTCAATGCGGTTATGCCTCTAAGTCGTGCTTTGACACGTGGGAGATATAGCCGCATCGAGGGCGTTACAAGTTGGTATCAGAGCCTTCCCCGACCTTAGGAGCCCCATTGCTCGATCGAATTAGTGGACGAGTTGAGTCTAAAAATGTTTTGAGTCATTTAGGAATTATATATCGGAGAGTTTAGGAATTCTTTTTACTCCCCAGTCTCTTCATCGCTCTGGTAAGGCATCCTGACGTAGAGTTTTGACTCTTCTCTTCTCAAATTTCACTAAAAAAAATTTAGGATCACGCGGGTATCTTGGAATCGTTCTGATGGTTTTGTGACGAGAACATTGTTCTTGGTGCCTCCTGTCATTTAGGGGTTGTGGCAGTGTCCCGGGGAGTTGAGCTCTGAGGTGTTGTCGTCACAATTTTATCGTTGCAGTTCTGGAATACCTGAGTTTAGTTTCGCCGACATCGAAAATCTATTTTATGCAGTTGTTGGTGAGATAACCTCGACGCCACCCAGTACTGGGGCGGGAGTTCGGGAGTATTGCCATAACTTGTATAACGGATGCTTTTCGAAGGTTGAGGTAGATGATTTCCGAAGGTTTCTTGGTTATGTGTTGAAAGATGGATACAGCTGGATGTAGGATTTTCTAGTTTTGGGTGAGATATTATGCTTCCCCTGTATCCCCAACACCCGATTGCATAACCGGAAAGTTTTGGGAGTTTATAAGTGGGAATTCAAGTAGCTCTTAGGATATCTTTCCGACAGATGTATGATTTGAAATTGGGGTTCGACGTCTAGTGGTCCGCCTATTCACGGTCGGTTTTACAGTGGTCTCGTTGTGTCTTAAAGAGTCCTTGGCTATGCCGACTCGGGGACGCTTCATATGTCATGTGCACTGCCTTGTACATGATGGTGTTGTACGATCGAGCCCGTGTAGGCCCCACCATGAAAACTTCAGACGAAATCTCTATCATATGTTTGTTCCGGCTTATTCCGCAAGCCAATCCTTTGTTTTGTTTTGAGGTGTCGTATTCGAGTTGCTTCGAAGTCAAATGTTGATTCCATACCTTGCATAAGCGGTGTTCTCATATTTCTATGTGGATACCAATCCTTCTTGATCATCGAGTTTGTCATGTCAATCCTTTTCACCGGTGTGCTTCTCTTCAAGTGGATCCGTTCGTTTTCAACATCCGCTTGATCAAGTATCAGTTCTTCTCAATGTTGTTTGTTTCATCTGTCTCCAAGTTGCCTTTGTTTTTCCCGCCCTCCCACCCTTTTTCTTCAAGGAATCCGATGTGTTTATCAAGTATCCTTTTATTCATATGAAGTCTCTCCATTCTTTTCCGTCAATGTTCTTATCCGGTGATTCTTAGGAAGATGCTAACGGAGCTTCTAGTTCATCATTCTTCGTTCTCTTTTATCCGATGAATTCAATTCAAGCTTTGCCAATTATATCCTTTCCTCGTTGTAAATACCTTCTCATGCCGGTGCACCTCATAATCTTTCACTGCTCGCTATTCTATTATTCCGGAGTGCTCAAGATATCTCGAAGATTCATGTTTTCCACTCTGCATTCGTTCAAGATCTTTAGAGGTTGTTATCTCATTCAAGCCTTTTAATTCAACCAGCGCAACCTCTCTTTTAAATCATTTCAACGGTGTTTTCTTTTCAGTGGGCCCTAACCCACAGGTCTATTCCCAGGATCTTACCTGACTCTTCTTATTTCCCGGAGATATCCTCAAATTTCTTTTCAAAGTTTGACGTAAGAATGAATTATCATTAGTCAAATGTACTTCTCCAAGATCTTTCAAATTTTTTTCATCGTCGGCTCAACCTCTTCGTTTTGATTCTTCCGGAGTGTCTAAATAATTCTTGGTGGTATTTCTCGTCGTCATTCTCAACATTTGAAGACCGAAGAAGAGTTTTTCCTCCATATCTTATCCGTTCTCTCAGAGACTCGTGGTGCTAGCTTGTTGCCATCCTCCCATAATTGTTTTGATCGTGAGTATTCTTTTCACCTATCCAGAGAAATTCAAGAGTCTTCTCAGTTTGTTATCCGGAGTCCATCAATTCAGGTTTATTCATTCTCAGCTGTCAGTTATCATTCTCCTATTTTACCGGTGCTTCATTCTAGTGATCTTTAATCGGCTCGTGATCTCTTTGTTCTCATGTTTCTAAATCCTCTCAATCTCTGTTCATTTTATAATTCTTCCCGGTGTTTTCTTTATCTTTACTTCAATCGTTTTCAATTCTTACGGTGGTTCGTGCAAGAGTTCTCGTCATTCGTTATCATATCAATTCATTTGTTGTTTTCAATCCTACGGGTGGATTCGTTGAAGACCTTCCCAAGTTTGCGCCATATCTCTTCTTAATCCTTTCTATGAGAATAAGTAGTATGTCAAATCTGCTGCTTGTCATCAATTTAAATTGGTGAAGGATACGCACAATGTAATTCTTATTCTAGTTCCATCCAAGTGATTAATTCCGTATTTCGGAGGCTCATCAAATTCTCGGGTTCATTTGCTCTTTCTTTTCCGGAGTTCCTACCTTTTCTGCATTATCTCGTCGCGAAGCTCCTTCTAAATCATTACAAGGTTTCACCTTGTGTTTTCAACTTCTTTTTCCTTCCGTTTGATCATCCTTTTGTTTAACGGAATTATTCATGGAGGCTTTACATGATGGTTCACCAAGGATTTAATTCCTTCTCGAAGTGTTCATCGAGATTCTTTTCAGAGGAGCTCAAGTATTCTTTATCTTGCATTTTAAAGTGCAATTCTTTCAACCATATCATTCGAGGTGGTATTATGTCATTCTTGATCATTTGAGTTCATGTCTCATGATTCACATGTTGTTAAGAATGAGGTATTTTAAATCCATCAATCTCTTCATTGGTATTATCTTGGGCTATATTCCACCTAAAACCGTCTCTAAGGATTGTTGCTATTTATGGTGCTCATATAAGACGCAAGTTCTTCTTTCATCCTTCCGGGGGAAATAAGTTTCTTGTCTCCTTGTTCTTATCAATCCAATTCTTTTTCCCGTGAGTGGCAGGTTGTCACCTCATAATCGGAGATGTATTCCATAAGACCATATCAAGCTTATTCTTTTCGTTGTTGGTTTTCCAACAACTCCGTTCTAGCATTTGTTGTAAGTGTGCTCCCTCAAGATCATGTTTACCTTCGCTCATTCCATTCCATTCTATTCTTTTGCTCCGGAGTCATGGTGATGTTGCTCTTTTCTCTCATCATCTTGGATAGTGTTCTTTTCGTGCCTATCCATTTAACCGGAGTGTCGTGTCCTCTGCTTAAGCTCTTTTCTTCCTATCTAGTCTTTCATCCCTTTTCAATCGGAGTGTTGCCCGAATTTGTTCTTACTTGTTCCTCTTTCTTAATGGAGTGCTTTCAACTTCGTTCATCTCCGTTGTATTATTCTCCCGGAGTGGCTTAACCTCTTCAAGGTTTGGGGTTTCACTCGTTTGTCATTGAAGCAACTTAGTTTTACCTCTCCTCTTTTCTCTTCCATTGTTCCTCCGGTGCCATTCTAGATCTCGGGACGAGATCCTCTCGTAGTGGTGGAGTGTTGTAACGCCCCGAGACCGATGTGCCAGGTGTCCTCCAGTTATTCGCTGTTGTTGCCTTGTCATTGCTTGTGTGTCATGCATTGCATATCTTGTCATCATGTGCATTTCATTTGCATACATGTTCGTCTCATGCATCCGAGCTTTTTCCCCGTTGTCCGTTTTGCATTCTGGCGCTCCGTTCTCCTCCGGTGGTCATTTCTACCTTTCTTTCGTGTGTGGGGACTAAACATTTCCGGATTGGACCGAGACTTGCTATGCGGCCTTGGTTTACTATCGGTAGACCGCCTGTCAAGTTTCGTACCATTTGGACTTCGTTTGATGCTCCAACGGTTAACCGAGGGACCGAGAAGGCCTCGTGTGTGTTGCAGCCCAACACCCCTCCAATTTGGCGCAAAACCCACCTAAACCTCTTCCATAATCTCGGTCGTTCGATCACGATTGCGTGGCCGAAAACCGCACCTCATTTGGACTCTCCTAGCTCCCTCTACCTATAAATATGTGCTCCCCTCCCGAAATTCGCGGATAAACCCTAGCCTTCCCCTTCCTCGCGCCGCCGGACATGTCCGTCCGCGCCGGACGCGTACGCCGGCCACCTCACTCCGCCCAATGGTGTTGCGCCACGTCACCTCCTCCACCGTCCAAACCAACCAGCGCCCGCCACCTCAGTGCGCCGCTCCACTCTCTCTCCTCCCGGGCCGCCGCGGCCCACGGGGCCCGAGGCAGGCACGCCCAGGCCCGCAGCCGCCACCGCCGCACTCCCGCACCGCCCAGCGTCTGGCCCTGCCCGAGCCGCTGTGCCACGCCTCGTTGTCGCCGGGTGGCCGCGCCGGCGAGCCACCACCACCGCACCTCGACGCCGGCGACCTCGTCGCCCGATCCCGCCGGCACCACCCCGCTCGCTCGTCGCCTCTCCAACGCCACCACGAGCTCCCTTGCCGAGCTCTGCCGTCGGGCCAAACCTCTCCGCCCCGCTTGGCCCCGCCTCCTCCTCGTCGCGCCGCCGTCTTCCACGTCGCCGGCCATCACCGGAATTGCCGTAGCTCGCCGGAGATCCAACTCCGGCCGGATCGGGTGAGGATGGATGAGATCCACCCATTCCCGCATCCAAACGTCGTCCTCCGTCTCGGATCTCCTCATCCCGCACCGTCCCGTCCCAGGTTGACTTCTTGGAGGTCTAAATTTCTACTAAGTCCCCGAGATTTCCATGTTTCATATGCCCTTGTTCATCATGTCGTAACTCATCATACGTAGATCCGTTTTGGGCATATAGCATATCTAAATGTTCATGTCAGAGAGTACATCATTTCATCTCATTGCATAATTTTCATTTGAGCTCATCTTGATGCCCGAAATTCTGTTGGAAGAGAGCTATTTGAGATAATTGTCAGATCTGCTGCTCCAATTAGATATTTTTCATTTTTTCCATGATTATTGTGTGCATGATATGCCCCTGAGCTCTACATGAGTTTTGTTAGATGCTTTGTCATCTTTCCAGAGGTGCCATCCATGTATTTTTGTGATGTGTGTGGTGACTAGCACAAGCTTGTAAAGTGGTGCATTCGTTAATGCTGATTTTAGGGACTTAGCAATTCCACTAAGTCCTTGATCTGTTTATTTCATTATGCCATATGTTCATGTTGTTTCCTAGTGATTCGTGCCTCTTTTGAGGTTGATCAGTAAGGATGTTTTGTTAATCTTGTAGTGCTCTATCCATCCGTGTCTTTGTTTGCAATTATGGAGCACCCTAGCTTGAGTCAATCGAGCTCTACTTTTGCTATTTCGTGAATCTGGGCAGATTGTCTACTTGTTAGCGATTTTGCCGAGGATGTCGTAGTTGATCCGTGCATGCTATGTTATTGTTCTTGTCATGTCTAGCTTGTATAATGTGTATTCTTGATGGGTGTATGCTTAGATTGTCATGACATGCTCTGTAGTGAGTGCATCGAGCTGATAAACATGCCTACTTGATATCTTTTTTGCATGCTCCAGTTTTTCACTAAGTCTGTAACCTGATTATGTTTTTGCCATGGTCACATGCTTGCAAATGTATTTTCTGATCCCTTTTGGCTCAAGGTCACTAAGGGACTTTTGTTAAGCTCTTTGAGTAGCTCCATGCCATACTTTACCTTGCCATGTTCAGGTCATGTAGCATGTAGTTTTCATGCTCCGAAGTGTGCTACCTGATCTGAGATTCCAGACAAGTGTTAATTTCACTAAGTCTGAAATATGTTTACCAAATGCACTTTTGCCATGCTTGTTTGAACCTGTTAATGGATGAATTGTCCGTAGCTCAGTGTTCCTCTTTTGCTAAGCATCATGAATAGATCCCTGCCATGTATTTTGTTGCCATGTTTGGGTGTTGTAGCATGTTCATCTTGTTGCATTTAGATGGCTACTTGCTGTAAATCGCAGACCGGTGCCATATTTGAATTGCTTGCCATTTCCAAACCGTGACTCCAATTCCGGCGTTCTTTATATCGTTTTCAAGCGATTTCATCTCACCTTTCCAGTGGCACACTTGGATTTCCATGTTGAGGCCAGGTTCATTCATTCCTTGTCAAAACTTTCATATGCATCGCATTCCGCATCCCGCATATCATACCATGTTCATGTGTGGTTTGTTTACTATGTTGTGTGCTTCTTTCCGGTGTTTGCTTCTTCGGGTTGGTTCAGGTAACGTCGCGTTTGTGAGGACCCGTTCGTCTACGTCCGTTTGTCTTCTTCATGGACCCGTTCTTCTTCCTTGCGGGATTTCAGGCAAGATAATCATACCCTCGAAATCACTTCTATCTTTGCTTGCTAGTTGCTCGCTCTTTTGCTATGCCTATGCTGCGATACCTACCACTTGCTTATCATGCCTCCCATATTGTTGAACCAAGCCTCTAACCCACCTTGTCCTAGCAAACCGTTGTTTGGCTATGTTACTGCTTTACTCAACCCCTCTTATAGCGTTGTTAGTTGCAGGTGAAGATTGAAGTTTGTTCCTTGTTGGAACATGGAGTTGTTGTTCCTTGTTGGAACATGTTTACTTGTTGGGATATCACTATATATCTTATTAAATTAATGCATATGTATACTTGGTAAAGGGTGGAAGGCTCGGCCTTATGCCTGGTGTTTTGTTCCACTCTTGCCTCCCTAGTTTCCGTCATATCGGTGTTATGTTCCCGGATTTTGCATTCCTTACGCGGTTGGGTAATAATGGGAACCCCTTGACAGTTCGCCTTGAGTAAAACTCTTCCAGCAATGCCCAACATTGGTTTTACCATTAGCCACCCAGCCTTTTCTTTTCCCTTGGGGGTCGCGCGCCCAAGGGTCGTCATTATTTTAAACCCCCGGGCCAGTGCTCCTCTGAGTGTTGGTCCAACTTGTCAGCCGCCGGTGGCCACCAGGGGCAACTCTGGGCTGGCCTACCGGAAGTTAAGACAATCTGGTGTGCCCTGAGAAAGAGATATGTGCAGCTCCTATCGGGATTTGTCGGCACATTCAGGCGGTGTTGCTGGTTTAGTTTTACCTTGTCGAAATGTCTTGTAACCGGGATTCCGAGTCTGATCGGGTCTTCCCGCTAGAAGGAATATCCTTCGTTGACCGTGAGAGCTTGTCGTGGGCTAAGTTGGGACACCCCTGCAGGGATTCGAACTTTTGAAAGCCGTGCCCGCGGTTATGGGCAGATGGGAATTTGTTAATGTCCGGTTGTAGAAAACCTGAAGTTGACCTTAATTAAAATGCATCAACCGCATGTGTAACCGTGATGGTCTCTTTCTGGCGGAGTCCGGGAAGTGAACATGGTGTTGGAGTTATGCTTGACGTAGGTTGTTTTAGGATCACTTCTTGATCATACTTTCTCGAACGTGCTTTGCCTTCTCTTCTCGCTCTCATTTGCGTATGTTAGCCACCATATAGGCTAGTCGCTTGCTGCAGCTCCACCTCATACCTTTTACCTTACCCATAAGCTTAAATAGTCTTGATCGCGAGGGTGTGAGATTGCTGAGTCCCCGTGGCTCACAGATACTTCCAAAACCAGCTTGCAGGTGTCGTTGAACCGTGCAGATGACGCAACCAAGCTCAAGGAGGAGCTCGATGAAGATCTTGTCCTTTGTGTTGTTTTCGTTCTAGTTGATCAGTAGTGGAGCCCAGTTGGGGTCGATCGGGGACCGTGTCGCATTTGGGATTCTTCTTTTATTTTGGTTCCATAGACGGACCTTGATTGTATTTGGTTGTTGTAATGCTTTATTCATGTAATTGTGTGAAGTGGCGATTGTAAGCCAACTATGTATCTTTTTCCCCTATTGTATTACTTGGGTTGTGTGAAGATTACCTCACTTGCGACATTGCTTTCAATGCGGTTATGCCTCTAAGTCGTGCTTCGACACGTGGGAGATATAGCCGCATCGAGGGCGTTACAATTGCCCTCTTTATGTCAGGAATATCATAGGAATTGCACAACCTCCTATGAACTCTTGATAAAATGATACTTCTCGCCATCATTATTCATTTATCGGTCTTGTGTTGTTGTAACCGGAATGCCGACAAGTGAATCGTCATGTGTGAAATCAATACTCCTAGCAACCGTGTTGCTTGGTAGTTAACAGACAATAATATCATTCTTAGCGTGTTGGATTTTGGACCACTATTCTAAGATTGATTGTGCTATCTAGTCCATTTTCTTGGTGCACCCTTCGATCAATGAGTTAGGATTGTGTCAATCCCTCGCTCTTTTGATCATGTGATCTTGCCTTGAAAAGCAAGATTGTTCTCGAGCTTAGTAACATATCGGTGGTTTGTGATTTTCCGGATATCTTCTCGGAAGTGTTACCAGGTTGTCACCTGACCGCTATGTTGAGTCGTGATCAAGTTGGTTTTCCTCCAAACCACCCATTCTCCAAGAATCTGTGTTGGATATCCCTGAGCTAGTTGGTTAAGCCAACCAACAACTTGGAGAGTTGGAAGATAAAAGCTTGTCTGACTTAGTTCATGTTAAGGGATATCTTTTGTGTGTGTGTGTGTGTGTGTTGAAGAAAGATGATATCTCCATCGATTGGTCCTCGTGATCAGTTATTGGATCTATTATCTTGTCCAAACTTTGATTTGAGTGTGGGCTATTCTCAAATAAAATCAGAACCAACGACGTTCGTAATGTTGTCTTACTCGTGGTTGATTCCTCGGGCATACACCATTACATCTTTTGGTCTGACCAATACTATCATCCTGTTCACATAATTACGGAATTCCACTTATATGGAAACTTGGATAAATTGTTGTTGAGCCCATCGACAACATCCTTATCTTCTCCATGATTTTTCTGGACATTAAGCTAGTGTTGGAAATTGTAAACAATGCCTTCGAGTCCCGTCCCTGAGGTATATGTTTGGATGAGAGAAGTGACTTCCTCTAATTCACGTGTATCTGATGTAAGTTGCCGCCGTGAATTCGAGAAAGTTTGTTTTTGCTTCCTTTGGAATCATCCCAAGTCAGTCACGCATGTGCGAAGTATTCTATGGTTTGATAGACTGATCATCTCCATTCCATATGTATTCCTAGCACACAAAGCCATTGATTGATTTGTTCAAGGAGAAGAAGTTCCTTCTTAAGAATCATGACTTATGTTAGGACTTCATTATCCTCAATGATGGTTCCCAACCTGAACTCGGTAGTGTTTCATTGTAAGACTACTATGTGGTCATGCTTGTCTGGGACAGCATGTTCACATGTGTTTAGCAGAACCAGCTCATGTTTTGGAGCATGCTACCATAGTTCATTTCCCGAGAATCTCGCAATGTCATCTCGTCGATTTGTGTTGCAAACTTTCATTTTCTTTCTAGACTTGATGAGTCTGGAATATCTTGTTACCAACCAGATCTGAATCTCAGGCAGATATGATGGTTGGAACTTTTCCAAGATCTATGATGTAGGTCCCGACAAGGCTGATGTTCTGGCCGACACACCTAGCCGGAAGGTCTATCATTGTAGTAACTTGATTGAGCTATTTGACCATCTTCTCCATGAGGATTTAGTGCAACTTATTCTAGGAGTTGTTCCTTAGGGATCCTTGTGCTCTCAGTTTCTTCAATGACTCTATAACCATTGGAACATTGGAAACACTCTTGACTGTTGAGTTCTTCCCCAGTTACCAGAATCATTCCCAACATTTGCATTTTGTTCCCAGCTTGCACCGCTATTGTGCCATCCTACCACGGATCCCATCCATTTTTGATGATAAGCTAAAAATCATCCATTGCGTTGTCTTCAACAAGGTAGTCCACATCATCCATCCTAGTCGGAGTATGCCATTCTTTTGAACCCCTTCCAACGATTGATTGTGATTACCTCAGGCTGGTATAAAGAGTTTCAGTGATCTTTGTATCAAAAGTAATTCTTTTTGCCACTTAAGGTAATAATTTTACGAGTCACCTCCCCTAAGGTGCCCCGTTGTGGAATCATGGCAATCAATCTCCTCGCTACCTTGAAACCATACACCATCCTACTCTAGCGTGGGATTGTTGCCTACCAAATTGAACCCATGTCATCTGCTTCTTTTCATTGATTCTGATATGTGCTTTGTGTCTCAACTCAAGAGGTGTTCTTACGTCTCATTCCGTGAGTTGATCTTGTATCCACTCTTGTGAGGTTGTCTTGCTCTCTTGTCGCCATGTTGGATGAAGTTCTCGAAGCAAAGATGTCAAGATCAATATGATGCAATGAATCAACATCTTCGAGAAGAACAATTGGATCGAGAAGATGGTGTTAGCTTTGTGTCCCCTCTGTCTTCTTACCTCATGTCTTGAATCTCGGGATGAGATTCTTGTTTTAGTGGGGGTGAGTTGTCACAGCCCTAGATTTTGCTTGCCATTAGTTGCCTTAAAGCATCCATGCATCATGTTTATTTTTCAATTAAATTTGAAATGGGGATTGGTAAACCCTAGCACCAAATGAAATTCAAATAGGTTCAAATAAAATATTTTTCAATGACCCAGAATGCCCTTTGGAAATGTTCGTGATTTATGATAAAGGTGAAAACCTCTGCCAAAAATGATGAACATAATTATAGGTCATTCCTGGATTTTTGAATTAAATCATAAAGTATTTGAATTTGAGCATTTAAATGCTATAAATATTTTAAATGCTCAAATATTTCTGAAACTAAATGAGGGTTGTTGGAAATAATTTCACAAGTGCCCAAAATTATTTTCAGAAATTTACCAAGTGGTTTAGTATTTTTACTAAATCAAAAACAACAGCAGAAAATAGAAAACAGAAATAAAAGAGAGAGAGAGACTACCTGTGTTACCTGCGGCCCAACAACCGTGCAGCCACCTCGCCTGGCACTGCTGGCCCAGCCCACCAGGGGCTCGCGTGTCTTCTTCCTCCTCTGCCAGGAGGACAAACAGGTGCGTGGCGAGCGCCCTGGCCACCTCCTGCTTCGCGCTGGAGGCTCATCCTCCTCCCTGACCCCGTCCCTGGAGACGCCTGAGCCCCCCTCTCACTTCTCCCTCGCTCTAGCCCCTCCCCCTCTCGTTTCTGTGCTCACTGAGAGGAGCCCGTCGCCGCCGTGCTTCGCTCACGTGGCCGCCGTCGTCCCCAAGAGCCACCGCCTTCCCAGAGCTCCACCGTCCCGCGCTACCCTCTCTCGTCGACACACGCAAGGCAGGGAGCAGCAGAACGTCGCCCCCATCATTCCCATCGCCGCCTCTGCTTCGTCCCCGCCGTCGTTGATTTGCCGGCCACAGCACTTCCCCGACCTCTTCTTCGACTCCACCTGAACCATGGTGAGCTCGCGAACGAACCCCCTCTCTCACCCCGGCCTCGCACGTCCTCTAGTCGCCGTTTTCGCAAGCTCCCAAGCTCACCACCGCTGGCCATGGCGCCGCCGCGGCTAGAGCTGCTGCAACCCGCGTTCGGGCCCGCCAATGAGCTCCGCACCCTCCCAGGAGACGAACACCACCACAGTTCCTCCTCTCATGCTCTGTGGCATCGTTCTCATCAACGCCCGTGGCTTTGCCGCCAAACCTCAACGCCGGCGAGATTCCGGCCACCCCGTGCCCTCTAGCTTGGTCTGTTAGATGGGGGCGAGAAAGGGGCATCTCTTGGTGCCCTCGGTGCATCGAAATATTGCCGGAGCAGTGTTTCTGGCGAGCCTCCGCCGTGGCCAATGGTCGTCGGCGGTCAACCCCAGTCGTGCCGACGTGGCGTGCTTAATTAGCCCTAACCGCACCACTGAGCCACTGACAGTGGGTCCCAGTCCCACTAATGTTTTGGTTAGGAAATAATTAAGCCCAATTTGCCACTGTTACGCTGACATGTAGGACCCGCACGTCAGATTTGACTCGGTTGACCTGCTGACACCATGCTGATGCAGTGATGACGTCATAATGCAGTTAACTGGATTTTTTATTTAGAGATAAATCCAGGAAATTCCAGAAATGTTGAAAACTTCTAAAATTCATAGAAATTCAACCGTAACTCCAAATGAAAAGTTTTATATATGAAAAATTATCAGAAAAATCCAAAGAATATGAATATGGTATTTTCACACATGTTTGAACAAGTTAACCTCACTGAATAGGACAATTCATGATTATGGAATAAATGGTAATTGGTTTTGGAGTTGGAGTTTGCTATAGGTTTGAATTCCACTTCAATGAATATGACTAACTGTTGCACTAGGTCAATTCAGTACCTTAATATGACATATCATTCACATGTATGTGCATTGCATTGATTGCGGTTCCTTTTGTGTTTGCCGGTGGTTGTTCCCTCTCGGTAGACGTTCGTTTCGATGATGAGTTCGATGACATCGATGAAGAGTTATATCATCTTCAGAAGTGTCAGGCAAGCAAAAACCCCTTGTTCATTCCGATACAATCCCACTCTCTCGCTCCTGCTCTCTTTTACTGCATTAGGACAACACTGATTCAACTGTTACATGTTGCGGTAGTTGAACCCCTTTCCTCTGCATGACCTGTCATTGCCACAGTAAATAGATGAAACCCACTAGCATGAGTAGGAGTTGTTTGAGCCCTGGTGTGCCTACTCATTCATGCTTGTTTGTCATGCCTGCTATTGCTTAGAGTTGAGTCAGGTCTGATTCATCGGGATTGAATTGGAATGGTGATGAACATGTCCTACTGTGTGTGAGCTAAGTGTGTGAACACGATTTGGTAAAGGTAGCGGTGAGAGGCCATGTAGGAGTACATGGTGGGTTGTCTCATTACAGCCGTCCTCAGGAACTGAGTTCTGTGTTTGTGATCCATGAACAGTTACTACCACACATTGGGTTCCGGTAACTCGACCGCTCTCGACTTATTAATCAACTCGATCTCTGTCCGGGAGTTGCAACAAGTTTCTGGTGTTTGTAGATAGTGTTAGTAGTCTACCAAGTGGCACCCGGTACAAGTGGGCTTGGGACAGACTAGGCACAGTGGCACGGTGTACCAAGTGGCACCCGGATGGTGGGCTTGGGAACCCTGCTCACATCGTTTGGGGCCGTGAGCGACACCCCGGCCGGATCTCCTTGCGGATGGAACCCGAATAGGCGATAAACCTGGACTAGAGACTTGTTGGTTAGTCAGGTCGTGGCCGACTCCCTCGCCAGGCTTCCACTTGAAGGTTGCCGAGATACACGACGTGTACATGGTGGTAAGTGGCGAGAGCGTGTGTGAAGAAGTACACCCCTATAGGGTTATCATTATCTATTCGAATAGCCGGATTCCTCGGATATGGAAGCTTGGACCCCTTGCATAGTTCATAGACAAGTGAAAGTGGATACTCTAAAATGCGCAGGATAAGTGTGAGTGCTATGGATGGCGTTCTCGCAGGGAGACGGGAGCGGATCCATAGTGGTGTATTGGTATGGTGAATTTGTGGACTCGTGTGCGCCACCTCAAAAGAGTTACTTGCAGTCGTAGTTCAGGTTAGCCACCGAGTCAAAGTTGGCTTGCTGCAGTTAACTCCACCACCCCTTTGTTGATACCGATGCATATGTAGATAGTAGTGATGTAAGTCTTGCTGGGTACATTTGTACTCACGTTTGCTTATTTTATGTTTTGCAAAGAGACTTCAGTCTCGCTAGTAGTTCCGCTTGGACTTCGACGTTTAGCTTGTTACCTCAGCTATGATCTTGTACCCTTGGGAGGGTCTTGTAGATAGTCAGGCTTCTGAGCCTTCTTCATTTGTAGTTGTCTGTACTCAGACAAGTTAAGCTTCCGCATGTGCTTGTTGCTTGTATGCTCTGAATGTTGGATCATGAGACCCATGTTTGTAATATCTTGCTCCTCGGGGCCTAATGAATAAATACTTTGAGTCGTAGAGTCTTGTTGTGATGCCATGTTGTATTGCGCATATTGAGCATATTGTGTGTATGATTGAAATGCTTGGTATGTGTGGGATCCGACAACCTAGTTGTTTATCCTTGGTAGCCTCTCTTATGGGGAAATGTAGTCTTGTGCTTCCATGAGCCATAGTAGTCCACTACAGCCCGGTTCACCGGAGTCCTGCTAGCCCAGTACTACTGCTCCGGAACACTTGACTGGCTGGCATGTGATTCACTTTGTTCCTGTGTCTGTCCCTTCGGGGAAATGTCACGTGGTGACATTCGGAGTCCTGCCTAGCCTGCTACAGCCCGGGTTCCCGGAGTCCTGTTAGCCCAGTGCTACAGCCCGGATTCGCACGCTGCTGACCGACATGCTCGATGTTGATTCATGTATGCCTGTTCATGTAAGTTAGTGCCACTTTGGGTTCACGACTAGTCATGTCGGCCCGGGTTCTCTGTCATATGGATGCTAGCAACACTATCATATACGTGAGCCAAAAGGCGCAAACGGTCCCGGGCCATGGTAAGGCGACACCTGTGGGAATACCGTGCGTGAGGCCGCAAAGTGATATGAGGTGTTACCGGCTAGATCGATGTGACTTGGAATCGGGGTCCTGACAAGAACGCAAAATCCGGGAACATAACACCGATATGATGGAAACTAGGGCGGCAAGAGTGGAACAAAACACCAGGCATAAGGCCGAGCCTTCCACCCTTTACCAAGTATATAGGTGCATTAATATAAACAAGATAATATGGTGATATCCCAACAATAAACATGTTCCAACAAGGAACGATCTCCAATCTTCACCTGCAACTAGCAACGCTATAAGAGGGGCTGAGCAAAACGGTAACATAGCCAAACAACGGTTTGCTAGGACATGGTAGGTTAGAGGTTTGACATGGCAATTTGGGAGGCATGATAAGCAAGTGGTAGGTATCATAGCATAGGCATAGCAAAAGAGCGAGCATCTAGCAAGCAAAGATAGAAGTGATTTCGAGGGTATGGTCATCTTGCCTGCAAAGTTCTCTGAGTTGACTTGATCCTAGTAAGCGTACTCAACGGGCTCCTCGATCACGTACTCGTCTCCCGGCTCTACCCAAAGAAAGACAACAAGCAAAATAACACAATCAACCACATGCAATGCTCAAACAACATGATGCAAACATGATATGATATGCGGGATGCAGTATGTCATGCATATGCACGATTTGCAAAGGAATGATTGAACCTGGCCTCAACATGGAAATCCAAGAGTGCCACTGGAAAGGTGAGTTGATTTCGGTCGAAATGGATATAAATATCACCGGAATCGGATGCGCGGTTTGGAAATGGCAAGCAAAACAAATATGGCACCAGTCTGCGATTAACAGCAAGTAGCCTTCTAAATGCATCAAGAACAGCATGCTACAGCACTCCAACATAACAACAAAATACATGGCAGGGATCCACTCAAGAAGCTTAACAAAAGATGAACACTGAGCTACGACTAATTCACTCAATAGCAAGCTCAAACAAGCATGGCAAAAATGCAAAAGGTAACAGGTTTCAGACTTAGTGAAATTAACAGCATGTCAGGAATTTATCATTAGGAAGCAATGTTTAGAGCATGATAACTACATGCTACAGGAACATATCATGGCAAAGCAAGGCATGGCATGAAGCTACTCGAAGCATATAACAAAAGTCCCTTAGTGACCATGAGCCAAAAGGGATCAGAAAATACAATTGCAAGCATGTGAACATAGCAAAAACATAAACAGATTCAGACTTAGTGAAAAACTGGGGCATGGCAAAACAGATAACGAGTAGGCATGTTTACGAGCTCGATTCACTCACTACGAGGCATTGCATGATAAACTAAGCATACATCCAGCAAATAGACATGGCATAGAAGCTAGACATGGCAAGAACAACAACATAGCATGCACGGATCAACAACAACAAGCTCGGCAAAATTGCTAAACATGTTAACAATCTGCCAGGAACATTTTATAGCAAAAGTAGAGCTCGATTGACTCAAGCTAGGGTGCTCCATAATTGCAATCAAAGACATGGATGGATAGAGCACAACATTATATACAAAACATCCTTACTGATCATGCTCAAAAGAGGCACGGATCACTAGGAAACAACATGAACATATGGCATAAAAATAATGACAGGGCAAGGACTTAGTGAAATTTTAAGTCCCTGAAATCAGCATCATTGAGTAAGCTACTTTGCATGCTTGTGCTAGTCACCACAAAGATCACAAAAATACATGGCATACACCCCTGTAAATATGGCATGGCATTCTTCAAAACACATGTAGAGCTCAGGATCATAGCATGCACACATTAATCATGGCAAAAATGACAAAAGTGCATTTGCTGAAACAGATCTGAAACTATCATCACATAGCCCTCTTCCAACAGCATTTAGAGCATCAAGATGAGCTCAAATGAAAATGATGCAATGAGGTGAAATGATGTACTCTTCAAGACGAACATTCTGATATGCTACACGCACGAATCAGAGCTACGATGAGGAAGTTATGACATGTGGAAGAATGCAAAATGTTAGGGTTTAGGGACGAAAAAGTCAACCGAAAACGTCCAGATCCATATCCACCGGGGGTACTGTAGCACGCGCACTTCTCGAGGTCGCCGGAGATGCTGCTCGCCGGAGCTATCGCGGAGCATCGTCGGAGGGAGGTGAAGCCGGGGCGTGAGGACGGGGTGGAGGAGCTCGCCGGCCGGGGCTCGCTGGCGTCGATGGCCAGAGTAGGTGCCTGGCGCGGTGGCGCGGCGGAGCCGGGCTGCGGCGGGCGTCGCCGGCGACGAGGCGGAGCAGGGCAGCGGTGGTGCGTTGCGGTGGCGCGGAGCAGAGGTTGGCGGCGGGGCGCGCGGTAGGAGGCGGCGGGGCAACGTGGGCCGCGGGGGCCGACTCCGGGCTCCCCGGGCCGCGCGGTAGGAGGAGGCGGCGGAGCCAACGGGATGACGACATGTGGCGGCGGCGGAGCAAGTCGGACACGTCCGGCCCGAATCGGACGTGTCCGGCGGCGAGCGGTAGGAGGAGACTAGGGTTAGGGGGTAGGGATCCGGAAATGAAATGGAGGGGTCTATTTATAGAGGTAGAGGGAGCTAGGAAGCTCCAAATGAGGTGCGGTTTGCGGCCATGTGGTCGTGGTCGAACTCTCTAGATGATGGAGGAGGTTTAGGTGGGTTTTGGGCCACTTTGGAGGGGTGTTGGGCTGCAACACACACGAGGCCTTTTCGGTCCCTCGGTTAACCGTTGGAGTATCAAACGAAGTCAAAATGGTACGAAACTTGACAGGCGGTCTACCGGTAGTAAACCAAGGCCGCATGGCAAGTATCGGTCCAATCCGAAAACTTTTAACACCCACACACGAAAAGAGGTAGAAAGGGACACCGGAGGGCATAGGAGCGCCGGAATGCAAAACGGACAACGGGGAAAATGCTCGAATGCATGAGACGAACACGTATGCAAATGCAATGCACATGATGACATGATATGCGATGCATGACAAAGACAAAACACACGAAGACAAAACCCGACAACGAGGAAATAGAATAACTTAGTGTCGTTAACGGCAAGAGTTGGAATACAAATAAGGTAAATTACACCCGGGGTGTTATAGTGGCAAAGCCCATGAGTGCAAGTTGACGAACGGAAAGTAAATTGTATGCAAGGGACTCAACAAGCATGACCTTATCGATCATGAGATCATGAGAAATGACAACCTTGCCAAGACCCAATACCTTAGAAGACGAGGCATCACCCCACTCGACATTGGTGGGCATAGATGAAATCTTGTGCACGTCCACCACAAAGTCCTTGCTTCCGGTCATATGATTTGTGGCTCCACTATCAAGCAACCATGACCCCCCACCGGAAGCAAACACCTACAAGAGATCAATGCTTGGTTTTAGGTACCCATTTTATGATGGATCCTTTGATGTTAGTAACAAGGGTCTTAGGAACCCAAATAGGCCATTCAATGTACTCATAAGGAGAACCAACAAATTTAGCATAAACATGCCCATCACTAGCATGGCATAACACATAAGAAGGGTTAAAGTCACCGGCTTTGTTGGAAGGGGTGGCATTGCCCTTCTTGACACCACCACCCTTCGCATTGTTCTTCTTCTCCTTAGAAGCACCCTATCCCTCCTTCACAAAAGTTTGCTTGAGAGGAGGAGGTCGTTTGGCCTTGTCATTCTTCTTCTTGTTCTTGGACTTGGGTGCAAACCCAATTCCCTCCTTGCCCACAACTTCCTTTTGATTTCTCAAAAGGTCATTGAGGTTCTTCTCACCTTGTATGCAAGACATAAGGCCTTTCTTAAGTTTCTCCTTCAACTTTGCATTCTCCTCCACAAGATGCACATGCTCACAACACGGGTTAGTAGCATTTGCATTATCAATTAGAACCATATGAGGAAATGTGGCTTTCTGCTTGGTTAGCTTCACTTGGAGTTGATCATGAGACTCTTTAAGGCTAGCATGAGTACCCTTCAAGGCCTTGTGAGCCTTGTCAAGTATATCAAAATCCTCCTTGAGTCTAGCAAGATCAACCCCAAGTATGGCCTTCTCGGAATTGAGCACACGAGATACAACAAGAGCATGATCAAGATCTTTCTTTAATTTAGCATGATCATCATTGTGTGACTCCTCAAGAGCCAAATGATGACCACGCTCTTCCTCAAGCGCATTAGAGAGGTCTGATATCTCATTGGCATAGTCACGACTATGCCCCTCCATCTTAGACATGGTTTCTTTGTGAGCCTCGATCATGTCATTGGCTTCACCAAGTTGTTCCAAGAGAGCAACAAAGTGCTTCTTGGATTTACCCTTGAGCTTACTCATAAAAGACTCAAATTCATTTTCTTCCTCATTAGACCCCTCACTTTCATCAATGCAATCCATCAAAGAGGGATTAGTAGTGATGGTGGTTTTGATGTTGGGGGTTACCTTGTTGGTGGCTTTGGCCATGAGGCACTTGGCGGTGATGTTCTTGTTGGGTGAATCAAAGAGGGACACCCGTGGAGTTGTGGCAATGGCCACGGAGGACATGGAAACTGTTTCACCATCTTCATCATCATCCTCATCCTCATTGTACTCTTCTTGTGCCACCAACCCCTTGGGAGGAGTCTTCTTGGTGAAGTTGATCTTGTTGGGGAAGGACTTGGCCTTGTCTTTTCGGATTAGCTTGTCGCCATTGTCTTCCCTCTTCTCATAAGGGCACTCCGCAATAAAGTGGCACACGTTGCCACAATTATAGCATGTCCTCATACGTTGCTTGCCCTTGGCGCCACTTGAGTTGTTCTTGTTGAAGTTGGGCCTTGAGTTCTTCTTGCTCCAAAATTTCCTTGAAGCAAGAGCCATGTACTCACGATAAGCATATTTTGTGTCTTCGGGGTTACTCTCCTCTTCTTCCTCTTCATCCTCTTCTTCCACACTAGCCTTGGCCTTCAAAGCAAGGTTGGGTTTATTTACCCATTGAGAATGCAATACTTCATTGTCAGCGGTCTTGTCCAAGATTCTCATAGCGGCAAACTCATCCAACACTTCACTTGAGGACAAGGTATGGAAGTCCGGCCTTTGATGGATGACGGATGACATGGCCTTATGGTAGGGCACCATGGCCTTGAGAAACTTGCGCTTGATCCAATTGTCATCTTATCCTTGCTCCCATGATCTCGAAGTGACACCGCGAGATTGGTTAATCTCCGGTAGAGCTCACGAGGTTCTTCATTTTCATTCATCGCAAACTCATCGGCTTCATCTTGCACCACTTCATAGTTGGAGCATTGAATGCTTGCGCTTCCCTTGTAAATGGAAACAACATGTTGCCATGCTTCCTTGGCCACGGCGAAGGGTCGGAGATGCGCAATATCTTCAGGTGGAATTGCATCTTGGATGATGAAGAGAGCGGACTCGTTGAATTGATTATCCGCGGCTTCTCTAGGAGTGAAGTTGCTTGGGTCATGCGGGTAGAAACCTTGCTCAATGATTCTCCAAAGATTAGTATTACTATGATTTAAATGACATTTAAAGCGATAGACCCAAGAGGCAAAATCCTTATTTTTCACAAACTTAGGAGGAGGACCAACATGATTCAAATGAGTGGAGGGAACTGGTACTCCATAAGTAATTGGAGGCTCAACATGGGCAAAGATACCATTTCCACTTCTACCACTAGATAAATGAACTCCTCCTCACCGTCTACGGTGTCAACCATACTCTTCGGATGGTAAAGTCCTTAATAAAGAGACGAGGATCTGATACCAATTGAAAGGATCGATATAGTTGACTAGAGGGGGTGAATAGGCAACTAACAATGTTTAGCTTTTCTTTACCAATTTAAACTTTGCATCAAAGTAGGTTGTCTAGATATGCAACTAGGTGAGCAACCTATATGATGCAACAACAACAAGCACACAAGCAAGCAAGGGATACAACACAAAATAAGCTTGCACAAGTAAAGGTAAGAGATAACCAAGAGTGGAGCAGGTGGAGACGAGGATGTGTAACCGAAGTTCCTTCCCTTTGAGAGGAAGTGCGTCTCCGTTGGAGCGGTGTGGAGGCACAATGCTCCCCAAGAAGCCACTAGGGCCACTGTATTCTCCTCACGCCCTCACACAATGCGAGATGCCATGATTCCACTATTGGTGCCCTTGGAGGCGGCGACCGAACCTTTACAAACAAGGTTGGGGCAATCTCCACAACTTAATTGGAGGCTCCCAACGACACCACGAAGCTCCACCACAATGGAATATGGCTCGCAGTGACCACAACCGTCTAGGGTGCTCAAACACCCAAGAGTAACAAGATCCGCAAGGGATTAGTGGGGGAATCAAATTTCTCTTGGTGGAAGTGTAGATTTGGGCCTTCTCAACCAATCCCAAGAAAATCAACAAGTTTGATTGGCTAGGAGAGAGATCGGTCGAAATGGAGCTTTGAGAAATAATGGAGCTTGGGGAGGGAAGAGGTGGTCAACTTGGGGAAGAAGACCCCCTTATATAGTGAGAGGAAAGATCCAACCGTTACCCACTTAACCATCCCACGACATGCGGTACTACCGCACACACTCACGGTACTACCGCATAGGCATGCGGTACTACCACTTGGAAGTGCGGTGACGAGGCCCTGTTTGTGACGCCCCAAGACCAGAGCTTCAGATGCCTTCCATGGTTTCCGAGATTCGTGGTGTGATTTGTTTTTGCTTGTTGCATTCATCATTGCATCATGTGCATTGCATCATGTCATCATGCCATCATTTTTCTCAAAGCTAACTAAAACTCACTTAAATAAATTGCATGGATCTTCTATCCATTTAAACCGAGGGAAGGGTGACTTCTCTTTATAACATATCCTCCTGATATTAGGGAGCTATTATAAAGTATTCCATGGATGTGGAATTACCGTGACACACTTGCAAATAATCACATGTCTTTTTCCGCTTCAAGTTTGGTCCCGAAACTTTTCCTATAAATTATTTCGTCACTTTCCTGAGCTCCACCTAAATTCTCAACATTTCTGGGCACTTCAAAACCCTAGTCCTAGTTCAGACCATTTGATTAAATTCAAATGAGTTTGAATTCATATCTTCCGATCTTGCCACTTCTAATTTTCTCGGAACAAGCATAATTTTATGTGTCCAGGAAAAATTACCCCCATGCGTAAATATTTTCTTAACCTCTCCTTATTTTCCTCTCTCTCTTTCTTTTCTACTAAAGGAAACATGAGGGGAGAGAGAGAGCATGCGCCGCTGGCCACTTGGGCCTCCCACCAAGCCGGCCCACCTAGGCCATCTTTTCCCGCCCAGCAGCCAGGCCTCTAGCCACTCCCTTCTCTACTGGGCCGGCCTTTAAGGCCCAGCCGCGCCCCTATGTAACCCTAGCCTCACATCGCTCGATCCCCTCGTCTCTCCCTCACCTTATCCCTCGCGCCGCCACCCCCAGAGACCATGCATCGCACCCGATCCCCCTCGTCCTTCTCCCAATAGCGCCCGCGCCAGATGCCCTTCAGGCGAGCCCCCTCTGCGTCGTCGTCTCGCCATGGCGCCCGTACAGGCCTCCCGTGCACACATAGAGGGACGGCGGCCTTGCCTTCATCCCCGGCCGGCCTCTCCTTCCTCCGTCCCGTGCGCCTCCCCGTCGTCCTGCAGGCCGCTGCCCCGCGCCGTCTTCTTCACCCCGTGCACCGCGTGGCTGGAATGCTGCTAGCCGCTCGCCTGCTTCCCTGGCACCCGCGTCCGACCTCGCCAGAGTGCATGCCTCCCTGATGTCGGCCATCCTCCTGCCACTCCTTCTACTCGTCTCTGCTCCACACCGCACGGTCCTCTGCGTCCATGGCTTCGGCTCCTCTGCTCTTCGCCCGCACGCCCGATGCCGCGCCGACTCCTGGCGCCGGCCCCGCCGCCAAGTCCCGTTGCCAGAGCTCTCCTTCGTCCCGACTCTGGCCGGTTCAGGCCCTTTGTTGTGCCCTACATCCTGCAGCTGACCGTGACCAGCCGTAGGCCTTCGTGCCTTCATTCTGCCACTGCCGGCCACTCTGGCCCTTGTACATTAGGTTTGACCCGAGGAGACTGACACTGCCGGCAAGTCCGAAGACCCCAATGCACCCGTGGACGTCAAGTACCTTTGCCGAAGACTCCCGCCGAAGACACGTGTACGACTACTACATGAATGAGCACCACGACGACCCTCGAAGAGTTCGGATTCGTCAAGTTCATCTACGTGCGTGTACGACTACACATCCGGGATGCGTCGAGTACCTCTACGGAAGACCCTAATGTCTATGAACTGTGTGTGACAACCGTTGCCGAAGACTGTCGAGTGAACGTCTACCCACACCGTGTTTTTTTGACCAAGTTCAATGACGACCTGCGAAGAACTCGGATTCACCAAGTACCACTACCATCGCCGAGGATCGATAGTACCACTACCGTCGAGGACCGATAGTACCACTACTTGTACTACCATCGCGGGAACGACTACTTCCTTTACTTCCCTCGACAAACTCGAACTGTCCCGTTTGCATGCTTTAAAGGTATACCACCGAGAACGACCACCCATGGACGAATGCATGTGTGGTGTATGAGATGCCCGTGTTTGCTCCGTGTCGGAGTTGTTCGTTGCACGAAGCCCCTCTTTTGCCTTGCCACCGTCATGTGGGACACCCGGTATCCGGGAGCACCCCACCATCCTTGCATGACACGCTTCTGTCACTTTTCCTTTTGCACCGGTATCCCTGTGAGCTACCGGATCAGCCGATATGTTGCCGTGGCATCATTTTCGGATTCGTTGCCGTGGCACACCTTTCGTTTCCGCCATGATGACAAATGCTTCATAATGCTCTTATCAACTTTTTCATAATCTTAGCATAAAACTTGCAAATGTCATCCGCATCATGATAACAACATCAAGAATGTTTAAATTGTTGTTGCTTCAATTGCTAAATGCATATGGGGATTTACTGGAATTGTTGCTTGCTATTTCCAGCCTCATTTAAACCTTCCTAAAGGTTTAGTTTACTTATGCTTCACCTCTTGCCATGTTGACCAACATTTAATATTGTTGAGTACCTAACCGGGAGTGAACTAAATAATTGATGTGGTGTTCCATCAATATGCAACTCGTTGCATATTGGGCTCCACTTAACTTGTAGTTTTGTTTGATGCTCCTTGCCATGCCATGCATATTTAAACCAGACATGCATCATACTTGATTGTGCATCATGCCATGTTTATGTGATGGTGGTTTACTTTGTTGCCTGCTTCTTTCCGGGTTGCTTCTCTCGTTAGCTTCGGTTTCGTTCCGGAGTTGTGAGGATCCGTTCGATTTCGTCCATTTGTCTTCTTCATGGACTCGTTCTTCTTCCTTGCGGGATCTCAGGCAAGATGACCATACCCTCGAAATCACTTCTATCTTTGCTTGCTAGTTGTTCGCTCTATTGCTATGCCGCGATACCTACCACTTGCTATATCATGCCTCCCATATTGCCATGTCAAGCCTCTAACCCACCTTTCCTAGCAAATCGTTGTTTGGCTATGTTACCGCTTTGCTCAGCCCCTCTTATAGCGTTGCTAGTTGCAGGTGGAGATAAAGTTTGTTCCATGTTGGAACATGGATTTTGTTGGGATATCATTATTATATCTTGTTTACTTAATGCATCTATATACTTGGTAAAGGGTGGAAGGCTCGGCCTTATGCCCGGTGTTTCGTTCCACTCTTGCCGCCCTAGTTTCGTCATACCGGTGTTATGTTCCTTGATTTGCGTTCCTTACATGGTTGGGTGTTATGGGGACCCCTTGACAGTTCGCTTTGAATAAAACTCCTCCAGCAAGGCCCAACCTTGGTTTTACATTTGCCTAACAACCTATCACCTTCCCTTGGGTTCTGCAGACTCAAGGGTCATCTTTATTATAACCCCCCCCCCCCCGGGCCAGTGCTTGTCTAAGTGTTGGTCCGAACCTGTCAGCCGCCGGTGGCCACCAGGGGCAACTCTGGGCTGGCCTACCGAAAGTTTGGAAAATCCGGTGTTGCCCTGAGAACGAGATATGTGCAGCTCCTATCAGGATGTCGACACATCGGGTGGCTTTGCCTGTCTGGTTTTACCATTGTCGAAATGTCTTGTAACCGGGATTCCAAGTCTGATCGGGTCTTCCTGGGAGAAGGAATATCCTTCGTTGACTGTGAGAGCTTGTGATGGGCTAAGTTTGGACACCCCTGCAGGGTTTTGAACTTTCGAAAGTCATGCCCGCGGTTATGGGCAGATGGGAATTTGTTAGTGTCCGGTTGTAGAGAACTTGAACCTTAACTTAATTAAAACGCATCAATCGCGTGTGTAGCCGTGATGGTCTCTTTTCGGTGGAGTCCGGGAAGTGAACACGGTTCTTGTGTTATGCTTGAACGTAAGTGGTTTCAGGATCACTTCTAGTTCACGACCGTGTGTTGCCTCTCTTCTCGCTCTCTTTTGCGTAAGTTAGCCACCATATATGCTAGTGCTTGCTGCAGCTCCACCTTAATACCCTTTCCTACCCATAAGCTTAAATAGTCTTGATCTCGCGGGTGTGAGATTGCTGAGTCCTCGTGACTCACAGATACTTCCAAACAGTTGCAGGTGCCGATGATACCAGTGCAGGTGACGCAACCGAGCTCAACTGGGAGCTCGATGAAGATCTTGATCGTTGTTTTGTTTTGTTTCCTGTTGATCAGTAGTGGAGCCCAGTTGGGACGATCGGGGATCTAGCATTTGGGGTTGTCTTTCTTTATTTTGGTTCCATAGTCGGACCTTGATTGTATTCTGGATGATGTATGATATATTTATGTATTGTGTGAAGTGGCGATTGTAAGCCAACTCTTTATCCCTTTCTTATTCAGTACATGGGATGTGTAAAGATTACCCCTCTTGCGACATGCCTACCATGCAGCTATGCCTCTAAGTCGTGCTCCGACACGTGGGATATATAGCCGCATCGTGGGTGTTACAAGTTGGTAATCAGAGCCTTCCCTGACTTAGGAGCCCCCTTCTTGATCGAATCACTGATGTTGTTGAGTCTAGAAAAATGTTTTGAGTCTTATAGGATTATATATATCGAAGAGTAGGATTCTTTTACTCCTCAGTTCCTTCAACGCTCTGGTGAGGCCTCCTGACGTAGAGTTTTGACTCTTCTCTTCTCAAATTTCACGAAATTTCTTTTAGGATCACGCGGGTATCTTGGAATCGTTTCGATGGTTTTGTGACGAGAACATTGTTCTTGGTGCCTCCTGGCATTTAGGGGTTGTGGCAGTGTCCCGGGGAGTTGAGCTCCAAGGTGTTGTCATCACAATTTTATCATTGCAGTTCTGGAATACCTGAGTTCACCGACATCGAAAATCTCTTTTATGCAGTTGTTGGTGAGATAACCTCGACGTCACCCAGTACTGGGGCGGGAGTTTGGGAGTATTTCCATAACTCGTATAATGGATGCTTTTCGAAGGTTGAGGTACATGATTTTCGAAGGTTTCTTTGTTATGTGTTGAAGGATGGATACAGCTGGATGTAGGATTTGCTAGTTTTGGGTGAGATATTATGCTTCCCCTGTATCCCCAACACCTGATTGCATAACCAGAAAGTTTTGGGAGTTTATAAGTGGGAATTCAAGTATATCGTAGGATATCTTTCCAACAGACGCATGATACGATATGGGATCTATCATATGTTTGTTTCCGGCTTATTCTGCAAGCCAATCCTTTGTTTTGTTTTGATTGAGGTATTCGAGTTGCTTCAATGTCAAGTGTTGATTCCATACTTTTCCTAAGTGGTGTTCTCACATTTCTATGTGAATATCAATCCTTCTTGATCATCGAGGTTGTCATGTCAATCCTTTTCAACCGGCGTGTTTTCTCTCCAAGTGGATCCGATCATTTTCAGCATTCGCAAGGTCACCTCTTAGTTTTCCCAACATTGTTTGTTTCATCCGTCCCAAGTTTCCTTTGTTTTCCCACCCTCCCACCCTTGTTTCTTCAAGGACTTGGGTTTCTTAATCAAGTATCATTTTATTGATGGGAAGTCTCTCCATTCTTTTTCGTCAATGTTCTTATCCGGTGATTCTTAGGAAGATACTAACGGAGCTTCAAGTTCAACATTCTTCGTTTCTTTTATCTTCTCCGGTGGATTCAAATCAAGCTTTCGGTGTTGATCTTATCCTTTCCTTGTTTCAAATGTTTTCCCATGCCGTTGCACCTCTTAATCTTTCACCTCTCACTATTCATTTGTTCCGGAGTGCTGAAGATATCTCAGAAGGCTTGTCTTGTCATTCAAGATCCGTTCAACCTATTTCGAGGTTGTTATCTCACTCAAGTCGTTTAATTCAACCGGTGCAATCTCCTTTTCAAGTAATCGTTCAACGGTGTTTTCTCTTGAGTGGGCCCTAACCCACAGGTCTTTTCCCATGGTCTTATCTGACTCTTCTAGTTTTCCGGAGGTATTCTCAAATTCTTTTTGAAGTTTGACGTAAGAATGAATTACCATTAGTCAAATGCTTTCTCCAAGATCTTTCAAATTCTTTGCATCGTTGATTCAACCTTTCTATCTCTCGTCGTCATTCTCGGATTTTGAAGACCGAAGAATAGTTTTCCTCCAAATCTTATCTGTTCTCTCAAAGATTCATGATTCTAGCTTGATGCCATCCTCTCATAATTGTTTTGATTGTGAGAATTCTTTTCAACCATCCGGAGCAATTCAGGAGTCTTTTCAGTTTGATTCTCCAAAGGCCATCATTTTGGGTTTATTCATTCTCAGCTTTCAGCTCTCATTCTCAAAATCTTACCGGTGCATCGCTCAAGTATTTTCTAGTCAGTTCATGATCTCTTCGTTTCACTTGTATCTAAAATCCCTCAAGTATCTTCATTTGTTTTTCCAATTCTACCCAGTGATTTGTGCCTTTGCTACTCTCATTTTCAATTCTTACGATGGTTCATTCAAGATTTCTCTTCCTTCGTTATCATATCAATTCATTTGTTGTTTCCAAATCCTACCGATGGTTCGTTGAAGACCTTCCCAAGTTTGCGCTATACCAATCTTCACCCTTTCTACGAGAATAAGTAGTATGCCAAATACGTTGCTTGTCATCAATTTAAATTGATGAAGGATACGCATAACATAATTCTTATTATTCTTTCATCCAAGTGATCAATTCCCTTCCTTCGGAATGTGTTCATGATGAATAAATTCTCGTTTTCAATTGTTTCATCTTTTCTTTTCCCGGAGTTCCAAGCTCTCATCATCACGAAGATCCATCTAATCATTGCAAGGCTTCAACCTTATTCTTTTCATCCTTCATGGAGGCTCTACATGATGGTTCATCAAGGATTTAATTCCTTCTGGAAGTGTTCATGGAGCTTCTTTTTAGAGGAGCTCAAGTATTCTTCATCTTGCATTCCGAAGTGCAATTCTTTCTACCGTATCATTTGAGGTGGTGTCATTCTTGACAATTTCTTTGTGCTTCTTGATTCACAAGTTGTTTAAGAATGAGATATTTTAAACCCATTTTTTTCTCTTCCTTCAGGAGATGCTTTGCAACCCGTCAACCTCTTCATTGGAGTTATCTTGGGTTATATTTCACCTAAATCCTTCCCTAAGGAATGTTGCTTATTGTGGTGTCTATCAATGATCCAAGTTTTTCTCCTATCCTCTCGGCGAAAGGAGTTGTCATCTCCTTGTTCATATCAATCCAATCTGTCGTTTCCGTTAGTGGCAGGATTGTACCTCAAGATTTTGAGATGTTTTCCATAATCCCACAACAAGCTTACTCTTTTCGTTGTTGGTTTCCAACAACTCCGTTATAACCTTCTTGGAAGGGTGCTTCCAAACTCATTTGTGGTAGAAGCTGTCATTTTTTCTTCTCTGTTCTTTTGTTCCGATGATCTACCTTCTATTCCTTCATCCGGAGGCATTGTGATGTTGCTCTTTTCTCTCATCATCTCGAATGGTGAGGATCGTGTTCTTTTCATGCTTATCCATTTAACCGAAGTGTTGTGTCATCTCTTCAAGTTCTTTTCATCTTATCAAGTTTCATATCACTTTTCAACCGGAGTGCTGTCCAAATTTGTTCTTCCTTGTTCCTCTTTTTTAACGGGTGTTTTCAACTTCGTTCATCTCCGTTGTATTATTTTCTCGAAATGGTTTAACCTTTCAAGGTTCTTTGGTTTCACTCGTTTGTCAAAGAAGCAACTTAGTTTTACCTCTTCTCTTCCTCTTCCGCTTTCCCTCCGGTGCCATCCTAGATCTCGGCACGAGATCCTCTCGTAGTGGTGGAGTGTTGTGACGCCCCAAGATCGAAGCTTCAAATGCCTTCCATGGTTTCTGAGATTCATGGTGTGATTTGTTTTTGCTTGTTGCATTCATCATTGCATCATGTTCATTGCATCATGTCATCATGACATCATTTTTCTCAAAGCCAACTAAAACTCACTTAAATAAATTGCATGGATTTTCGGTCCAGTTAAACCGAGGGAAGGGTGACTTCTCTTTATAACATATCCTCCCGATATTAGGGATCTATTATAAAGTATTCCATGGATGTGGAATTACTGTGACACACTTGCAAATAATCACATGTCTTTTTCTGCTTCAAGTTTGGTCCCGAAACTTTTCCTATAAATTCTTCGTCACTTTCCCGAGCTCCACCTAAATTCTCAACATTTCTGGGCACTTCAAAACCCTAGTCCTAGTTCAAACCATTCGATTAAATTCAAATGAGTTTGAATTCATATCTTTCGATGTTGCCACTTCTAATTTTCTCGGAACAAGCATAGTTTTATGTGTCAGGGAAAAATTACCCCCATACGTAAATCTTTTCCTAACCTCTCCTTATTTTCCTCTCTCTTTTTCTTTTCTGCTAAAGGGAACGTGAGGGGAGAGAGAGAGAGCATGCGCCGCTGGCCACTTGGGCCTCCCACCATGCCGGCCCACCTAGGCCATCTTTTCCCGCCCAGCAGCCAGGCCTCTGGCCACTCCCTTCTCTACTGGGCCGGCCTCTAAGGCCCAGCCGCGCCCCTATGTAACCCTAGCCTCACATCGCTCGATCCCCTCGTCTCTCCCTCACCTTCTCCCTCGCGCCACCACCCCCAGAGACCACGCATCGCGCCCGATCCCCCTCGTCCTTCTCCCGATAGCGCCCGCGCCAGATGCCCTTCAGGCGAGCCCCCTCTGCGCCGCCGTCTCGCCATGGCGCCCGGACCGGCCTCCCGCGCACACATAGAGGGACGGCGCCCTTACCTTCGTCCCCGGCCGGCCTCTCCTTCCTCCATCCCGTGCGCCTCCCCGTCGTCATCCAGGCCGCTGCCCCGCGTCGTCTTCTTCACCCCCTGCACCGCGTGGCTGGAATGCTGCTAGCCGCTCGCCTGCTTCCCTGGCACCCGCGTCCGACCTCGCCGGAGTGCCTGCCTCCCCGACGCCGGCCTTCCTCCTGCCGCTCCTTCTACTCGTCTCTGCTCCACACCGCACGGTCCTCTGTGTCCGTGGCTTCGCCTCCTCTGCTCTTCGCCGCCACGCCCGATGCCGCGCCGACTCCTGGCGTCGGCCCCCCCGCCAAGTCCCGTCGCCGGAGCTCGCCTTCGTCCCGACTCCGGCCGGTTCAGGCCCTTTGTCGTGCCCTGCAACCCGCAGCTGACCGTGACCAGCCGTAGGCCTCCGTGCCTTCATCCTGCCACTGCCGGCCACTCTGGCCCTTGTACATCAGGTTTGACCCGAGGAGACTGACACCGCCGGCAAGTTCGAAGACCCCAATGCACCCGTGGACGTCAAGTACCTCTGCCGAGACTCTCGCCGAAGACACGTGTACGACTACTACATGAACGAGCACCACAACTACCCTCGAAGAGTTCGGATTCGTCAAGTTCATCTACGTGCGTGTACGACTACACATCCGGGATGCATCGAGTACCTCTACGGAAGACCCGAACGTCTACGAACCGTGTGCGACGACCATTGCCAAAGACTGTCGAGTGAACGTCTACCCTCGCCGTGTTTTTTTTGACCAAGTTCGATGACGACCTGCGAAGAACTTGGATTCACCAAGTACCACTACCATCGCCTAGGATCGATAGTACCACTACCGTCGAGGACCGATAGTACCACTACTTCTACTACCATCGTGGGAACGGCTACTTCCTATACTTCCCTCGACGAACTCGAACCGTCCCGTTTGCATGCTTTAAAGGTATACCGCTGAGAACGACCGCCCGTGGACGAATGCATGTGTGGTGTATGAGATGCCCGTGTTTGCTCCGTATCGGAGTTGTTCGTTGCACGAAGCCCCTCTTTTGCCTTGCCACCGTCATGTGGGACACCCGGTATCCGAGAGCACCCCACCATCCTTGCATGACACGCTTTTGTCACTTTTCCTTTTGCACCGGTATCCCCGTGAGCGATGACGAATGCTTCATAATGCTCTTATCAAAATTTTCATAATCTTTGCATAAAACTTGCAAATGTCATCTGCATCATGATAACAACATCAAGAATGTTTAAATTGTTGTTTGCTTCAATTGCTAAATGCATATGGGGATTTCCCGGAATTGTTGCTTGCTATTTCTGGCCTCATTTAAACTTGCCTAAATGTTTAGTTTACTTATGCTTCACCTCTTGCCATGTTAACCAACATTTAATATTGTTGAGTACCTAACCGGGAGTGAACTAAATAATTGATGTGGTGTTCCGTCAATATGCAACTCGTTGCATATTGGGCTCCACTTAACTTGTAGTTTTGTTTGATGCTCCTTTCCATGCCATGCATATTTAAACCGGACATGCATCATACTTGATTGTGCATCATGCCATGTTTATGTGATGGTGGTTTACTTTGTTGCATGCTTCTTTCCGGGTTGCTTCTCTCGTTAGCTTCGGTTTTGTTCCGGACTTGTGAGGATCCGTTCGATTTCGTCCGTTTGTCTTCTTCATGGACTCGTTCTTCTTCCTTGCGGGATCTCAGGCAAGATGACCATATCCTCAAAATCACTTTTATCTTTGCTTGCTAGTTGTTCGCTCTATTGCTATGCCGCGATACCTACCACTTGCTATATCATGCCTCCCATATTGCCATGTCAAGCCTCTAACCCACCTTTCCTAGCAAACCATTGTTTGGCTATGTTACCGCTTTGCTCAGCCCTTTTTATAGTGTTGCTAGTTGCAGGTGGAGATGAAGTTTGTTCCATGTTGGAACATGGATTTTGTTGGGATATCATTATTATATCTTGTTTACTTAATGCATCTATATACTTGGTAAAGGGTGGAAGGCTCGGCCTTATGCCTGGTGTTTTGTTCCACTCTTGCCGCCCTAGTTTCCGTCATACCGGTGTTATGTTCCTTGATTTGCGTTCCTTACACGGTTGGGTGTTATGGGGACCCCTTGACAGTTCGCTTTGAATAAAACTCCTTCAGCAAGGCCCAACCTTGGTTTTACATTTGCCTAACAACCTATCACCTTCCCTTGGGTTCTGCAGACTCAAGGGTCATCTTTATTTTACCCCCCCCCCGGGGTTAGTGCTTGTCTAAGTGTTGGTCCGAACCTGTCAGACACCGGTGGCCACCAGGGGAAACTCTAGGCTGGCATACCGAAAGTTTGGACAATCCGGTGTTGCCCTGAGAACGAGATATGTGCAGCTCCTATCAGGATGTCGGCACATCGGGCGGCTTTGCTGGTCTTGTTTTACCATTGTCGAAATGTCTTGTAACCGGGATTCCGAGTCTGATCGGGTCTTCCTGGGAGAAGGAATATCCTTCGTTGACCGTGAGAGCTTGTGATAGTGTGACGCCCCCGATTCAATCATACACTAATCATACACGCAAACATGTACGATCAAGATCAGGGACTCACGGGAAGATATCACAACACAACTCTACAAATAAAATAAGTCATACAAGCATCATAATACAAGCCAGGGGCCTCGAGGGCTCGAATACAAGTGCTCGATCATAGACGAGCCAGCGGAAGCAACAATATCTGAGCACATGCATAAGTTAAACAAGTTTGCCTTAAGAAGGCTAGCACAAACTGGGATACAGATCGAAAGAGGCGCAGGCCTCCTGCCTGGGATCCTCCTAACTACTCCTGGTCGTCGTCAACGGGCTGCACGTAGTAGTAGGCACCTCCGGTGTAGTAGTAGTCGTCGTCGACGGTGGCGTCTGGCTCCAGGGCTCCAGCATCTGGTTGTGGCAACCAGGAAGAAAGGAAAGGGGGAAAAGGGGGGAGAAAGCAACCGTGAGTACTCATCCAAAGTACTCGCAAGCAAGGAACTACACTACATATGCATGGGTATATGTGTAAGGAGGCCATATCAGTGGACTGAACTGCAGAACGCCAGAATAAGAGGGAGATAGCTAATCCTGTCGAAGACTACGCTTCTGGCAGCCTCCGTCTTGCAGCATGTAGAAGAGAGTAGACTGAAGTCCTCCAAGTAGCATCTCCAAGTAGCATCTCCAGTCGCATCGCATAGCATAATCCTACCCGGCGATCCCCTCCTCAATGCCCTGAGAGAGAGCGACCACCGGTTGTATCTGGCACTTGGAAGGGTGTGTTTTATTAAGTATCCGGTTCTAGTTGTCATAAGGTCAAGGTAGAACTCCAAGTCGTCCTGTTACCGAAGATCACGGCTATTCGAATAGATCAACTTCCCTGCAGGGGTGCACCAACTTACCCAACACGCTTGATCCCATTTGGCCGGACACACTTTCCTGGGTCATGCCCGGCCGCGGAAGATCAACACGTCGCAGCCCCACCTAGGCTCAATAGAGAGGTCAGCACGCCGGTCTAAACCTAGGCGCCCAGGGGTCTGGGCCCATCACCCTGAACACACCTGCACGTTGCGTGGGCGGCCGAAAGCAGACCTAGCCTAGTGGCGTTCCAGTCCAATTCGGCGCGCGCCGCTCAGTCGCTGACGTCACGAAGTGCTTCGGCTGATACCACGACGCCGAGTGCCCATATCTTTCCCACGTAGTTGGTTAGTGCGTATAGGCTCGTAGCCAACTCAGATCAAATACCAAGATCTCGTTAAGCGTGTTAAATATCCGCGAACGCCGAACAGGGCCAGGCCCACCTCTCTCCTAGGCGGTCTCAACCTGCCCTGTCGCTCCGCCACAAAAATCCACTCGCGGGTGCTCCACCAGCCGACCCGTCTTTGGTCACCACATGTATCATGTATAACGTATATAGTATATACCCATGATCACCTCCCGAGTGATCACGGCCCGATAGTATAGCACAGCAGACGGACAAGAATGTAGGGCCACAGATGAAAATACTAGCATCCTATACTAAGCATATAGGAATGCAGGTAAAGGTAACAACAGTAGTAACAAGGACAGGCTATGCATCAGGATAGGTATAACAGAAAGCAGTAACATGCTACACTACTCTAATGCAAGCAGTATAGAGTAGAATAGGCGCTATCTGGTGATCAAGGGGGGGCTTGCCTGGTTGCTCTGGCAAGAGAGAGGGGTCGTCAACTCCGTAGTCGAACTGGGCAGCAGCAGCGTCGGTCTCGTAGTCTACCGGAGAGAAGAGGGGGAAGAAACAATGAATACCATGTAAACAGATGCATATCGATGCATGACAAGACAAGTAACGATGCTAGGCGTGCCCTAACGTGGTATGAGGTGGTACCGGTTAAGGGGGGAAACATCCGAGAAAATATCCCCGGTGTTTCGTGTTTTCGGGCAGAGGAGCCGGAGGGGGAAAGTTGCGAGTTCGATAGGTTAGGGGTGTGTGGCGGACGAACGGACTGCGTATTTGGATTCGTCCCGTCGTTCTGAGCAACTTTCATGTTGAAAATATTTTAATCCGGGTTACGGATTAAAAGATATGATTTTCTAAAGATTTTATTAATTTCCGGAATTCAATTAATTATTTAATCCAACATTATCCAGAATAGTAAATGATGACGTCAGCATGACATCAGAGTGATGTCAACAGTCAACGTTGACCATTGACCTGGTTAACCTGACGTGTGGGTCCAGTGGGACCCACCTGTCATTCTCTGTTTAGGTTAATTACAGATTAGTTAATTTAATTAGTGATTAGGTTAATCTAATCAGGATTAATTAACTTAATTAATTACTTAATTAATTAATTAATATTTTAATTATTTTAGTTATTATTTATTTATTTATTTATTTAATATATATTTTTATTATTTATTTTATTTATTTTTTTCTAAAACGTTCCAGGGCGGGCCCCCACTGTCATTGGCCCACAGGGGGCCTTAATGGGTGTGGGCGCATGGGCGCACGGGTGCAAGGGGCTACAGGGCGCCCGTTAGCGGACGAGCCCCTGACCCAGCGCAGCAGGGTGCCGGCCAGGGAAGACGCCGGCCGCAGCGGCCGGAGCCGGGGCGTCGACGGAGAGGGGCGGGGAGCACGGGGCCACCGCAGCAGCGGGGCACCGGCTAAGGCGGCGAACGGCGCGGGACGGGGATCCGGGGGGGGGGGCGCTCGCGCGAGGCCGAGGTAGGGGAGCAGCACGGGGAAGCGGGGAGGGGCCGGCGTCGCCGGAGGGAGAGGAGGCCGGGGGTGCGGTCGCGCACCGGGCACGGACGGCGAGCCGCGCGGGCGGGGAGAACCGGGACGAGGCCCGTGTAAGGGGGGGGGGCGCGGCCGTGCGGGGCCGCGGCTGTGGCCGCGTGGGCGCGTGCGGGCGCCGCCGAGGCGTGGGTGTGCCGGAGCCCGGACGGCGCGTTGAGTGAGCGAGGGGGAGAGGGGAGGGGTCGGGGGCGGGACGGCCCGGCGCGGCAGGGCGTGGGCGACGGTGGCGCCGGAGCGCGGGCGGAGACCGCGGGGAAAGGGGAAGGAAGGGGGGCGCTCACGGCGGGGAGTAGGGCAACGGGCAGCGGGCGTGACGGCGGTCGGGGAGGACCAGCGAGGAGGAGGATGAGGAGGCGGCATTCGGCGGCGACGAGGTCTGGCGGCGACGGTGGTCTCCTCCCTCGATCCCGATCCAATCGGGGGAGGGGGGGAGAGATATTTTCGGGAGGGGGGAAAGTGTCGGTGGGGATGCGGGCTGGACCGAGTGGGGAGTGGGGGGAGGCATATGGGGGTGCGGGGTGGGCCGGCCTGGCCGGCCTGGTGGCCAGCTGGGCCGGTTGGCCCAACGGGTGGGGGTTTCTCTTTTGTATTTTCCTGTTTTTAATTATTTTCTTGTCTGTTTTAACTCATTTTAAATTACTTAGACATTTTATAAAAATGTGTTTACTATACCATATTTATCTATGTAATATTTAGTACAACCCGAACATTTTTATTTTAATGTTTGAAAATCTTTATTATTTACCAAACTTTGAATTTGAATTTTGGACCGGTTTTGATCTAACAATAGACTAGCAGCAGTAACCGTGGTGACGTGGCACCATTAGCGTGGGACCACTGTAGCTTAATTATCCGGGCATCCCAATTCTCCTCCACTACAAGAAATCTCGTCCCGAGATTTAAGAGGTAGTGAAAGGGGGGAAGGTTTGGTAACGAATCTAGCGGGTCTTCTCATCCTGGCTTGCTCTTCTCGAAGAGATCAATCCATTACGTTGATGTCTTCATTTTTCTGCTTTAGGTCATCATGATGAAGTCGTCATCCTTTCTTCGGGATCTCCGTCGTACTTACGAAAGAATAAGGGGGGTATTCCGGGAGAACGAACCGCTACAAGGTTGACTATCTGGTCGATAACATCGGGGAAGGTGGCAGAACGTAACTCTCGAATTGAAACTTAAGAAAATATCGAGAGCAAGGTAATGAGGTTTCATGGGAAGTTTCGAGCGAGCAGGCAACCGTTCGATGCCTGAAACAGGGCGTGAAAGGGGCTCAAAGCGATCGGGAATAAGTATTGTGTCCGGTAACAGATTTGATGATCCCTCGGAAGATGGCTCGTGAATTACATACGAGGCCACACGCGAGGAACGACCTTGGGAACAGGGGGGTGCAGGAGAGTCAGGTTTCAATCCAGTGGACCTGTGGGTTATGGGCCCATCATGTGGGTTGAAAGTAGGAAGGGTGGTGACATCTTGCACAGCCGCGACAGGGAGGCATGTCAGTGAATAGCTTGCCAGCTATGTTGGCAACAACGTTGGTTCCAAGGGCGAGGGACGAAGAGAACCATTTTCCTGCTCGTTGAAACGAGGCGGGCCAAGAGGCAAAGTTCTCATCCATCGGCGGATACCGAAATGTCATCAACAATAGAAACAGGGTCTCACTAGCAGAGTTGTACACCGAGGTGTTTACATAAGCAGTGAATTATTACTGCTTAGATTATATAGATCACAAGAAAGGTCAAACAAACCAATGGAAAGTAAAATGTGATCATCAGGTTAAATAGAACAATGGAAGGGAAATTTAAACACATAATTCAGGGGTATATCCTTCCCAAGGACAAGCAGAGCATGATATTCATGACGGGATATAACATAGAAAACCCTTTAGGAAAGGGGAGAGAAATTTCATGCCATTACCCATACAGCGGTGTTTGGATAGTTGATAAAGAAAATTTAGCATTGTGCTTCAAATGCTCTTATTGAAAATCGGAGTAACACAGACATGCTTCAGGTAGCAATGATATGGTGTCTCAATCCAGGGCCAGACTTTGGATACACAAATGATCCATCAGGAGTAACTTATAAAATAAGTCCTACAATTTCCTCTAGGAGGAATGGTTATCCTTGCTAAATAAATTATAGTGATAGGTCCTCCAGCTAGGGGGGTGCTAGGCATGACATCATATTACCGGGTCATCAAAGGACCAACAACATAACTCCTGGAAAGTTGTCCCAACCATCATATCTGACCGAGATTCAGATCCGATTGGTGTCATGATACCTCAGACTCATGGTCCTGAGATAAAAAGGTGCGACACGAATTGACGAGAAGTCGTCATAAGATTCTTGAGTTCACCATTTAACCAAGGAGAGGAAGAAGGGGTGGTTGATGAACTCAGCGACAATTCATGGAGATTTCGAAAAGATGGATCCCCACGATTAAGTGAACAAGGAGATGATCATTGTCAGATCAAATGATACAATGAGGTATGCTCGAGGAAACAAACCCAATTAAACATTGGTTGAAAGGTGCACCCGAAATATGGGCCGGGTTGCACGACCAATGTCAGAATGGTGATTCAATAATCAATAGTCTAAGAATGAACGGCCGACCATTAACTTCAAAGCAATAGGGTTGCTAGAAGTGCAGAATCCAAACAGCACCGTTCACTTGTTTGTACCCCGGTTGGAATCAACACGAGGACCAAGAAAGAATGGTGATGGTGAGAAGTATCACTATACCAAGAATTCTTAAGAGGTGGTGAAATTCTCACCACATTCTTGACATAAAAGGTGGTAATATTTCAAGGTAAAGAAGAACAATGCTAGGCAGCAAGGAACTCAAGGTACAACACAAAACACGAACAAGTTTGTGATGGAGGGAAGGCAATAAAGTGGCCGATGATAATACAAACCATCGAGGGCAAGGATGGTATTCCTCATCATGAATTCAATTGGAAACCTGGAAGGAGTCAAAATGTTGATGATGATCACGACAAATTTTGTCGATAGGCTCCAGGGGGAAGTAATCGAACCTCCACTACATCAAGTAAAAGGACTGATGCAACAAACGATTATTTGAACCACGGATAAGACACCAACTCAGAATCAAGCTTGTTGTTCAAAGTGGAATGATAAGATGAGGAAATCGACATAAGCTTAGCTCGTCATCGAAGGTTGTGCTCCAGGATTAAGGACCAGGTAGCACAGTTAAGATTTAGCACGTTAATGATATAGCCGATCAGGCTAGGAATGACATGATCGAGTACAAACTCACAAGTAAAGGAGATTACTAAGAGTTGTTTAATCGCGACGCGGACTCGATTCAGTTATTGATGCCCTTGAGTGTTTAATAACTCGAAGCCCATGAAAAAAAACCGTAATCAGTGAGAATGTAGTACTTGATGAAGAACTCATAAGAAGTTATGCAGTTCCAAGATAATCTCGAGATACCAGGGGGTAATACTCGACGACAAATCAAAGTAGAGGTTGGACTGGGGTAATACTCTCCAGAAGACAAGTGCTTAAACTTGCACGAGAAATGGTATTTAAAGGAGAACATGGTCGGAAACCACGATCATAAATGATCGAACCACGGATACAAGATGAACTTATAGCAAGGGGGTAACTATTTTTACGAGCAGCTTCCATGATAAGTTATACATCGTGTCCATGGGCATGAACGCAAGGTTCAAGGTCGACTCCCACTTCTTCAATGTATAACCTTCCATTCACTTCTCGCTTTGATAAAAGCATTAGTGTTGAAAGTTTTACCTGGTGAAATACCAGATGAGTACGACTCGTGAAAACTTCCGAGTTCACACATATTAAGGAAGGCATAGGTTCAACCCATCGGGGCATCTCAGAATCATATACTAGAATCTTTAGAAGTAATTAACTCAAGCTCGAAGGCAGAGCATGGTTGAGAAAGCAGAGGATACAATTTACCAAAGGCATTATGTATCAGAGGAAAGGCTCACAAGGTTATTGAATATGAAGGGCGTTGTCAGGTAAAATCCAACAATGGATCGGGCGATCCACAACGGAGCTGATGTGAGTATCGGTACTCAATCAGAGGAAGAAAGAATGCACGGGCATCATATTATAGGACAACTGAATAATTTGATGCTTAGATAACAAAGGAATTATGATTTCCAAAACAAAGGATCAGAAGCAGACGCTCTGACCAAGGATGGATAAGTTCAATAGACTTAGGGGCACAATCGACGGCAATTGATTGGTCGAGAACCAGCTCATGTTCAAAAATGACGTCTGAGCCGGAAGGAGGAATTCTAGGATCTGTTTGAGGATTGCGAGCATTCGCAACAAATCGAATCAACGGACTCAAATGATAATGACAATGGATGTCAACAAGATTACTAGACTTATGGGATTAACCATAATGCAAGTAATCAAGAATTTCAAGAGCAATAGGATGCTCAGGATTTTTGGAAGATCGAATGGTATTTCGAGGATTCGTGACATACATGCATCAACTGGGGATGAGTGGATACTCGGTAAGTGCGAGAAATTATCCGTAGGGGTATTCAGGCGACAAGCAACTGCAAGGCAGTAGGCACAAAAGGATTCTCGGAACATTAGAGAGAATTTCGGGGTATCTTGTAATAACAAGATCAACTGGGAATAAAAGTAAGAACGACAGATGTAAGTATTTATCCATAGGGATGTTTCGGTGGTAGAGAATTGCAAAAGCGACAAGCATAAGGTCTCGAGAGAATATCGGAGAGTATCTTCAAATCCTTCTGGTTCACGGAGCAATCACCTGTAGTGAGGGGTTCTCCGGGAGGAAGTAGTAACGAGATCCTAAAGTTAGATTTTAGTAAATTCATTAAACCCGAATAGGAGAGAGATCAGAGTCCCAGAGTAAAGGTCGAGGAGTAAAAGATCCTACTACCACCCAAATGGCGACGTGTGCCCGTAAGACACACAGCCATGTTAGTAAAAGTTTTGCAATGTCTAGACTCGACTTCGGCCAAGGAGTGTGGAAGGGGGATTCCTACAGGCAGACAGCTCTTATACCAACTTGTGACGCCCCCGGTTCAATCGCACACTAATCATACACGCAAACGTGTACGATCAAGATCAGGGACTCACGGGAAGATATCACAACACAACTCTACAAATAAAATAAGTCATACAAGCATCATAATACAAGCCAGGGGCCTCGAGGGCTCGAATACAAGTGCTCGATCATAGACGAGCCAGCGGAAGCAACAATATCTGAGCACAGGCATAAGTTAAACAAGTTTGCCTTAAGAAGGCTAGCACAAACTGGGATACAGATCGAAAGAGGCGCAGGCCTCCTGCCTGGGATCCTCCTAACTACTCCTGGTCGTCGTCAACGGGCTGCACGTAGTAGTAGGCACCTCCGGTGTAGTAGTAGTCGTCGTCGACAATGGCGTCTGGCTCCAGGGCTCCAGCATCTGGTTGTGGCAACCAGGAAGAAAGGAAAGGGGGAAAAGGGGGGAGAAAGCAACCGTGAGTACTCATCCAAAGTACTCGCAAGCAAGGAACTACACTACATATGCATGGGTATAGGTGTAAGGAGGCCATATCAGTGGACTGAACTACAGAATGCCAGAATAAGAGGGAGATAGCTAATCCTGTCGAAGACTACGCTTCTGGCAGCCTCCGTCTTGCAGCATGTAGAAGAGAGTAGACTGAAGTCCTCCAAGTAGCATCTCCAAGTAGCATCTCCAGTCGCATCGCATAGCATAATCCTACCCGGCGATCCCCTCCTCAATGCCCTGAGAGAGAGCGACCACCGGTTGTATCTGGCACTTGGAAGGGTGTGTTTTATTAAGTATCCGGTTCTAGTTGTCATAAGGTCAAGGTACAACTCCAAGTCGTCCTGTTACCGAAGATCAGGGCTATTCGAATAGATCAACTTCCCTGCAGGGGTGCACCAACTTACCCAACACGCTTGATCCCATTTGGCCGGACACACTTTCCTGGGTCATGCCCGGCCGTGGAAGATCAACACGTCGCAGCCCCACCTAGGCTCAACAGAGAGGTCAGCACGCCGGTCTAAACCTAGGCGCCCAGGGGTCTGGGCCCATCACCCTGAACACACCTGCACGTTGCGTGGGCGGCCGAAAGCAGACCTAGCCTAGTGGCGTTCCAGTCCAATTCGGTGCGCGCCGCTCAGTCGCTGACGTCACAAAGTGCTTCGGCTGATACCACGACGCCGAGTGCCCATATCTTTCCCACGTAGTTGGTTAGTGCGTATAGGCTCGTAGCCAACTCAAATGAAATACCAAGATCTCGTTAAGCGTGTTAAATATCCGCGAACGCCGAACAGGGCCAGGCCCACCTCTCTCCTAGGCGGTCTCAACCTGCCCTGTCGCTCCGCCACAAAGATCCACTCGCGGGTGCTCCACCAGCCGACCCGTCTTTGGTCACCACATGTATCATGTATAACGTATATAGTATATACCCGTGATCACCTCTCGAGTGATCACGGCCCGATAGTATAGCACAGCAGACGGACAAGAATATAGGGCCACAGATGAAAATACTAGCATCCTATACTAAGCATATAGGATTGCAGGTAAAGGTAACAACAGTAGTAACAAGGACAGGTTATGCATCAGGATAGGTATAACAGAAAGCAGTAACATGCTACACTACTCTAATGCAAGAAGTATAGAGTAGAATAGGCGATATCTGGTGATCAAGGGGGGGGGCTTGCCTGGTTGCTCTGGCAAGAGAGAGGGGTCGTCAACTCCGTAGTCGAACTGGGCAGCAGCGTCGGTCTCGTAGTCTACCGGAGAGAAGAGGGGGAAGAAACAATGAATACCATGTAAACAGATGCATATCGATGCATGACAAGAGAGGTAACGATGCTAGGCGTGCCCTAACGTGGTATGAGGTGGTACCGGTTAAGGGGGGAAACATCCAGGAAAATATCCTCGGTGTTTCGTGTTTTCGGGCAGAGGAGCCGGAGGGGGAAAGTTGCGAGTTCGATAGGTTAGGGGTGTGTGGCGGACGAACGGACTACGTATTCGGATTCGTCCTGTCGTTCTGAGCAACTTTCATGTTGAAAATATTTTAATCCGGGTTACGGATTAAAAGATATGACTTTCTAAAGATTTTATTAATTTCCGGAATTCAATTAATTATTTAATCCAACATTATCCAGAATAGTAAATGATGACGTCAGCATGACATCAGAGTGATGTCAGCAGTCAACGTTGACCATTGACCTGGTCAACCTGACGTGTGGGTCCAGTGGGACCCACCTGTCATTCTCTGTTTAGGTTAATTACAGATTAGTTAATTTAATTAGTGATTAGGTTAATCTAATCAGGATTAATTAACTTAATTAATTAATATTTTAATTATTTTAGTTATTATTTATTTATTTATTTATTTAATATATATTTTTATTATTTTTTTATTTATTTTTTTCTAAAACGTTCCAGGGCGGGCCCCCACTGTCATTGGCCCACAGGGGGCCTTAATGGGTGTGGGCGCATGGGTGCACGGGTGCAAGGGGCTACGGGGCGCCCGTTAGCGGACGAGCCCCTGACCCAGCGCAGCAGGGTGCCGGCCAGGGAAGACGCCGGCCGCAGCGGCCGGAGTCGAGGCGTCGACGAAGAGGGGCGGGGGAGCACGGGGCCACCGCAGCAGCGGGGCACCGGCTGAGGCGGCGAACGGCGCGGGACGGGGATCCGGGGGGGGCGCTCACGCGAGGCCGAGGCAGGGGAGCAGCACGGGGAAGCGGGGAGGGGCCGGCGTCGCCGGAGGGAGAGGAGGCCGGGGGTGCGGTCGCGCACCGGGCGCGGACGGCGAGCCGAGCGGGCGGGGAGAACCGGGACGAGGCCCGTGCGAGGGGGGGGGGGCGCGGCCGTGCGTGGCCGCGGCTGTGGCCGCGTGGGCGCGTGCGGGCACCGCCGAGGCGCGGGCGTGCCGGAGCCCGGACGGCGCGGTGAGTGAGCGAGGGGGAGAGGGGAGGGGTCGGGGGCGGGACGGCCCGACACGGCAGGGCGCGGGCGACGGTGGCCCCGGAGCGCGGGCGGAGACCGCGGGAAAAGGGGAAGGAAGGGGGGGCGCTCACGGCGAGGAGTAGGGCAACGGGCAGCGGGCATGACGGCGGTCGGGGAGGACCGGCGAGGAGGAGGACGAGGAGGCGGCGTTCGGCGGTGACGAGGCCTGGCGGCGACGATGGTCTCCTCCCTCGATCCCGATCCAATCGGGGGAAAGGGGGAGAGATATTTTCGGGAGGGGGGAAAGTGTCGGTGGGGATGCGGGCTGGACCGAGTGGGGAGTGGGGGAGGCATATGGGGGTGCGGGGTGGGCCGGCCTGGCCGGCCTGGTGGCCAGCTGGGCCGGTTGGCCCAACGGGTGGGGGTTTCTCTTTTGTATTTTCCTTTTTTTTAATTATTTTCTTTTCTGTTTTAACTCATTTTAAATTACTTAGACATTTTATAAAAATGTGTTTACTATACCATATTTATCTATGTAATATTTAGTACAACCCGAACATTTTTATTTTAATGTTTGAAAATCTTTATTATTTACCAAACTTTGAATTTGAATTTTGGACCGGTTTTGATCTAACAATAGACTAGCAGCAGTAACCGTGGTGACGTGGCACCATTAGCATGGGACCACTGTAGCTTAATTATCCGAGCGTCACAGATAGGCTAAGTTGGGACACCCCTGCAGGGTTTTGAACTTTCGAAAGCCGTGCCCGTGGTTATGGGCAGATGGGAATTTGTTAATGTCCAGTTGTAGAGAACTTGAACCTTAACTTAATTAAAACGCATCAACCGCGTCTGTAGCCGTGATGGTCTCTTTCCGGTGGAGTCCGGGAAGTGAACACGGTTCTTGTGTTATGCTGGAACGTAAGTAGTTTCAGGATCACTTCTAGTTCACGACCGTGTGTTGCCTCTCTTCTCGCTCTCTTTTGCGTAAGTTAGCCACCATATATGCTAGTGCTTGCTGTAGCTCCACCTTAATACCCTTTCCTACCCATAAGCTTAAATAGTCTTGATCTCGCGGGTGTGAGATTGCTAAGTCCTCGTGACTCACAGATACTTCCAAACAGTTGCAGATGCCGATGATACCAGTGCAGGTGACGCAACCGAGCTCAAGTGGGTGCTCGATGAAGATCTTGATCGTTGTTTTGTTTCGTTTCCTGTTGATCAGTAGTGGAGCCCAGTTGGGACGATCGGGGATCTAGCATTTTGGGTTGTCTTTCTTTATTTTGGTTCCGTAGTCGGACCTTGATTGTATTGTGGATGATGTATGATATATTTATGTATTGTGTGACGTGGCGATTGTAAGCCAACTCTTTATCCCTTTCTTATTCAGTACATGGGATGTGTAAAGATTACCCCTCTTGCGACATGCCTACCATGCGGTTATGCCTCTAAGTCGTGCTCCGACACATGGGAGATATAGCCGCATCGTGGGTGTTACGCTGTTGCACATGGCAACGGGCGGTAGAACCGCCGAAGCGGTACTACCGCGTGCCGTTGCGGTACTACCACAAGGCAAGGCTCATTCTGGGCTGGGAAGACACGGACTAATAAAATTATATCCGTGGCTACTTCCACTGAGTTTCAGTCAATGCAAAAATCCGGCACGGTACTACAACTCACAGGCAGCGGTACCACCGTGTAGGGTGTGGAAGTAAAAAAAATTCTTCCGCCCCTACTTCTGCGCACGCCACCGTTCTGGGTCAGAGGCCACAGTACTATCGCATGCTAGGAGCGGTACTACCGCACTCGCAGTACTACCGCTGCCATGGATGGTACTACCGTGGGCAGCTGCGGTACCACTACTGCCTTGAGTAGTACTACCGCGCGCCACAGATCAGTAGCACTAGGAAGCCTTCATCTTCGCAATGACAAGGGAAACAACCGGTGCTCCAATGAAGTGAAAGAAATATGGTGCAAAGGAACAAATGTGTACATGTTGATTCCACCCTAACCTTTCCGAAGCGGACCCCCTCTTAATAGTACGGCTTTCCTACGACTCAATTCCACCAAAAAGAAATATAGAGAAATGCCGTCTTCGATAGGCTCCGAGGGGCACCGAATCGTCTCGTGCCTAGACATGAGATATCTAAAATGCTCAATGCATACGATTAGTCCGCAAATGCATTGTTATCAATCACCAAAACCACTTAGGGAGAAATATGCCCTTACAAACGGTGACACGGGGAGGAAAATGGCAATGCCCGATCTACTCGCCACCCGAGTCGCCCTCTGGGAGCGATGCAGGAACATGGGGAGCGTTTCCCGATCCTTGATTCCTGTGTAATGCATTCCTTGATATGCGATTTCAATCATTCAAAGAGCATCTAATCCCCTGGGTGGTTTTGGTAATTCATGTCAATATATATATATATCATTAAACTAATGCCTATTCAAAGAATATTTCAGGAAATTTTATTTTAGGTGCAACTTGGAAGTGAAATTAGACCCCTCAAAATGCTAAGGACAAGTGTTGGTTTATGACTCAGGACTCTTCATTTTATAGCTAAGTGATCAAAGATCACATTGAGTCCATAGGTATGTCGATACTATTGAAAGGGGACGAGGTTGAAAAGATGATAGTTCATTACTCAAGTGATGAGAGATCAAACTCCAAAAGCCTCAGACAAAATCAGAAGCTTCCACTGTATCAAACCAAAAATGCTAATCTGACTCACCGAACCATTTCTATCAGAGTCACCGAGCCAAAAAGATATAGTCGATGTCCTAAACCCTAGTTGTATCGGTCTCACCAAGATGTCCATTCGGACTCACCGAAGAAATTGTGCCAACCTTTAATAATTCATTCAGAATTTTGGAATGGTCTCAGTCGGTGACACTCACTGAAGCGTTCAAAATTTCTTAGGCCATCGCATGACGGAACCACCGATTAGTCTCACCCGGTGTGACCGAATGATCCAAAGTTCTCACCTTTTGTATATATCAGGTCTGACCGAGTAAACCAGTCGGTCTCAGCGATATGTGCAAAAATGTGTGTAACCGTCAATTTTTTGTCGTGTCTATATATACCCCACCCACTCCACCATTTCCTCTCGAAGCAAACACCATTCATATCCATATTTTTGAGAGAGAGATCCACTTCCTTGTGCTGATTTCAAAGGGGATTCCACTCTAACCATTAAACCTTTGACTTCTAATCACCTTATTGCTTTAAACTCAAATCATCTCCTACCAAAGCCAAAATCTATGAGAGTTTGAGTGTTGAGGAGATTATCTTTTGAAGCACAAGAGTAAGGAGTTCATCATCAACACAATATATTACCTTTTGGAGGGTGGTGCCTTTTAGATCGGCTAGGTGTTTTTGGAAGTTTCCAATTGTTGTGGAGAAGCCCAAAAAGTTTGTGAGGGCTTGGAGATCGCCTACTTCATGAAAATCTAACTGAGTGAGGCTAGTCCTTCATGGGTGTAAACCATTGTGGGATAGGCAAGATTGCTTCTTCCTGGGCATGAGCCCTTCATGGATTCAATTCCTCCATGGAATCTCGCAACCGAGATATTCGTGATCTTAGATCCTCTGTGGATCGAAGCCTCCAACAACATGGACATATATAACACCACCTATCTAAATCACGGGTCAAAAATCTTCACAGTGTCAACATTGTGTGTGCATATCTCTAAACTCAACCTTTTAATTACTAGCACTTGCATTTCTTTACTTCCCGCTACCTATACTCTAGATGAGGAGGAAGTTGTCGTGAATGCTACTGTCGATAATGAATGCACTTTGGTAAGTGAAAACCATGGTGCCTAAGTGTGAGACCATCCATAGGGATAACGCCTTCGCAAACAGCTTCGCCGTGAGGTGGATGAGACTGATTGAGCAATGGTCGAAGAAGGACGATGTGTCTTGCTTCTTGAGTGGCAAGGTGATGAGCGGCTCGTTCAATCATTGAAATCGTCGTCCATTGTGAGAGTGAAGTTTAGCAAAGACGTCGCAAAAATCGTGTTGGATGACATCCCAAGCACTGCAAAGGAACTCGACGTTGGAACCATCACGGCCCAGCACTTTGCCCAGAGGCAAGCTCTTGATGGCTGTCCGGATTTCCTCCTCTGAGAACGGCTCATCGAAGTCCGACGGCGCAAATGGTCCAACATGCACGATATAGAGGTCGAGGGAGAAACGCTGCACCTCGGCGGTGCCAAGGATGTTGGTGAAGTGCCAAAAATCCGCATCTGCTATACCAACGTTATTAGGAAGCGTCTCGTCCTCCACCTTGAGCTCCATGATCTGATTTTCCACTGACGATGTACGACATGCACGCGGAAGAACTGAGGGCCCGCGACGCCATATTGCAGCCTAGAGAATCAAGCCCATTGACAGGAGATGGACCGCTTTGGAGGGAGAGGGCCATACAAAAAATTAGACATTAACTCTGTAAATCCACATACTCATTCTATAGAGGTAATTTAAGGAATTTTTTCATCATGGAAGCCATGGCCCTCCGTCTCTGACCTGAGTCCGACCGTGGATGCTCTTACCAAGCTTGTGGACGGGCAGCATCACTTTTGCGAGTTTGAGAATGAATAGTCTGACAAGTTTGTGACCTACAGATAATATTACCTCAATTTTGAGCATGACAACACAGCTCTGAGCCAGCTCTCACGCATGGACCTGAAGGAGCGAGATCAACGTATCGTACGTGACTGCTTTTAGTTTCACCCACCAGCTCTTAAGATTTACCGGCCACGCGGGCCATGGCCGCCCTGCCTCTGCGGCGCCAGCAGCTATCCCGGGGGCCGCTCCGCTCAAGTCTCAAATCACACCAGTACACCACCACAGAGGCACAAACGTCCTCTTCGGGTGCTCCCTCTCCCTCTCCCTCTCCCTCTATGTCTATGGCCCGTTGCTCGTCTTTTGAAGCGTAGGGGCGGGGCCTCTCTACTTTTGCAGCAAGTGAAGTGAGCTCGCGCTCGCTGCCTCTGCCTGGGCCTTTCTCTTTCTTTCTGTGGTTTTTAATGGCATGCACGGTGCGGCACCGCACGTCGATGTGACAAGACGTAGAGCCGTTCTGCTTTTCGCGGGGGCCCGGCGGGCCGTCGACTTTTCTTGCTTCTTGGCGGAGGATTCATTCATCGGCTTGCAACGTCGCCTTGGCTCTCCCCCTTTTTCTTCGGATCCCTTGTGTTCAATCAAACCCTTCTTGTAGGCCCCGAGCGGAGCTGGTCGTCATGGCCCGTGTAGGAATCGGAGTTCACGTGCGACGAAAAGACACCAAAGTGAACAGTGGAGCGGTGGTGTAGCTTTGAGAGCGGCAGGATGGCCGGACGGGCTTGGACGTTTTTTCTTCTGAGAGCAGCCATGTATGATCTTTCTCCATTGCTTAGTATGCAGAACATGCCAACCGAACATATCAATTTTTGATAGTGCGATGGCATGTATTGTTGCAGTACAACATGTCGATTTTTGATAGTCCAATGACATGCATGATAAAGTAGCCGGACCGAGATGTATTTTGGTAGAGATAGTTTTCGATGCATGTGACTGTATAGATTTAAGGATTTGTAAATGAGATACCTGATTATGAAAGCGGCATTTAAAGGGTGACTGATTACTATGGACGGATGCATCCGGATATGTCCGTGGGTGTTTAGAGGACCGGACTTGCCAAGACCAGTTGTATATGCTCTGGAAAAGAGGGGAATGGAGACGGGAGAATGAGAGGATGAGTTGTCCCACGGGTGGCAACCCCTCATGAAATCAATTAAATAAATTGTGAAATACATTTTTTAAAATCGTTCCTCATTAAATACAATACGCTTCGCTACTAACTTCTACTTAACCCTAGAAGAAAAATCTCCTTCTTTTTTCACACCTGGAGTTCAAAGGAATTGAGAGCGTGAGAGCTATCGGACAGTCCCGAAGTGTTCTTCCAAACGCTAAATGAAAAAAATTTGGGAAGTGATATCTGACGGATGTCAAACAGGGAACGTCTTCATGGATCTTGCGCAAGGCCCATGTCACGTAAATCAGCTGGAGTGTACAGGGCAAGGGGCGCTTACCACTCGGTGGAAGCGGAATTTTATGAGTACTTGTGACCAAAGTGTTACATGAATTTTTAAAGCAAATTTGATTTTACTTTCTTTTTTCTTTCGACTTTTTTTTAAAACTCCTGAAATTTTTCCATTTTCCGAAAGAACAAAAATCCCCATTTCTTTAGTGTGATTTTTCCCCTAAACTTCCCACGTACATTTTTTATTATAAGTAGTATGGTAATTTCGTTCTATTTTGATCCTTCACATTTTTTCGTGTTTCAAAACTTGGTAACTTTTAGGTCTTTTATGTAAAGCCCCATGGCAAGTTTTTGGGAAATTTTATCACTTATTCATGGCGATTTTGGAATTGTATTTTTACTTTCTCGCATGGAAGTTTTATTATTAAGAGCATGGATTTTTTAATAATATTTTTATTATTAAGAGTATGACGGTTTTACTATTAAGAGCATGACATTTTTATTATTAATAACACGACATTTCAATTGTTAAGATGATGATAGCTTTATTACTAAGAGCATGGAAATTTAATATTAATAGGATGATAATTTTATTATTGAGAGGATAGCATTCTTATTATTGTTTGCATGGCATTTCTATTATCAAGAGGATGACAGCTTTATTACTAAGAGGATGGCACTTTTATTTTTATTGTCTTGGCAATTTTATTTTATTTTCATTGACATGGCATTTTTTTATGATTTGTTTTTGAAAAATGGACCCAATAAGGCAAAAGTTTACACATGGGCATTTTTTACCCATGGCAAAAATAACGAAAAACTATTCTCCAAAAAAATGGCTTATTTTGCAGAGTGAAACATCTCCACGGCATTCACAAATTTATTCTTTTGTAGATCAGATGGCACATTTTTTTAGTTATAGCACTGTAAACATATAAATTAGAGAAATGGCAGTTAATAAATTAGCATGGCATTTTTCATATATTTTTTCGAAACATGTCATTTATTTATTTATTTCTCTATTTTATAAGAAAATGTGTATTTTTTTCGTCCATGGCTTTGGAAAAAAGATAATTGGGACATTCAGGGTTCTCCTGGCCACCCCCCCCCCCCCCCCCCCCCCCCTCCCGCACCGCAACGAGGCGAACGAAATTGTTCGATGGGAGCTGCTTCCTGGCGGCTGTTCACCACATATTAGGGTGACTGGCCATGGCTAGCTATTGAAGATTTCAACGAAACTTTGTCTAGCACATTAGGGGGAGTGCGTCAACAATACCGGTAGTAGGTATAACGGAGATGTCCAACACATTGCAGTTAATAGCTGATAATGCCGCCTTGAGCGGCAGGGAGACCTCTTGTTCGCCTAACCCTATTTTTTTTGAGACATCGCCTAACCCTATTTGACACCTTATACGTCGGTGACAGTTCATTTGGCAGAACGGCCCGCACACACCCGTTCATCCTTGGGCTCGTCCCATTTAGCTTTCCCCGCCTTTTTGTATTGTGCAGGCCACATCATGTAAGCTTGTTCGATCAATCAATGCATGTTGTTGTTTTTCCACCGATTTTGGGAACCTTCTAGAAAGTCCCCTTGGTTTTTTCGCAGGTTAGTATTTTTTTTATTTTTTTTCTATTTCTATTTCACTTGTTATTTTCTTAATTAAAAATTGATAAACCTTTACACTTTCATTTTTTAAATCGAGAACATTTTCAAATTCATGATTTTTTCAAACTCGTGAACCTTTTCTAAATTTGCATGAACTTATTCTCAATTTGAATGCACTTTTCCTAAAAATCATTAACATTTTCAAATTCATGATTTTTTCAAACTCGTGAACCTTTTCTAAATTTGCATGAACTTATTCTCAATTTGAATGAACTTTTCCTAAAAATCATTAACATTTTTCAAATTAGTGAACTTTTTCCAAATTCATGAACTTGTCCAATTTCATGAACTTTTTCCAAATTTCATTTTTTCTAAAAATCGTGCACAATTTTAAAATTGTGAACTTATTTTAAAGTTCATGAAAATTTTCCAAATTCGCCAATATGTTCAAATTCATGAAATTTTTCCAAACTCGAGAATGTTTTCCTAATTTCATGAACTTTTTCTGAAAATCATGAACAATTTTCAAATTCGTGATTTTTTTTCCAATCTGTGTAACTATTTTTTAATGATTTCTCAAATCTGTTTTTTTATTGATGAATATCTTCCAAATCAATGATTTGTTTTACAAACTTTACAAATTTTTTCTTCAATTTTACGATCTTTTCAGAATGATACTTTTTTAGAAAGTCAGCTGGGCAACAGTCAACCAGGCCGACCCATGAGAGCATGTGTGTGAGCGCCAATTCCGTTAGTTGGCGCTGATTAGGAGCGCTCTCCTGTTCGTCGCTCATTGCCATCAAACAGTGCAGTTAACGCCTGAAAGTGACCGCCAATGGGCCCGGCACAATTATAGTGAGCTCCACTTCTGTGATTCCTTTTGAAAACTGGATGTTGGATGTTTTTCTCTTTGAGTTTTTTCCTGTTGGTTTTTTCAAAAGATATTCCGTCTGTTTTTTTTAATTGTGCGTTTTTTAAAACATGTGTGTATTAAAATATTTCAGAATATGTTAAAAAAAGATGACCATACATGAAAAACATCAATCTACATTAAGAAAATGTTCACTGTATTTTTAAAAACCTACATCATATATTAAAAAATTTATTACTGTATGTAAGTGTTTACTGTATATTAAATAAATGTTCAATGTGTAGTTGAAAAATGTTCACCGTATATTACGAAAAATATTATAGTACAAAAGCTATAGAAAGATATAAAGTGCAAAACCCAAAAAAAACAAATCCAAAAAGGAAAAAAATCCAGCAATGAAAGAAAACCAAATACGAAAAAATTGAAACAATGAAACCACAAATGTTTTTGATAAAAACGGATGATAAAAGCAGAAGCTCGCAGCGAAGCCGCCAACTCGACAGACCCACTGCGACTCGCTGCAGGCGAATATACGCAGAGTTGCCAGGAAATCCCTATTTGCCGCTCTTTGCGGCAAGTTGTCGGGCTGCCGCTTAGGAGATCGACGAGCGTGCGGGGGTGAGCCGGCCCATGAAACGTTTCTACGATTACGGTTTTGGGAAACTTCGTGGTGGTTTCCAGCCGTTTTTTTTCTGGTTTTGGAACCTTCTAGAAGGTTCTAGAAACCTTTCTATGTTTCTTCTTTGTTTTTTCTTTCCTTTTTCCTATTTATTTCTTCTTCTCTCTCCTTTTCTTTTTCCCTTTTCTCTTTTCTGTAGTTTTATTTTCATCATTTTTTCATTTATTTTGAATATTTTTCTACGTTTTTTCATTTCAGAATTTTACAAAAGTTTTCAAAATGTTCAAAATATTTCAATTTTTTCATTTAAAAAAGGTTCGGTATTTGAAAATTTTGTTTGCATTTCGCAAAAAATGTTCAAACTATCAAAAAAGATTAGGATTTTCAACATTAATTGTTCATGTATTAAAAAAATGTTCACGTTTTCAAAGTCGTTTGGGAGTTTCAAAATTGTTCTCAGTTTCAAAATTTGTTTTTAAATTCAAAAAATAATTCGTGCTTTTAGAAATTTGTTCTAGTTCTGATTTTTTTCACAAATTCAATAAATTTTCAAAATATTTTCATATTTTTTTTGTGTCTCCAAAAATTGTTCGGATTTTGAAGTTCAAAAAACTGTTCAAATTTTTCAAAAAAAATCCGGTTTTCAAAAGTTTGTTCACGTATTAAAAAATGTTCGCGGTTTCGATTTCTCTCCGTAATTTTGAAGTTCAAAAAATTGTTCCAGTTTTATAAAAAATGTGCAAAGATTTAAAAAATGTTAGGGTTTTCAAAAATAATTGTTCACGTATTCAAAAATTGTTCACGTTTCCAAGTTATCTGGGATTTTCAAAATTGTTCTCAGTTCCAAAAATTGTTCTTAAATTCAAAAAAAATTGTTCTTTAAGAAGTTCTTTCTGGTTCTCAAATTTTGTTCACTAATTCAAAAAAATTCATAATTTGGTTGTGTCTCCAAACAATGTTCGAATTTTTAAGTTCCAAAAATTGTTCGCATTTTGTAAAAAATGTTCAAAGTTTTCTAAAAATGTCCGGTTTTCAGAAGTTTGTTCACGTATTAAAAAATGTTCGCAATTTCCAATTTTCTCGGGAATTTCAAAATTGTTATCAATATCAAAATTTGTTCTTAAATTCTTTAAAGTGTTGGTGCTCTCAAAAAATATTTTTCTCAAAAAATTGTTCCCGTTCACAGATTTGTTCAAAATTGAAAAATGTTCATGTTTCTGGAAAAAGTGCGGGAATTTCAAGAGGAGTTCACGATTTCAGAAAATTAAAAATTTTGTTTGTGATTTTTTTTCAACGAGAGTAGTCTGGTCGTAGTGGCTTTGATCGAGCACACTGCAGCGCGTCGTCGCTTGTTCGAACCCCCACATACCGCGAACCATTTTTCCGATTTTACCCCGATTGGGCGACTACGCAAAGAGCGGCATAGGGCCGAACCCTATTCGGCGCCTTAAGCTCCCGTTCTAGGCGTTTTGGCAAACGGGCGCATACCCTCCCTGCGCGATGGGCCGGCCCATTTATACCTATTTTTTCTGTTTCAAACTGCAAAAACCTGCGCCGCGGAAATTCGAACTCGCGACCTATCAACATCCCTCCAACTACTTAAGCTGCGGTAGCCAACTACGCACGCACGTTGATTTCATTTGCAAGATCCTTTTCATTCTTTTATTGCATTTTCCTTTCTTTTTCTTTCCCCTTTTTCCTTTTCTTGTTCCTTTCTTTTTCCTAAATGCATGATTTAAAAAAACTCCAGTGAACATTTTCCCAATTCTTGAACTTTTTCCTCAAAATTAAATGAAGTTTTAGAATTTGTGAACTTTTTTTGAAAATCCGTGAACCTTTTTCAAAGAAGTGAACTTTTTTATCGAAATTTGCTGAACTTTTTTCAAACCCATGAACTTTTTTCAAAATTCCGTGAACTCTTTTCAAATTTGTGAATTTTTTTTGAAAATCCGTGAACCTTTTTCAAAGAAGTGAACTTTTTTATCGAAATTTGCTGAACTTTTTTCAAACCCATGAACTTTTTTAAAAATTCCGTGAACTCTTTTCAAATTTGTGAACTTTTCTTATCAAAATTGATGAACTATTTTAAATCTGTGAACTTTTTGATCGAAATTGATGAACTTTTTTAAAAATTTGGTGAACTCTTTTCAAATTTGTGAACTTTATGAACTTTTTCCAAAAGTGATGAACTTATTTTTAAAATTGATGAACTTTTTTCAAATTCGTGAATTCTTTTTCATATTTCAATTTTTTCCAAATAAATTATACTGGGACTGAACCACGGGTCTCGTAGTGTGTGTTTTCGCATTGATATCATCAAAGGCAGTCAGGCGCGGTGGTTGTTGGGCCGGCCCATTACCGCTTGCCTTCGGGCGCCAGGTAGCCTAAGCGGCGCTGAGGACGCCGAAGAGGAGCTCTCCGGCATAGGAGCTCCCGAGTTGTCGCACCCGTTGTTCAGCAACTTAGCGCCCAAACGGTTTGTTGGCGCTCAAGCACGATGCTAGCAGGCCATGGCCCATTAAGTTAGTGATCCCTGCTAGTTCGGTCGACCATCATCCCCGCCCTCAGTCAACCGGTTGGTCGTTGGCTTTTGAAATAAACATGAACTTGAAAAAAGTTCACAAAAATTGAAAATGTCCGCACATCGGGAAGAAAATAAACTTTCTATAAGAGGCTAACAAATTTTGAAAAAGATCGTAAATTTCAAAAAAAAATAGCAGAGCTGAAAAGGTTTGTGGATTTGAAAAAAAGTACAAAAAATTACGCATTTGAAAGAAAGGAAAAAATAAAACTGAACAAAATTGATTTAAAAAAACCAGAAACCAAAAGAATCAATAAAAGGACCGGAAGCTTTCAGAAGGGTCCTAACACCGGGGTAGAAAGCTTCCAGAATTTTCTGAAAAACTAGGATAAACTTCCTGCTACGTGCCTTAGATGGGCTAGCCCGTTCGAATTGAAGGGTGTGTGCACGGTAGGGGTGGAAGCGGATCGGATGCGGATCGGATAGTGCTCTTACCACTTCCATTTTCATATTTTCGAAACGAATACGAATCCGAATACGGATGTTATCGGATACGGATGCGGCTCAGATATTATTCGAATACGGATACGTATCGGATATTTTCTTGATTCGGAACGGATACGAATAATATGAACATATTGCTTAAGTAAATTAGTCGATAGCTATGTGACCTAAAATAATCAACTTGTGACATACAATAAGTCAATGATAAATAGGTTTATGAATAAATACTATTGTAATGCATAATAATTTATAAGTTTAATCATATAAAGAGTAAAATTTGACCACTTATTTGGCTCTTATATTGGATAATTGGAATATTGGGCCTAGAATTTTAAAAATTACCTCCCATAATCTTATTCGGATACGGATATATCCACTTCCATATCCATATTTGTGTCAATATCTACTACCATATTTTATTTTTTATTTGTTTAATAAATTCGGATACGGATAATTTCCATTTCCATTTTGGTCCGGATACGGATGTTTCGGATACGAATAGGCATTTTCTCAAATACGAATATCGGATATTTTGGATTATCCGCTACCACTTTCCACCCCACGGTTAACCCTATAACCGGCGCTTAAGCGCCCAATAGGAATTGGGAGTTGACGCCCACAGTTTGCCAACTGGACGAGAGGGAGGCCCACCTTAATGGGTAAATAGAGTGCGGCTGACTAGCCCCTTTTTACCAAACTTTATTCTTCTCGACAAATATAAAGTAATTTGTAAAATCAAGTTAATTGTTGTTGTTGATTTTTTTAGAAATCACTTTTGAAAGGTATTATGGTATATGGAGATTGTTTATGATTATCAAATGTATGTCCATTTGTTCTAAATAAATGCTTATGTGTGTAAGATTAACTGCTGATGCAACTTTTAAAAACCCTTTGATAAATATTTTTTGCTCAAAAAATCTATATTTCTGCCAAAAAAATGTCCATGTATCAAAATTTTGCCATGAATATTTTTGCCTATTCAACAAAATTATGTAAGGATAATAACTAAATCCATTACACGAAATTAATTTTTAAAAATTATGCAAGAAAACATAGATCTCTAGACAAAACATATGTATGAACAATTTAATGTATTACATCAAATTTTATATAAAATGAATTCAATGAAATATCTATGATATTTAGAAAAAGTATTATAAAAGTTAAAAAATAGTAACATAAATGGAAAAGGAAAAATGGCCGGCATGCGTAGATCCGCCTTTTATTGTATAGGAAATCCACTTAAATAAGGATACATGATGAAACTTTATCGTACACCCTAAAGCAAGATGGAACCAACCTGCTGATACATTGTGCCTCTCACGGGCGGAGCCAGGATTTAGGGGGTGGGGGGGGGGGGGGGGGGGGGGGGGAGTCAGATTGATAAAAAAAATCCGCTGCGGAAAAATAAGTATCATACCATTGTATATAATGCTCCGCTTGGGCGCTATACACACATCATTATGTTTGCGATGGTTAAAGTTGGTTTCTATAAATTTCAACAAGATCAAAAACAACTAGCATAATCGTATCATAACGTTTCACTTTGGCGCTATAAAAACAAGATAATAGTACGTCACTTGGGAATTGATGAGAAAGAGTTGAGAGAGATTAGTAGAAGTTGTAAACAAGAAAGTAATACTCAGTGCTAACCTTGGTTAGTTCGTCACTTGGGAATTGACGAGTATAGCCACGATACATCTTCAATATGTCTATAATTTGTTATTGTTCCATGTTATTATATTCAATTATATATAATTTTTTGGGACTAACCTATTAACCTAGTGCCCAGTGTCAGTTGTTGTTTTTTGCTTGTTTTTGGCTTTTAAGGAAATCAGTACCAAACAGAGTCCAAACGCTATGAAACTTTTTAGCGGTTTTTTCGGGACTAAGAGAGACCATAGAAGGTTCAGGAGAAAGCCAGAGGAGCCACGAGCGAGCGAGAAGCTCACCAGGTGCGCCCCTAGGTTTGTGGGCCCCTCATGGTACATTTTGACCTAATTTTGAAGGAAATATGCCCTAGAGGCAATAATAAAGTTATTATTTATTTCCTTATTTCATGATAAATGTTTATTATTCATGCTAGAATTGCATTAACCGGAAACATAATACATGTGTGAATATATAGACAAACATAGTGTCACTAGTATGCCTCTACTTGACTAGCTCGTTAATCAAAGATTATTAAGTTTCCTAACCATAGACATGAGTTGTCATTTGATTAACGGGATCACATCATTAGGAGAATGATGTGATTGACTTGACCCATTCCGTTAGCTTAGCACTTGATCGTTTAGTATGTTGCTATTGCTTTCTTCATGACTTATACATGTTCCTATGACTATGAGATTATGCAATTCCCGTTTACCAGAGGAACACTTTGTGTGCTACCAAACGTCACAACGTAACTGGATGATTATAAAGGTGCTCTACAGGTGTCTCCGAAGGTACTTGTTGAGTTGGCGTATTTCGAGATTAGGATTTGTCACTTCGATTGTCGGAGAGGTATCTCTGGGCCCACTCAGTAATGCACATCACTATAAGCCTTGCAAGCATTGTAACTAATGAGTTAGTTGCGGGATGATGTATTACGGAACGAGTAAAGAGACTTGCCGATAATGAGATTGAACTAGGTATTGAGATACCGACGATCGAATCTCGGGCAAGTAACATACCGATGACAAAGGGAACAACGTATGTTGTTATGCGGTTTGACCGATAAAGATCTTCATAGAATATGTGGGAGCCAATATGAGCATCCAGGTTCCGCTATTGGTTATTGACCGGAGACGTGTCTCGATCATGTCTACATAGTTCTCAAACTCGCAGGGTCCGCACGCTTAAAGTTCGGTGACGATCGGTATTATGAGTTTATGTGATTTGATGTACCGAAGGTAGTTCGGAGTTCCGGATGAGATCGAGGACATGATGAGGAGTCTCAAAATGGTCGAGACGTAAAGATCGATATATTGGATGACTATATTCGGACTTCGGAAATGTTCCGAGTGATTCAGGTATTTTCGTGGGTACCAGGGAGTTACAGGAATACGAGGAAGAAGCAATGGGCCTCATGGGCCAACTGGTGGAAGAGAGTAGGCAGGGCGCGCGCCCCCTAGCCCAAACCGAATTGGACTAGGGGGCCTGCCCCTTTTTCCTCCTTTTCCTCCCTCTCCTTCCTTCTCCTTCTCCTCTTTCATTTCCTCCTCCCTACTCCTACTAGGAGGAGGACTCCTCTTCCTGGCGCGCCCTACAGGGGCCGGCCAACCTCCCCCCTTGCTCCTTTATATACGGGGGCAGGGGGCACCCTAGGACACAACAATTGATCATTGATCTTTTAGCCGTGTGCGGTGTCCCCCTCCACCATAATCCACCTCGGTCATATCGTAGCGGTGCTTAGGCGAAGCCCTGCGTCGGTAGCATCATCATAACCGTCATCACGCCGTCGTGCTAACGGAACTCTCCCGTGAAGCTCTGCTAGATCGGAGTTCACGAGACGTCATCGAGCTGAACGTGTGCTGAACTCGGAGGTGTCGTATGTTCGGTACTTGGATCGGTCGGATCGTGAAGATGTACGACTACATCAACCGCGTTGTGCTAACGCTTCCGCTTTTGGTCTACGAGGGTACGTGGACACACTCTCCCCTCTTGTTGCTATGCATCACCATGATCCTGCGTGTGCGTAGGAATTTTTTTGAAATTACTACGTTCCCCAACAATGGCATTTGAGCTAGGTTTATGTGTAGATGTTATATGCATGAGTAGAACACAAGTGAGTTGTGGGCGATACAAGTCATACTGCTTACCAGCATGTCATACATTGGTTTGGCGGTATTGTTGGATGAAGCGGCCCGGACCGACATTACGCGTACGCTTACGCGAGGCTGGTTCTACTAATGTGCTTTGCACACAGGTGGCTGGCAGGTGTCAATTTCTTCAACTTTAGTTGAACCGAGTGTGGCTATGCCCGGTCCTTGAAAAGGTTAAAACAACACTAACTTGATGAACTATCGTTGTGGTTTTGATGCGTAGGTAAGAACGGTTCTTGCTCAGCCTGTAGCAGCCATGTAAAACTTGCAACAACAAAGTAGAGGACGTCTAACTTGTTTTTGCGAGGCATGTTGTGATGTGATATGGTTAAGACGTGATGAGATATAAATTTTTGTATGAGATGATCATGTTTTGTTAAAGTTATCAGCAACTGGCAGAAGCCTTATGGTTGTCTCTTTCTTGCATAAGATGCAAGCGCCAAACAATTGCTTTACTTTATCGCTATGCGATAGAAATAGTTGCAAGATCAATAGTTGGCGAGACGACCATGTGAAGACACATTGATAGAGATCAAGATGATGGAGATCATGGTGTCATGCCGGTGACGATAGAGATCATGACGGTACTTTGGAGATGGAGATTAAAGGCGCAAGATGATCATGGCCATATCATGTCACATATTTTTGATTGCATGTGATGTTTATCCTTTATGCATATTATTTTTCTTAGTTCGGCGGTAGCATTATAAGATGATCTCTCACTAAATTTCAAGGTATAAGTGTTCTCCCTGAGTATGCACCGTTGCGACAGTTCTTCGTGCTGAGACACCACGTGATGATCGGGTGTGATAAGCTCTACGTTCACATACAACGGGTGCAAGCCAGTTTTGCACACGCGGAATACTCGAGTTAAACTTGGCGAGCCTAGCATATGAAGATATGGCCTCGGAACACTGGAGACCGAAAGGTCGAGCGTGAATCATATAGTACATATGATCAACATAGTGATGTTCACCATTGAAAACTACTCCATCTCACGTGATGATCGGACATGGTTTAGTTGATTTGGATCATGTGATCATTTAGATGACTAGAGGGATGTCTATCTAAGTGGGAATTCTGAAGTAATATGATTAATTGAACTTTAATTTATCATAAACTTAATCCTGATAGTATTTGCATATCTATGTTGTAGATCAATTGCTCGCATATAGCTTCCTCGTTTATTTTTTGATATGTTCCTAGAGAAAAACTAAGTTGAAAGATGTTAGTAGCAATGATGTGGATTGGATCCATGATCTGAGGATTATCCTCATTGCTGCACAGAAGAATTATGTCCTTGATACACCGCTAGGTGACGGACCTATTGCAGGAGCATATGCAGACGTTATGAACATTTGGCAAAGCTCGGTATGATGACTACTTGATAGTTTAGTGCACCATGCCTTACGGCTTACAATTGGGACTTCAAAAATGTTTTGAACGCCACGGAGCATATAAGATGTTCCAAGAGTTGAAATTGGTATTTCATACTCATGCTCGTGTCAAGAGGTATGAGACCTCTGACAGTACTTTGCCGATAAGATGGAGGAGAATAGCTCAACTAGTGAGCATGTGCTCAGATTGTATGGGTACTACAATTGCTTGAATCAAGTGGGAGTTAATCTTCCAAATAAGATATTAATTGACAAAAGTTCTCTAGTCACTATCACCAAGTTACTAGAACTCTATGATGAACTATAATATGCAAGGGATGACGAAAACAATTCCCAAGCTCTTCGCGATGCTAAAATCGGGGAAGGTAGAAATCAAGAAAAGCATCAAGTGTTGATGGTTGACAAGACCACTAGTTTCAAGTAAAAGGGCAAGGTAAAGAAAGGGAACTTCAAGAAGAATGGCAAGCAAGTTGTCACTCCCATGAAGAAGCCCAAAGCTAGATCCAAGACTGAAACTGAGTGCTTCTACTGCAAAGGATTGGTCACTAGAAGTGGAATTGCCCTAGATATTTGGCGGATAAGAAGGATGGCAAAGTGAACAAAGGTATATTTGATATACATGTTATTGATGTGTACTTTACTAGTGTTCATAGCAACCCCTCTGTATTTGATATACATGTTATTGATGTGTACTTTACTTGAAACGGGAGTTGCAGAATGAACAGAGACTAGTTAAGGTTGAAGTGACGATGTGTGTTGGAAGTGGTTCCAAGATTGATATGATCAACATCGCACACTCCCTATACTTTCAGGATTAGTGTTGAACCTAAATAAATGTTATTTGGTGTTTGCGTTAAGCATGAATATGATTTGATCATGTTTATTGCAATACAGTTATTCATTTGAAGTCAGAGAATAATTGTTGTTCTGTTTAAATGAATAAAACCTTCAATGGTCATACACCCAATATAAATGGTTTATTGAATCTCGATCGTAGTGATACACATATTCATAATATTGAAGCCAAAAGATGGAAAGTTAATAATGATAGTGCAACTTATTTGTGGCACTACCGTTTAGGTCATATTGGTGTAAAGCGCATGAAGAAAATTCATGCTGATGGGCTTTTGGAATCACTTGATTATGAATCAGTTGATGCTCGCGAACCATGCCTCATAGGCAAGATGACTTAGAAGAATTGATACGGTTTCATCAAATTCATATACTCCATCCTTATGGTTTACGGTGTCGGTTTTCTCACATCTTCGGGAAAATTCCTTCTCTGGCTCTTCCGGTAGCGGCATAAACTTTTCCTCAATTCTTCTGTCCTTTCATCTTGGTAAGGTTATTCCGAGACTGAGTCTTCTTAGATGACGGGTCTGGCACCAATACTAAACAACTATCGATATCTCATGGTGGTCATCAAACAATTTGACTGGGTCCCTGCAGAAAACGGGTCTGGGTTGAACTTCACCGTATGACCTACGGTTGGCAACAGCTGCCTTGTACAAGGGAAAATTGTCATATCATTCTATGGTTCAAACAAGGTTTTGATCATCATCTCTCTACTATGGGCAAGTCACTCAGATTTACCATCCCATACAGCAAGGCGAATAAAAATAGTAAGTCGGTATGGTGATCAATCCACCCCGCACCTAAATCATTACCTTGTATATGGTTTAGCGAATCTCGTATTCTAACACTCGGTCATCCTCACAAGCATTGCAGAATTTCTCTTGTCCACGAACTGGGTTCAGAAAAAAATCCATTGATTCTGCAAGCCAAAGAAACATCTATTGTTCCTTCACAACTCTCAGGTTTTGCGTTACTCCTATAAGATCGTCTTTTGATAAAGTCGTATCTTCTTCCAGGGTTTTCCCTTCAGCAAGAGTGTGCTTGCTTCTTGGCAGGTCATGGGACATGTGGGTTATGGCCCATCTCATCACTTGCAAACCTTGAAATCATCATCAGGCAACTGATCATTATTCCAACATCCAGCTTCCTAGCATTTCTTAAATCCATCCAATTTTAGTGTCTTCCTTCCTTCTATTGGTACCAAACTAAGACGTGATTACTCAGACTCATCACGGCGTTACAATTGCTCCATATTACCAACATTATACCTCCTTTATATTCCAATAGTACTTCATCCCTTCATACTCTTGGGATATCCCACATATCAAGATAAAACTCATACTTATTTTGTCCAAAGTCCACTCCTGGAATATCATAATCCTTTCCAGAGGTCAAGTGTCCTCATAGGGTATGTACTACCACCCTTAAAATGCACAAATCTTCCATAGACCATATTTCTCATATCCTCGAAAATGGTCAAAATCTTTCTTCATAGAGTAACTACTCATAAAATCCAAATCAGTACCAACGATGCTAACTTTATTGATTCTCAAATTCTTACAATCTCCTGCATTTCCATTACATGCCTCAACTAAACACCTCAATATAAAAGAATTGTTCCCACTACTACTACTATATTTCTCAAAGACTCAAATATTTAGCACAAGCCTCCTTCTTTGTGGGAAAATCTCTAGCAAAGCGCCCTACTTCATTAGAGCGGAAACATATTACTTCTGACAAGTATCGAGGTTTCCTTGTGATTTCGAAGCCTCCTTGGGTCCTCGGCTTCCTTTTTTGGGCAACCACTGAAGTAGTGCCCTGACTCCTTGCACCTGAAACAGGTGATATGACTCAGGTCCTTCGTGGAATCCAATCTATTTCTCTTCCTGGTTTTTTCCGTTCCAATCAGGGCTTCTATTTCCTGTGGGTCATACTCTACTTCCTCTATCGGGAATTCTACTAGATCTCCATTCAGTCAATTCTGGGAGATGTGTCCTTCTTCTCCACATGAATAGCACGACTTGGTGCAGGGTTTAATTGGTTCTGCTTTAGGTGTGTCCTCCACCTCTTCCTTCATCACTGGTTCTTCTAAAATTTCCATGAGGGCTCCTTTCATTGCTTCTTTCTTCTGTTGGATGGTTCTTTGAACCACGGGGTAAATGTGATACTGAGCAGGGTAGTGGGTTGTCCCTTCACACAAGAAACAAGTAATCTGCCTAGTTGGGCATTCTTCATTTGGGTGACTTTCTTCACAATGAGGGCATTCATCCTTGTGGTTGTTATGGTTATGTCCTATTTCTCCACAAAGCTTGCATGCGCAAGGTTTCTTCACATCATTTCCATAAGGCTTCAACTTCTGGGACACAAGACGAGACTTTAGCAGAGTCAACTTAAATTCCTCCCAAGTGGTTACTCCTTGCCATCCATTGATGGTTTGGTACATCCTTCACCAAGTAGCAGCACCTCTTTCAAAGCACTGAAGAGCATGCTAGGTCATATCCTTTCCGGCTATCAGGTTATTCTTCATGTGATCTTCCCTGTTCCGAATCCATTGGCCCGTCTCCAATTGACTTATTGGTCCCGCAAATATGAGTTCATCTCCATTCATCCTCTATTGGGTCCAGGGTTTCGGGGTGAGATAAGAGAGATAGAGGGATACACACAATACAAACAATAGTTTTGAAAAGACAGATTTTTATTTTGTGGCTGTCGGAAAAACATCAAACAAAATGACAACTCACAATCATCGCATCTAACGTAGGTATATAACAAGGGTTTGGTCTTCTAAAGGTCAATAAATCTTGAAGGTCGCCAAACTCTTCAACTTGTGTTCATGTCTCTGATGGCTTCTTCCGATCGTGCTTGTCCTTCTCAACTTCTTTTGTCAGATCATCTCTGTCGACACGAAGTCTCTCATGACGTCCTTTAATATTTCTAGAGTTGCGTTCCAAACTTCTGGGTGTCAACTTCCTTGTCATGAACCATGGTCATACTGTTCTTTAGTTCCTGATGAATCTCCTGTATCTTGAGGTTTTACTCCTCTAGCTTGGCTACTTTCTGCTTCTGGGTCCCGAGTTCTTCATGAAATGCTTCCATTTCAAATATGGCTTCTTGCCGGTCCGTCTTACAATTCTTGATGTAATACTCCAGATCCTGGTGATACACCAGCTAAGGTTAAATCTGCATACTTTGTTGACAGATGCTCCATCAGCCTTCTACCATCCAATCATTCTGAAGAAATGTATGTTTAACTCAGCACGGTGACCATAGTATCAGTGGCGATGACATCATGGATAACCATGTTTCTGCCCTTGTCGTTGCCATGAGCTATCTTCCATAATTGATATCTCCTACCTTAGGGTTTTCTTAACAAAAACTTCAAGTTTTTAACTCTCCATGTTCTGGCCTTTCTCTGACACACCTTGATCTCGGGTATTGACGGCTTCAATAGTCTACCAAGTTCCATAAGGGTAATCTTCCTAGGTCATAGAAATCTGGGAATTCTTCAGAGCCTTAAAATTCTCCTAGTCTTCGGAGTCTCCAACCGTTGTAGTTTCCATAATTATAATGCACGGTAAAAAAATCATGTTCATTCCGAAGTGGTCTTAGTTGTCCGATATCTTGTACTTCTTGGAGTGGTCTCGCTAGTCGAATCCTCGTGTGGTCAAATGGGGAAAGGGGTATAGTCTAACTAAAAGGAAATTTCATAAAGCTTAGAAAAGAAGAGAGGAAAAGATCTTTTTGAAAGTGAAGTTGTAGAGAAAATCTTTCATATGGTCTTGCCAATTTCTAGGGGTCACGTCCTACAGTCAACATGTGCTCTGATACCATCTTGTAGCGACTCGACCTCAGACAGTCAAGTCTCTGTGCTTAAGTGTCATCCCTGGATCGGTATGCTGACACACGCAGTACCCGAGGATTTATAACAGAGGTAAATCACATGTACAAAGTAACGTAAATACTATTACCTCAATCCAAATAGCAGAAGTAACAACAAGGTTGTGGATTCCCATCAACACCAACGACAAAGTTGAGTGTAGAAATCGTAACCCTAATGTATCACTTACTCATCGTAAGATTCCTGCAACATGAGATGTTGCAGCCATGTAGGTCAGAGGATAAACACGAGTGACTGCTTGGACTCCTTCAATGTTTTGTGAGAAGCTTTGATTATAAGCATTTTGAAGACTAAGGGACTCCTCGGCAGACTCTGGATAGATGACTTCAACTGACATATTGACGTCAGGCAGAAAAATCAGATGATTGCGAGCAGAGGGCTGATAGGTGACAGCTGAGTGTAGTTGGATCAGACGCATAATCCATGGAGCGTAAAACTTCTGGCCAAAGAGATCAGATCCTGATGCAGCAAGTTGGTGGATGAAGAAGTCTTGTGCATTGAAGCTTTTGCCGTGAAGAATATGGAAGACCAAAGTCTTCATTGCACCTTCAAGCTTTGCATGTGGAGAATGTCCTTTGATGGGCCAGAGAGTTCGCCTTATAATGTGATAGATAGTACGTGGCAGATACTCAAGGTCTTCAACAAAGAACTCCTTAGGATATTCACCATCGGGAGGCAAAGGCTTCATCATGATAAGCATCTGACTCGTGTTGGGTTCAGGCTTGTGAAAAATGCTTTCCATAGCAGCACCATGAAGCTGACAACCAGGTTCATAAAGATCACCTGGAGTGGGCAGGCCAGTGAGCTCAATGACATCAAAGGCTTTGGCTTCATGATGAACATTGCCTGTCATCCACTCAAGGACCCAAGTCTTCGGATCCCTGTTGTAGCCACGAATATGAAGAGTGGCATAGAATTGGAGCAGCAATTCTTTGTTCTAGTGCTCCTTGTCAGTGACGAACTGCAACAAGCCAGACTCTCTGAAGCAATCCAACGCTTCTTCCAAACAGGACAGACCAGTTATGGCTTCAGTGTCAAGATGCATATGTGGAAAAATGTGACCTTGATTGTATAAGATGCATGAGTAATAACTGCGCTGCTGATAGCTCCAGAACCGATCAGAAGATATTCTTGCCTTAGAGTAGGGGTTCTTGGCGCTATCAAAGAAGGTGTTGTGTGCTTTGAAGCCATTGATATTGAATGATCTAGGTGCAGATGCAGTGCCTGGAAACCTAGGCAGCCTTGGCATTGGCTTCTGAACCTGAGGCCTGAGCTTGACGTGATAGTCAAATTGGGGACCAGCAGCAGGTGGAGGAACAAGAAGAGGCCATTTGACAGTGATAAGCTGGCCCTAGTTCTATGCTTGCTCGATAGTATGTGGCCTTGGTGGCGGAACAGGAGCAGTGGTATCAACAGAGGCGTCAGGCTGCACATCTGTTGCAGGTGTATCATTGGCTTCATTGGCTTCTGGCACAGTGTTTGGTGCAGGCTCCACATTGTCTTCAGCCATGACAACGTCATTGGCTTCAGTGGTGTTAGTGGTGGCAGCCTCAAGATTCTCAACCTCCACTTGAGGAGCTGGAGGGTCGGGCACCGACACGTTCACTTCAGGAACAACTTCTTCAGTGATGGGGGGAGTAGGGACACGTTCTTCTGCTTGTTTTTCTTTGGCTGATGCAGCTGGATTGTCTTCAGCAACTTTAGCTTCAGACTCGGAGACATTCACAATAGGAGTGGCTTCTGGGAACACCTGACGTGCAACAGATTGGTGGTGCACTTCTCCTTCTGGAACGCTCGAAAGAGGGACTTGGGGCCTTGGTCCTTTGCGAAGCCTGCGTAACGCTGGCGATGCCTATGGAGATGGAGTTGGCTGGGCCTCAAAGTAATCTTCTTCTTCTTGCACTGGTGGGGTGACTTGTTGTTGGGGAGTACTCGGGGTGTCTTGTTGTTGTGGGTGATCAGCCCATGATGCATCCTGAGCAATTGGCGTCAGAGGACGACCAATGCTGATGAGTTCGCTGTTCGTGAGAACAGGCGATGACACCAAGTTGTGCTCGATCTGAGGAAGAACTACATCATCTTCAACATTGTCATGGTGACCAATGTCTTCAGCAGCGGTGGGATCAACTGCTAGAATGTCTTCAGCTTCAGGAGCCTCCGTGGAAGCAGGCTCATGAACTGCCATCTGTCGTTCTTGATGCGAAGAGTCAGGACGAGAAACCGAGATGGGCTCGACAACAAGGGGCTCTGTGGGAGCAGCCCGATCTTTCTTGGTTTTGCGCTTCTTCTTGGAGGGAGCGACATCAGAAGCTTCAGGATTTTTCCTCTTTCTGGCTTCAGCCTCGGCAACCCTTGTCTTCTTCAGTTCTGAAGCGGTTGACTTGACCTTTGGCTTCGAGCCGGACATGCTGCTTGGGAAGACAATGCGAGGTTCTTCCCGCCTTGAAGGTGCAGATTTGTCAGTCGATGGCTTCTTCTTCTTTGCAGCCATTCTGGGGTCGATGCCAGGACGCCCAAGAGCCTTGCGCTTCTCAGCTTCATTGTAGGCTTGCACGCACTTGTCAGCCAGACTCTTCATGCGCTCACGAGAACCTTTAGCTTCTTCTCGTTTCTTGAGAAAAGCTTCCTTGAGCTCGCGCAGCATAACCTTGAAGTTTTTGACATCTTGCACGATGAGCTTTGCCATGTGCTTCTTGAACTGAGCTTTCTCATAGTCGATCTTGTGCTTCAGTTCAACGATGCGTTGAGCCAGAGCTAGCTCAGAAGCAATGGCGCCAGTGAAAGAGACGCTAAGGCCAATTGGAAGTTGCAGATTGTCAAAGCTGAGATTGGGGGTTTCAAACCACTCATCAATGAAGTTGTGGATGATTGCCACGTCAAAGAGAGGCAAATCATTGAAGATTTCTGCTTCTTCCTTGCTCTTAATCAGTTGCTCAAGAGCGTCATCTGCAAGATCTTCATCACTGGACAGATCAATGTGTTCGTCTCGCAGAATGGCAGCAGGGGTCAATGCCTGATCAGTATTCTTTTTCATCTCCGTCTTCTTGGAGATACGTGATAGATCTTCAAACTGCACACTGTCTTCAGGAGGTGCAGTAGCTAGTGACTTCGCACGTGAAGCTTTTGGAGGAGCAGCTGACTTTGAAGCTTTAGCCTTCTTTTGCTTCTGCGGATTTGGAGTAGGAGCTGGGGCTTCATCAGTGTCGGCATCATCATCAGAATGATCCACTTTGGCACCTTGAACAGAAATGTGAGTGATAAGGCCATCAAGGTTGTAGAAAGGTCCGATGATATTGGGTTCAGCATCGCGTGTGCCGTCAGCCCAGGGAGCAGAAGGACCAGGGTTGAAGTCTAGTCCCAATGACTTCTTGTTTTCCTTGGCCGATGCCTTTGCGTGCTGGAAGTTGCACTTGAAGAGATTATCGTCACGACACCAGAGCAGTGATGATGGGTCGGCATTTTCAGGCTGTGGTCCACGGACCATACAGGGATAGAAACCCTGAGCAATAGCTTCAGCTCTGGTCTTGGGTGGAAGGCTTTGGAAGAGAATGTCACCCCAAGGACTCTTGATGGAATTCTTCTCAGAATACTCCTGGGTCACAAACTTGTATTTAAACCATTGTTCGACCAAGTATCTTCGAATCCATTGGATTCGTGTCTTGCGCTGATTGTAATCCTCTTCTGGATTTGTCTTGTACAGCTCTGAGAGATCATCAGACAGATCTCTTAATGTTCCCCCTCGATGTTGTCTGCCACCCTTCCTTGTTGATTTCTCTGTAGCCATGAACTTCAAACTGAATGGCTTCAACACGTTCAAAGGCTTCAAAGGCTTCCGCTTGCTGGTCAAACAGGAACTGGCTTCGGGAGAGTTAATGTGATGCTGTAAGAATTCTGCAAACGAATGCAGACTATGAGAACCAAGGGATTCTCCCACGGACATGTACCTGTGACAACATTAGAGATGCGAGGGAAGGGGAGAGGTCATATGCATTCTCAGAAGATTTTGAAGATAAATCAGTTTGAAGACATTGACCTCATGGTGCGAAGACATTCACTTATGTGTTTGAAGTTGGTTCCAGATTTGTACGAATCCAGGAATAGGTACAAGTGAGGAATCTAACTCGTTATGAAGCTTAAGTGAATATACTAGGCATTATATGAGATGCAGACAGGATAGATCTAACATTGAGTAGGCAGAAACCACTTTCGGTAAATAGGATGAATCTTTTAGGATCAAAAAGATGGTAAAAAGAGAGTTTTATTTACCACACGATGAACTGCTAGATGGGAAGAGTAGGAGACCGAGCAGTTCAATCCACCATGCCCAAACTTGGCGCGGAGGACACCTACGACGGCGGCGGAGAGGACGATGACCGCGGCCGGCGTGAGGACGACGTCGGTGAAGTCGCGGCAGCTAAGCGCTTCGTCGCCGGCGTTGTCGAGAGCTAGTGGTGGCGCTAGGGTTTTGACGAGGTGGAGAGGTGGAAGAAGGTTTTCTTGACCGCAAGGGACATGTATTTATAAGGAAGTATGCGACACAACGTAATTACGCAGGTGCCCCTGGCGGTTCACATCCGAGGGACACGTGGCAAGCATGCAACATACTCGGAGTTGTCCCATGTTCCCACGCTTGCCCGAACTGTCGGATGGTCGTTCCGGCTTCTCCGGATTTCAGGCAATAAGGATAGAGCATTTAAAATAGACTTAATGTTTGTCTCTGTATCTTCTGCTGACAAGGACGCAGAGAAGACATTCGACAGTTTCAATAGAATGCATATGATTTGGACAGATAGAGTTTGAGATAGAAAGCATAGAGAGATTAGGGTCCGATCACATTCACTTAGTTCAAAAGATTCAACAAGGAAGATGTAGCTATAAGTGAATGTTGTAGAGGACAGAACACTAATATGTATATATGAGAAGACAATCAAATCAACATAGTGAAGATAATCATGAAGACAAGTTGAAATTGAAGACAAACCAAATTTGAAGACATAGAAAATGTAACGCCATGAGTAAAACACTTCAAACAGAAGAATTTGGTGGTGGCGTTACCCACCGTATAGGAAGTATTGGACCCAGACACGGCACACAATTATCGTGGCGCTCCAAAGTCAAATTCCACGTTAATGTATTCACACTCAGAATGTAAGTCTTCATTGATTGAAGATATACTTTGCTTCGTGTGTTGCACATCTATGTCATCAACATGCTTAAGTGTTAGGATGTGTGCCTGATCATAGGACATTTGAGGATTCCAAGATATTTAGCTCACACCGTAACTTGCAAAACCTCTTCTCATCCAAGGGCTTGGTGAAGATATCTGCCAATTACTCTTCAGTGTTGACGTGTATGATATCAATATCTTCCTTCATAACATGATCTCTGAGAAAGTGATGACAAATTTCAATGTGCTTTGTCTTCGAGTGCTGAACTGGGTTGTTGGCAATCTTGATGGCGCTTTCGTTGTCGCAGTAGAGTGGCACTTGCTTCAGATGAATGCCATAGTCTTTGAGTGTTTGCTTCATCCATAGAAGCTGAGCGCAGCAAGATCCAGCAGCAATGTATTCAGATTCAGCAGTGGAGAGAGATACACAGTTCTGCTTCTTTGAAGACCAACATACAGTGATCGTCCCAGAAAATGACATGTGCCTGATGTAGACTTGCGATCCACCTTGTCACCAGCATAATCAGCATCCGAGAATCCAACTAGATCAAACTCTGAGCCCTTTGGATACCATAATCCTAGTGTTGGGGTCTGAGCCAAATATCTGAGAATTCGCTTCACAGCTAAGTGATGTGATTCCTTTGGTGTCGCTTGGAATCGGGCACACATGCAAACACTAAGCATGATATCTGGCCTAGATGCACATAAATAAAGCAAGGAACCAATCATGGAGCGGTATACCTTTTGATCGAACTCTTTACCATTGTCGTCGGGACCCAGATGATGTTTGGCTGGCATTGGCGTCGTGAAGCCTTTGCAATCTTGCATCCCAAATTTCTTCAGGCAATTTTTGAGGTATTTCTCTTGAGATATAAAGATGCCATTGCGTTGCTGACGTATTTGAAGACCAAGGAAGAACTTCAGCTCACCCATCATGGACATCTGATATTGCTCTTGCATCATATATCCAAACTCTTCACTGTATTTCTGATTGGTGCAGCCGAAGATAATGTCATCCACATATATTTGGCACACAAACAGTTCACCATCATATGTCTTCGTGAAGAGAGTGGGGTCGAGGGAACCAGGTTTGAAGCCTTTGCTCTCCAGGAAGTCTTTGAGTGTGTCATACCAAGCCCGAGGGGCTTGTTTGAGGCCACATAGTGCCTTGTTGAGCTTGTACACCATGTCAGGATGTTTTGGATCTTCAAAGTCAGGCGGTTGTGCAACATACACTTCTTCTTCAATCCTGCCATTGAGAAAAGCGCTTTTCACATCCATTTGATACAGAAGAATGTTATGATGATTTGCATAGGCCAGCAGTATGTGTATGGCTTCAAGCCTAGCCACAGGAGCAAATGTTTCATCGAAGTCAATCCCTTCAACTTGAGCGTATCCTTGAGCAACGAGACAAGCTTTGTTTCTGACAACTTGACCATGCTCATCTTGCTTGTTGCGATATATCCATTTAGTGCCTATTATATTGTGCTTACGAGGATCAGGACGCTTAACCAGTTCACATACATTATTCAGCTCAAACTGTTGAAGCTCTTCTTGCATAGCTTGAATCCATTCAGGTTACGTGAAGGCTTCATCAACTTTCTTGGGTTCAGATATTGAGACGAATGCGAAGTGCCCACAGAAATTTGCTAGCTGTGTTGCCCTTGAACGAGTGAGTGGACCTGGTGCATTGATGCTATCAATTATTCTCTCAATCTGTACTTCATTTGCAACATGAGGATGTACAGGACGAAGATTTTGCTCTTGCTGATCATTGTCATTGTTAGAAGGATTGTCTTCAGGCTGAGCATTGTCTTCAGGTTGATCAAGTGCGAAGATGATAAGTTCCTCTTCAGGCTGAGCTTCAGATGGTATGATTTCTCCAGTTCCCATAAGTTTGATTGATTCACTGGATGGAACTTCATCTAGCACATTTGGCAGGTGCTCTCTTTGCGAGCCGCTAGTCTCATCGAACCGCACATCCACAGTTTCAACCACTTTATAGTGAAAGAGGTTGAAGACTCTGTAGGAGTGCGAATCCTTTCCATATCCAAGCATAAAACCTTCATGTGCTTTCGGTGCAAATTTTGAAGTGTGATGTGGATCCTTGATCCAGCACCTGGCACCAAATACTCTGAAGTAACTAACATTTGGCTTCTTGCTAGTAAGGAGCTCATAGGATGTCTTGTTGAGAAGCTTGTGAAGATAAACACGGTTGATGATATGGCATGCAGTATCAATGGCTTCAGGCCAGAATTTTCTTGGAGTCTTGTATTCATCAAGCATTGTCCGGCCATCTCAATAAGTGTTCTGTTCTTGCGTTCCACGACGCCATTCTGCTGCGGCGTGTACGGAGCTGAGAATTCATGTGTGATGCCCAAAGTATCAAGATACGTATCTAGGCCAATGTTCTTGAATTTAGTGCCATTGTCACTTCTGATGTGCTTTATCTTGACGCCATAGTTGTTCATGGCTCGATTGGCGAAGCGTCTGAAGACATCCTGCACTTCAGTCTTGTAGAGGATTATATGCACCCAAGTATATCTTGAATAATCATCAACAATGACAAAGCCATAGAGACAAGCAGTAGTAGTAAGAGTTGAGTAATGAGTGGGACCGAAAAGGTCCATGTGGAGCAGTTCGAAGGGTTGAGTCATTGTCATGATTGTCTTCGAGGGATGCTTGGCCCTCGTCATCTTTCCTGCTTCACAGGCATCGCATAAGTGATCCTTCTTGAACTTGACGCCCTCGATGCCTATGACATGCTTCTTTCTTGCAAGAGTGTGCAAGTTCCTCATGCCAGCATGCCCTAGCCTCCGATGCCAGAGCCAGCATTCTGAAGCTTTTGCTAGAAGACATACGGCAAGTTGTGGTCCTGCTGAGAAATCTACCACGTACAAATCATCTTTCTGATACCCTTCAAAAACTAGAGACTTGTCAGATTCCATTAGAATAAGGCAACGCTATTTTCCAAACATCACAATCATGTTTAAATCGCAAAGCATTGAGACAGACATTAAGTTGAAACCAAGGGATTCAACAAGCATGACTTTATCCATGTGTTGATCCATTGAGATTGCAACTCTACCTAGACCCAATACCTTGCTTTTACCAGTATCAGCAAATGTGATGTGACTTTTGTCAGATGGACGTAAGGTTGAGTCCATACGAAGACTTCGCTTGCCAGTCATGTGATTAGTACACCCACTATCAATAATCCATTCTGAAGCAGCTGGTGTCGTACCCTACAGTGCAGTTAGGGGGATAGGCTTCACGAAGAGAATTGTGAAGCATAAACATTCGACGAGCAAGTGGATTATGAAAGCTAAGATCAAGGTTAGGACTGATAGGGCAGGTAGCAAGCGACTCAGGAACAAAATACATAATAAGACCATTTGGGCATTTGATCTTGTGCCCTACAAGATGTTTAAGGTTCCCAGCAATAGCTTCAGACGATTTTGGTTTTCGGCTGGAGACCTTTCCCTGCAAAAGAGAGTTAAGCTTTCTTAGCCACCCACATCTTCAAGGGTGGCTTCGAAGCAATGAGTCTAAGTACAACATCTGAGAACTTTGGCTTTGGAGCCCTAGCAAAAAGTCTTGCAGGTGGACAATAGTACTCATAAGAATAAGCAGAGTAGTTCTTGGTCTTATGAACATGGCGGTTTGATGAAACACGCTCATATTCATAGGCCTGAGTAAGGTTTCCCTGCAAAACATTTGCGTTAGTGCGACTCAGGTGAGTCTTTTGTCTGTATGAAGCCTTTGGACCGTATGAAGCCTGTGGTCTGGGGTTTGTCTTCTTCATGTGTGGTGTCATGACGACATTCACAGGAAGATTCTCCAAACATCTTTTCGGCACCCAGACTTTCTTCATAGGCGGCCCATTCCTGCAGTTAGTACCAATATACTTGGCAAACACTTCACCATTCTGATTCTTAAACAGTTTATAGTTTGCATCAAAGGATTCATCAATAACAATGGGATTAGCACAAGTGAAGCCAGATAGGGTGGATGGATCCGCTGAAGGTTCCTTTGCAGCAACCCATGTGGTTTTGGGGTACTGCTCAGGTTTCCAATAAGAGCCATCAGCATTCATTTTCCTTTCAAACCCAACACCCTCTTTCCTAGGGTTTCGGTTCAGGATCTGCCTTTTGAGGACATCACATAGTGTCTGATGCCCTTTGAGACTTTTGAACATCCCTGTTTCAAGAAATGTCTTCAACCTAGCATTCCCATCAGCAATAGCAGTGGCATCCTCAGCAGAGGGGTTAGTTACCACATCTGCAGTTGAAGATATTGCAACAGTAGCAGCAGTAGAACATTCAACAACAGAAGTAGCGTTATCACTCTCAATGCATTTAAGACATGGTGGTTCAAATCCTTCCTGAGTGGAACTGATCTGTTTGGCGCGAAGTGACTCATTTTCCTTTTGAAGATCTTCATGAGCTGCTCTCAATTTCTTAAGATCTTGCTTCCTTTGAAGATAATCATAGGAAAGCTTTTCATGAGTTGTTGAGAGCGTTTCATGACGACTTTCAAGTTCCTCATACTTAACATGAAGATTTTTTATGTCTTCAATTAAGGACTGAGATCGAGTCAGTTCAGCATCTAACAGGTCATCGCTTTTGTCTAATAGTTTTTGAATATGTTCCATAGCTTTCTGTGGTTCAGTTGCAATTTTAGCAAGTGTTTTGTAGCTGGGTTTGGAACCACAATCAGAGTCATCTTCACTTGATGTTTGATAGTGAGTGGCGCGTGAGTTTACCTTGGCACCGCGTGCCATGAAGCAGTAGGTGGGAGTGGAGTTGTCCTTGTCATTAGCATCAGCGTTGGTGACGGAGTCATTGTCTTCAGTGTTGAAGATGGACTTGGCAACGTAGGCTGTAGCCAGACTTGCAACGCCAGAATCGGACTCCTCCTCAGACTCCACCTCCGCCTCCTCAGAAGCGGACTCCTCCTCTGAATCCATTTCCTTGCCAACAAACGCACGGGCCTTGCCAGATGAGCTCTTCTTGTGTGATGAAGACTTTGAGGAAGACTTGGAAGAAGACTTTGAGTATTTCTTCTTCTTCTTGTCGTCAGAATCATACTCCTTGCTCTTCTTTTTTCTTCTTGTTCTCATTGTCCCACTGCGGACACTCAGAGATGTAGTGGCCAGGTTTCTTGCACTTGTGGCATGTTCTCTTCTTGTAGTCATGAGCAGAAGCTTCATCATTCTTGAGCTTGATCGTGAGGACTTTCTGAAGCCTTTCTTCTTGGTGAATTTTGGAACTTCTTCACAAGCATAGCAAGCTCCTTTCCAATGTCTTCAGGATCATCAGAACTGCTGTCAGATTCTTCTTCAGATGAGGAGACAGCTTTTGCCTTCAAGGCGCGAGTTCGCCCATAGTTGGGACCGTAGATGTCTCTTTTCTCAGAAAGCTGAAACTCATGTGTGTTGAGCCTTTCAAGTATGTCAGACGGATCGAGTGTCTTGAAGTCAGGACGTTCTTGAATCATCAGGGCTAGGGTGTCAAACGAGGTGTCAAGTGATCTCAGGAGTGTCTTGACGACTTCATGCTTGGTGATCTCAGTAGCGCCGAGGGCTTGAAGCTCATTTGTGATGTCAGTGAGTCGATCAAACGTGAGCTGGACATTCTCATTGTCGTTTCTCTTGAAGCGGTTGAAGAGGTTGCGAAGGACACTGATTCTTTGATCTCTCTGGGTTGAGACGCCTTCGTTGACCTTGGAGAGCCAGTCCCAGACTAGCTTAGATGTTTCCAGAGCACTCACACGGCCATACTGTCCTTTGGTCAGATGACCACAGATGATGTTCTTGGCAGTGGAGTCCAGTTGAACGGAACTTCTTGACATCAGCAGCGGTGACACCTTCACCAGCCTTGGGAACGCCATTCTTGACGACATAGTAGAGGTCGACATCAATGGCTTCAAGATGCATGCGCATCTTATTCTTCCAGTAGGGATATTCAGTTCCATTGAAGACGGGGCACGCATCGAAGACTTTAATTATCCCTGCAGTCGACATAGCTAAAACTCCAGGTGGTTAAACCGAATCACACAGAACAAGGGAGTACCTTGCTCTGATACCAATTGAAAGTGCTAGTGATCGACTAGAGGGGGGGTGAATAGGCGATTTTTATGAAAGTCTTCAAAACATGGAAGTTTCGAAGACAAACGATAGAAATAAACCTATTACCATGCAGCGGAAGGTAGACTACACTAAGCAAGCCATAGTCAAGTATTCAATGAAGTGAAAGCACAATGACTAATAGCAGCTAGGCAGTATAGATCAGGTAGGAAGATAGTGTGAAGCCAATCAGAACAATCAGTTACTCAGTGAAGACAAAAGATAATGCAATCATACAATGGATAGTGGATACTAGGGATCAAACCCTAACAAAACTAACTCGATTACATGGTGAATCTCATCCAACCCATCATCGTCCAGCAAGCCTACGATGGAATTACTCACGCACGGCAGTGAGCATCATGAATTGGTGATGGAGGATGGTTGATGATGACGACGGTGACGAATCCCCCTCTCCGGAGCCCCGAACGGACTCCAGATCATCCCTCCCGAGAGGTTTTAGGGCTTGGCGGCGGCTCTGTATCGTAAAACGCGATGATTTCTTCTCTCCTATTTTTTTCTCCCCGAAAGCAGTTATATAGAGTTGGAGTTGGAGTCGGGAGGTCTCCAGGGGGCCCATGACGTAGGGGGGCACCCCCACCCTCGTGGCAAGGGTGTGGGCCCCCTGATGTTCATCTTTGGCGAGGATTTTTTATTATTTATTGTAAGATATTCTGTGGAGTTTCAAGTCATTCCAAGAACTTTTGTTTTCTGCACATAAAACAACATCATGTCAATTCTGCTGAAAACAACATTAGTCCAGGTTAGTTCCATTCAAATCATACAAGTTAGAGTCCAAAACAAGGGCAAAAGTGTTTGGAAAAGTAGATACGACGGAGACATATCAACTCCCCCAAGCTTAAACCCTTGCTTGTCCTCAAGCAATTTAGTTGACAAACTGAAAGAAATAAAGAAAAACTTTTACAAACTCTGTTTGCTCTTGTTGTTATAAATATGTTAAGCTAGCATTCAAGTTTTCAGCAAAGATTATAACTAACCATATTTGCAATAATTCTCAGGTCTCATGTTTACTCATATCAATAGCATAATCAACTAGCAAGCCATAATAATAAATCTCGGATGACAACACTTTCTCAAAACAATCATAATATGATATAACAAGATGGTATCTCGCTAGCCCTTTCTAAGACCGCAAAACATAAATGCAGAGCACCTTTAAAGATCAAGGACTGACTAGACATTGTAATTCATGGTAAAAGAGATCCAATCATAGTCACACCCAATATAAACTAACAGTAATGAATGCAAATGACAGCGGTGCTCTCCAACCGGTGCTTTTTAATAAGAGGGTGATGACTCAGCATAAAGTAAATAGATAGGCCCTTCGCAGAGGGAAGCAGGGATTTGTAGAGGTGCCAGAGCTCGGTTTTGAAATAGAGGTGAATAATATTTTGAGCGGTATACTTTCATTGTCAACATAACAACCAAGAGATGGCGATATCTTCCATGCTACACACATTATAGGCGGTTCCCAAACAGAATGGTAAAGTTTATACTCCCCCTCCACCAACAAACATCAATCCATGGCTTGCTCGAAACAACGAGTGCCTCCAACATACATCAGGTCCCAGGGGGAGTTTTGTTTGCAATTATTTTGATTTAGTTTGCATAAAGCATGGGACTGGGCATCCCGGTGACCAGCCATTTCTCGTGAGTGAGGAGCGGAGTCCACTCCTCTTGAGAATAACCCGCCTAACATGGAAGATACAGACAGCCCTAGTTGATACATGAGCTATTCGAGCATACAAAACAGGATGATTATTTGAAGGTTTAGAGTTTGGCACATACAAGTTTACTTGGAACGGCAGGTAGATACCGCATATAGGAAGGTATAGTGGACTCATGTGGAATAACTTTGGGGTTTAAGGAGTTTGGATGCACAAGCAGTATTCCCGCTTAGTACAGGTGAAGGCTAGCAAAAGACTGGGAAGCGACCAACTAGAGAGCGACAACAGCCATGTACATGCATTAAAATTAATAAACATTGGATGCAAGCACGAGTAGGATATAATCCACCATGAACATAAATATCGTGAAGGCTATGTTGATTTGTTTCAACTACATGCGTGAACATGTGCCAAGTCAAGTCACTTAAATCATTCAGAGGAGGATACCACCCTATCATACCACATCATAACCATTTTAATAGCATGTTGGCATGCAAGGTAAACCATTATAACTCATAGCTAATCAAGCATGGCACAAGCAACTATGATCTCTAATTGTCATTGCAAACATGTTTATTCATAACAAGCTGAATCAAGAACGATGAACTCATCATATTTACAAAAACAAAAGAGGTCGAGTTCGTACCAGCTTTTCTCATCTCAGCCAGTCCATCATATATCATCATAATTGCCTTTCACTTGCACGACCGAACGATGTGAATAATAATAAGAGTGCACGTGCATTGGACTAAGCTGGAATCTGCGAGCATTCAATAAACAGGAGAAGACAAAGCAATATGGGCTCTTTTGTCAGATAAACAATAATGCATATAAGAGCCACTTCAACAATTTAATCATGGTCTTCTCCTACTGACCCCCAAAGAAAAGAAAAGAAATAAAACTATTTACACCGGAAAGCTCCCAACAAGCAAAAGAAGAACAAGAAATATTTTTGGGTTTTCTTTTTAATTACTACTACAAGCATGGAAAGTAAATTAATTAAAAGCTACAACTAATTTTTTTGGTTTTTTCTTAAGGTTTATTAAACACACAAGAAGAAAGCATAAAAGGAAATAACTAGCATGGATGATACAATGAAAAAGTATGAGCACCGACATCTAGCAATGAGTGTGTGTGAACATAAATGTAATGTCGATGAGAAATACATACTCCCCCAAGCTTAGGCTTTTGGCCTAAGTTGGTCTATGGCCATGGCTGGCCTGGCAGATATCCATAATAATAGTTGGGGTCGTACTACGATGAGGAAGAAGAAGGCTCCGATTGCCACTGGCTGGCAATCATCTCCGGATCCCACTGATAGTTAGACTGTCGTGAAGGATCAAATTGGGGTTCCGGTTCTGGCTCCTCGGCTGGTGCAGGGTTCCAGTAGGCGTGGATAGCCGTCAACGGAACAAGGTACTTGCCTATAGTCAAATCAAACAAAGAAGGAGCAGGCAAGGTGATAGTCTCAGGATGATGTTTATTAAAGAACAATTGATATTTAAGCTCTCCTGCCCTATTCTTAACAATAAAATCATGTGCCACCATACTTTTATAATCTAAATAAACACGAGGCAGCACTTTTTCTTCCTTCTCAGCATGTCTAATAGGTATGTTAAAATGTGCAGCTAGGCGTGTAGCATAGATGCCTCCAAAGATGGGGCCCTTTGTACGGTTCAGACTTAACCTTTTAGCAATAATACTGCCCATACTAAAAGTTTTATCACTGTATAAACCGTGGAGCAGAATAATTATATCAGGGATACTAAGGTTTCCACAGTTTCTGCGTCCAATTAAGCAATGACTAGCAAATAATGCAAAGTAACATAAAACAGGAAAATGTATGCTAGTGATTCGTGCATCTGAAACCTTTCTAGTTTCTCCTACAGTGATAGTATCAATAAACCCCTCCACATCATCATGTGTGGTTCTTCTGTCTTGCCCCCAAAAGGGACTAAACAAATCCGACAGAAATCATAAAGTGACATCTCCTTATGCTCATCATATAAATGAAACTCCACCGTAGGTGGTGAGTTCCTAGAATGAAAATGAAAGTTTTGCACAAAGGTATTTGTGAGTAAGAGATACTGATCGCATTGGTCGTGGAGGAAAGCGGTGAAGCCTGCATTATGAGCCAATTCATGAAAATCTTCATAAATCCCGGCTGCCCTCAAGAAATCCTCGGAAGGCCATTCACACGCCCGAACCTCCGCGGTGCGCGACAAATTATACTTAGGCTTTGGTGCCTTTTCCTTCGAGCTTTGGCTCGATGAGCCCCTCAATAATCTCCACATCATTTTCTGAAAAATTCTGAAATTTTTAGTAACTTCAAAATAAAAGTAAACCAAACTCAATAATATTGATAGCAACCACTCCTACAAGTGCCTAGGGCCTATATCATGCATCGAAACTACTTTTGACCATATAAATTTGACATGCAAGCTCAAGAACAGGGTCACCTAAGCAGCAAAAATTTGCAATGAATAAAGCACTAGAACAAAAACTAATTGGTCCAATGGAGGAGTCACATACCAAGGAACAATCTCCCCAAGCAGTTTTGTGAGAAGTGCTTTGAGCAAGGAGATCGAAAATGGCAGCAAAACGAGCTTGGACTCGGGTTTGATCTGGTTTTTCATGTTTGGGGGAGGAAGATGAAGTGTGTGGCTGAAAGAATAAGTGGAGGAGGGCCGCCGTGGGCCCACGAGGCAGGGGGCGTGCCCTAGGGGGGTGGGCGTGCCTTCCACCATCGTGGCAAGGTGGTTGGACCCCCTGGTGTGTCCTTTGTTCCATCAATCCTCAAATATTCTATAAAAAATCATATTTAATTTTCAGGGCATTTGGAGAACTTTTATTTTTGAGGTATTTTTATATTGCACGGATAATCAGATAACAGATAGAAAATTATTTATGTTTACTTTATTTCAACTAAATAACAAAAAGTATAGAGAGGGTACAGAAGGTTGTGCTTCTAGTTTCATCCATCTCATGCTCGTCAAAAGGAATCCACTAACAAGGTTGATCAAGTCTTGTTAACAAACTCATTCCGATTAACATGAAACCGGAGAAATTTTGAATAACACTAGGTTACCTCAACGGGGATATGCACATCCCCAATAATAAGTATATCATATTTCTTCTTGACAATAGGAAGAGGAAATTCAAAACCTCAAAATATAATCGATGGAACTTTTCCGATAGAATTGATACTATGAACTTGAGGTTGTTTCCTCGGAAAGTGTACCGTATGCTCATTACCATTAACGTGAAAAGTGACATTGCCTTTGTTGCAATCAATAACAGTGCCTGCAGTATTAAGAAAAGGTCTTCCAAGAATAATAGACATACTATCGTCCTCGGGAATATCAAGAATAACAAAGTCCGTTAAAATAGTAACGTTTGCAACCACAACAGGCACATCCTCACAAATACCGACAGGTATAGCAATTGATTTATCAGCCATTTGCAAAGATATTTCAGTAGGTGTTAACTTATTCAAATCAAGTCTACGATATAAAGAGAGAGGCATAACACTAACACCGGCTCCAAGATCACATAAAGCAGTTTTAACATAGTTTCCTTTAATGGAGCATGGTATAGTAGGTACTCCTAGATCTCCAAGTTTCTTTGGTATTCCACCATTAAAAGTATAATTATCAAGCATGTTGGAAATTTCAGTTTCCGGTATCTTTCTTTTATTTGTAATAATATCTTTCATGTACTTAGCATAAGGATTTGTTTTGAGTATATCAGTTAATTGCATACGTAAAAAGATAGGTCTAATCATTTCAGCAAAGCGCTCAAAATCCTCATCATCCTTTTTCTTGGATGGTTTGGGAGGAAAAGGCATGGGTTTCTGAACCCAAGGTTCTCTTTCTTTACCATGTTTCCTAGCAACAAAATCTTTCTTATCGTAATGTTGATTCTTTGATTGTGGGTTATCAAGATCAACAACAGATTCAATTTCTACATCATTATCATTACTAGGTTGAGCATTATTATAAACATCATCATTAACATTTTCATTAGGTTCATGTTCATTGCCAGATTGTGTTTCAGCATCAGACATAGAGATACCATTTGGATTATCAGGTGGTTCAGCAATAGGTTCTCTAGAAGTTTGCACAGTTCTATCATTTTTCTTTTTCTTCTTTTTAGAAGAACTAGGTGCATCAATATTATTTCTCTGATAATCTTGCTCAATTCTCTTAGGGTGGCCTTTAGGATACAAAGGTTCCTGAGTCATTCTACCAGTTCTAGTAGCCACTTTAACAACATAATTATTTTTCTTACTATTCATCTCATTGAGCAATTCCTTTTGAGCTTTAAGTACTTGTTCTACTTGAGTGGTAACCATAGAAGCATGTTTGCTAACAAGTTTAAGTTCACCTCTAATATTAGCCATATAATCACCCAAGTATTTAATCATATCAGCATCTTGTTTTAATTGTCTACCAAAATAAGCATTGAAGTACTCTTGTTTAAACATAAAATTATCAAACTCATCCAAGCATTGACTAGCAATTTTAGCAGGAGGGATTTCAGCTTTATCATATCTATAGAGAGAATTTACCTTTACTACCTGTGTCGGGTTATCGAGGTCTGGAGGTTCTTTAATAAGTAAAGGATCAAGATCATATGTTTCTTCGACAGGAGGTAAATGAAGACCATGTATTTCTTCAATAGGAGGTAAATTCTTAACATCTTCAGCTTTAATACCTTTTTCTTTCATAGATTTCTTTACCTATTGCATATCTTCGGGGCTGAGAAATAGAATACCCCTCTCCTTCGGAGTTGGTTTAGGAATAGGATCATTAATTGGAGCGGGAGCAGGCTCAGGAGGTGCCCAATTATTTTCATTTGTCAACATATTATTCAATAAGATTTCAGCTTCATCCGGTGTTCTTTCCCTGAAAAGAGAACCAACACAACTATCCAGGTACATCGATTAGTCCATTGTAAAAGATATCAAGTATTTCATTTTTCTTAAGAGGATGATCAGGAAAAGCATTAAGTAACTTGAGAAGCCTCCCCCAAGCTTGTGGGAGACTCTCTTCTTTAATTTGCACAAAGTTGTATATTTCCTTTAAAGCAGCTTGTTTCTTATGAGAAGAGAAATATTTAGCAGAGAAGTAGTAAATCATATCCTGGGGACTACGCACACAACCAGGATCAAGAGAATTAAACCATATCTTAGCATCACCCTTTAATGAAAACGGAAATATTTTAAGGACATAAAAGTAGCAAGATCTCTCATCATTAGTGAACAGGGTGGCTATATCATTTAATTTAGTAAGATGTGCTACAACAGTTTCAGATTCATAGCCATGAAAAGGATCAGATTCAATGAAAGTAATAATATCAGGATCAACAGAGAATTCATAATCCTTATCAGCAACACAGATAGGTGAAATAGCAAAAGCAGGGTCTGGTCTCATCCTAGCATTTAGAGATTGCTTATTCCATTTAGCTAATAACCTTTTGAGTTCATATCTATCTTTGCAAGCTAAAATAGCTAAAGAAGCATCTTGATCAAATAAATAACCCTCGGGAATAACAAGTGATTCTTCATCATCACTTTCATCTTCATAATCAGATTCAATATTTTCAATCTCTCTAGCCCTAGCAAGTCGTTCCTTGAGAAAATCACTAAGTGGAATAGTAGTATCAGGCATAGAAGTAGTTTCATCATAAGTATCATGTATAGCAGAAGTAGCATCATCAATAACATGCAACATATTAGAACGAATAGCAGAAGCAGGTTTAGGTGTCGCAAGCTTACTCATAACAGAAGGTGAATCAAGTGCAGAGCTAGATGGCAGTTCCTTACCTCCCCTCGTAGTTGAGGGATAAATTGTTGTCTTAGCGTCTTTCAAATTCTTCATAGTGTTCAGCAGATAGAAATCCCAAGTGACTCAAAGAATAGAGCTATGCTCCCCGGCAACGGCGCCAGAAATTAGTCTTGATAACCCACAAGTATAGGGGATCGCAACAGCTTTCGAGGGTAGAGTATTCAACCCAAATTTATTGATTCGACACAAGGGGAGCCAAAGAATATTCTCAAGTATTAGCAGCTGAGTTGTCAATTCAACCACACCTAGAAAATTAGTATCTGCAGCAAAGTGTTTAGTAGCAAAGTAATATGATAGTGGTGGTAACGGTAACAAAAGAGTAACGAAAGCAAAGTAATTTTTTTGGTATTTTGTAGTGATTGTAACAATAGCAACGTGAAAGTAAATAAGCGTAAACCAGTATATGGAAAGCTCGTAGGCATTGGATCAATGATGGATAATTATGTTGGATGTGGTTCATCATGTAACAGTCATAACATAGGGTGACACAGAACTAGCTCCAATTAGTCAATGTAATGTATGCATGTATTCCGAATATAGTCATACGTGCTTATGGAAAAGAACTTGCATGACATCTTTTGTCCTACCCTCCCGTGGCAGCGGGGTCCTAATGGAAACTAAGGGATATTAAGGTCTCCTTTTAATAGAGAACCGAAACAAAGCATTAGCACATAGTGAATACATGAACTCCTTAAACTACGGTCATCACCGGTAAGTATCCCGATTATTGTCACTTTGGGGTTAACGGATCATAACACATAATAGGTGACTATAGACTTGCAAGGTAGGATCAAGAACTCTCATATATTGATGAAAACATAATAGGTTCAGATCTGAAATCATGGCACTCGGGCTCTAGTGACAAGCAATAAGCATAGCAAAGTCATAGCAACATCAATCTCAGAACATAGTGGATACTAGGGATCAAACCCTAACAAAACTAACTCGATTACATGGTGAATCTCATCCAACACATCACCGTCCAGCAAGCCTACGATGGAATTACTCACGCACGATGGTGAGCATCATGAAATTGGTGATGGAGGATGGTTGATGATGACGACGGTGACGAATCCCGCTCTCCAGAGCCCCGAATGGACTCCAGATCAGCCCTCCTGAGAGGTTTTAGGGCTTGGCGGCGGCTTCGTATCGTAAAACGTGATGATTTCTTCTCTCCTATTTTTTGTCCCCGAAAGCAGTTATATAGAGTTGGAGTTGGAGTCCGGAGGTCTCCAGGGGGCCCACGAGGTAGGGGCGCGCCCTAGGGGGGGCGCCCCCCACCCTCATGGCAAGGGTGTGGGCCCCCTGGTCTTCATCTTTGGCGAGGATTTTTTATTATTTATTGTAAGATATTCCGTGGAGTTTCAGGTCATTCTGAGAACTTTTGTTTTCTGCACATAAAACAACATCATGGCAATTCTGCTGAAAAGAGCGTCAGTCCGGGTTAGTTCCATTCAAATCATACATGTTAGACTCCAAAACAAGGGCAAAAGTGTTTGGAAAAGTAGATACGGCGGAGACGTATCAACCCGTTGTAGGCATGCCTGTTATTTTTGTTAAAATAGGAGATCATTGTTATCATGGCTTATGTGATATGGGTGCTAGTGCTAGTGCAATACCTTATTCCTTATACAAAGAAGTTATGCATGATATTGCACCTGCTGAGATGGAAGATATTAATGTCACAATTAAACTTGCCAATAGAGATACTATTTCACCAATGGGAATTGTTGGAGATGTTGAAGTCTTGTGTAGGAAAACTAAATATCCTGCTGATTTTCTTGTTCTTGGTTCCCCACAAGATAGCTTTTGCCCCATTATATTTGGTAGACCCTTCTTAAACACTGTTAATGCTACCATAGATTGCAAAAGAGATGTTGTTATTGTCGGTTTAGATGATATGACTCACGAATTTAATTTTTCTAAATTCAGTAGACAACACCGTGAAGAAGAATTACCTAGTAAGGATGAAATTATTGGTCTTGCTTCTATTGTCGTACCTCCTAGTGATCCTTTAGAACAATATTTGCTAGACCATGAAAATGATATGTTTATGAATAAAAGAAGGGAATTAGATGAAGTATTCTTTAAACAGGAACCTATTCTGAAAAATAATTTACCTGTTGAAATCCTAGGGGATCCTCCTCCACCCAAGGGTGATCCCGTGTTTGAGCTTAAACCGTTACCTGATACTCTTAAATATGCTTATCTTGATGAGAAAAAGATATATCATGTTATTATTAGTGCTAACCTTTCAGAGCATGAAGAAGAGAGATTATTGAAAACTCTGAAGAAGCATCGTGCTGCTATTGGTTATACTCTTGATGATCTTAAGGGCATTAGTCCCACTCTATGTGAACATAAAATTAATTTGGAAGAAGATGCTAAACCAGTTTGTGATTATCAACGCCGGCTGAATCCTAAAATGAAACAAGTGGTAAGAAAGGAGATACTAAAGCTCCTTGAGGCAGGTATAATTTATCTCGTTGCTGATAGTCAGTGGGTAAGCCCTGTCCATTGTGTCCCTAAGAAGGGAGGTATTACTGTTGTTCCTAATGATAAAGATGAACTGATTCCTCAAAGAATTATTACAGGTTATAGGATGGTAATTGATTTCCGCAAATTAAATAAGGCTACTAAAAAGGATCATTACCCCTTACCTTTTATCGATCAAATGCTAGAAAGATTATCCAAACATACACATTTTTGCTTTCTAGATGGTTATTCTGGTTTCTCTCAAATACATGTGTCAGCCAAAGATCAATCAAAGACTACTTTTACATGCCCTTTTGGTACTTTTGCTTATAGACGTATGCCTTTTGGTTTATGTAATGCACCTGCTACCTTTCAAAGATGCATGATGGCTATATTCTCTGACTTTTGTGAAAAGATTTGTGAGGTTTTCATGGACGATTTTTCCGTCTATGGATCTTCTTTTGATGATTGCTTGAGCAACCTTGATCGAGTTTTGCAGAGATGTGAAGAAACTAATCTTGTCTTGAATTGGGAAAAGTGCCACTTTATGGTTAATGAAGGTATTGTCTTGGGGCATAAAGTTTCTGAAAGAGGTATTGAAGTTGATAAAGCCAAGGTTGATGCTATTGAAAAGATGCCATGTCCCAAGGACATCAAAGGTATAAGAAGTTTCCTTGGTCATGCCGGTTTTTATAGGAGGTTCATTAAGGACTTCTCAAAAATCTCTCGGCCTCTGACTAATTTATTACAAAAAGATATACCATTTGTCTTTGATGATGATTGTGTAGAAGCATTTGAAATACTTAAGAAAGCATTGATCTCTGCACCTATTGTTCAGCCACCTGATTGGAATTTACCCTTTGAAATTATGTGTGATGCTAGTGATTATGCTGTAGGTGCTGTTCTAGGACAAAGAGTTGATAAGAAACTAAATGTTATTCAATATGCTAGTAAAACTCTAGACAATGCTCAAAGAAATTATGCTACTACTGAAAAAGAATTCTTAGCAGTTGTATTTGCTTGTGATAAGTTTAGACCTTATATTGTTGATTCTAAAGTAACTATTCACACTGATCATGCTGCTATTAAATATCTTATGGAAAAGAAAGATGCTAAACCTAGACTTATTAGATGGGTTCTCTTGCTACAAGAATTTGATTTGCATATTGTTGATAGAAAGGAGCTGAGAACCCCGTTGCAGACAACTTGTCTAGGTTAGAAAATGTGCTTGATGACCCACTACCTATTGATGATAGCTTTCCTGATGAGCAATTAAATGTCATAAATGCTTCTCATACTGCTCCATGGTATGCTGATTATGCTAATTACATTGTTGCTAAGTTTATACCACCTAGTTTCACATACCAGCAAAAGAAAAAGTTCTTCTATGATTTGAGGCATTACTTTTGGGATGACCCACATCTTTATAAAGAAGGAGTAGATGGTGTTATTAGACGTTGTGTACCTGAGCATGAACAGGAACAGATCCTACGCAAGTGTCACTCCGAAGCTTATGGAGGACACCATGCTGGAGATAGAACTGCACATAAGGTACTGCAATCTGGTTTTTATTGGCCTACTCTCTTCAAGGATGCCCGTAAGTTTGTCTTATCTTGTGATGAATGTCAAAGAATTGGTAATATTAGTAGACGTCAAGAAATGCCTATGAATTATTCACTTGTTATTGAACCATTTGATGTTTGGGGCTTTGACTATATGGGACCTTTTCCTTCCTCTAATGGTTATACACATATTTTAGTTGCTGTTGATTACGTTACTAAGTGGGTAGAAGCTATTCCAACTAGTAGTGCTGATCATAACACTTCTATTAAAATGCTTAAAGAAGTTATTTTTCCAAGATTTGGAGTCCCTAGATATTTAATGACTGATGGTGGTTCACATTTTATTCATGGTGCTTTCCGTAAAATGCTTGCTAAATATGATGTTAATCATAGAATTGCATCTCCTTATCACCCTCAGTCTAGTGGTCAAGTTGAATTGAGTAATAGAGAACTCAAATTAATTTTGCAAAAGACTGTTAATAGGTCTAGAAAGAATTGGTCCAAGAAACTAGATGATGCATTATGGGCCTATAGAACTGCATATAAAAATCCTATGGGTATGTCTCCGTATAAAATGGTCTATGGAAAAGCATGTCACTTACCTCTCGAACTAGAACACAAGGCTTATTGGGCTATTAAAGAACTTAACTATGATTTTAAACTTGCCGGTGAGAAGAGGTTATTTGACATTATCTCACTTGATGAATGGAAAACCCAAGCCTACGAAAATGCCAAGTTGTTTAAAGAAAAAGTTAAAAGATGGCATGCTAAAAGGATACAAAAGCGTGAGTTTAATGTAGGTGATTATGTATTGCTATACAACTCTCGTTTAAGATTTTTTGCAGGAAAACTTCTCTCTAAATGGGAAGGTCCTTACGTTATCGAGGAGGTCTACCGTTCCGGTGCCATAAAAATCAACAACTTCGAAGGCACAAATCCGAAGGTGGTGAACGGTCAAAGAATCAAATGCTATATCTCAGGTAATCCCATAAATGTTGAAACCAATGTTATTGAAACTGTAACCCTGGAGGAATACATAAGGGACACTTTCCAGAACATTTCAGACTCCGAAAAGGAATAGGTATGTGGTACGGGAAGTAAACCAACTCCACAACAATTTTAAGGCAATATTTCTCTGTTTTGGAATATTTAGAAAAATAAGCAGAAGTCCGGGAAGGACACAAGGGCTCCACGAGGGTGGAGGGCGCGCCCTACCCTACTAGGCGCGCCCCCCTACCTCGTGGGCACCTCGTGTGCTCTCCGGACTCCGTTTTCGTACACGACACGTATTTTGGTCGGTAAAAATTCATTATATAACCTCCGGGGGTTTTGACTCCCGTATCACGCAAAAATCTCTTGTCTTTGTTTCGAGTTGTTTTTCTGACAGATCTAGATTATCATGGCATCTCCAAGTGCTCCCAAGGACAAGTTCTTTGAGAAGGTCATCAACCCTTGCCTTGCGGAGGTGCAGCGACACCCTCAAACCATTGAGATGTGTGATGGGTTGCTGCACATCCGTGATGCTGAGGGACCGAAGGGGACCGAAAGCGTGGAGACGAGGCTCAAAGCAATGGAGCAACAAGTTTTCAAGTGTCAGGGGATGGTGGAGCATGGACCCAACTCCAACCACATGATGATCGCAGAATTCACTAACAAACACAAGCTGGATGCCGACAACATCGGGGAGACCATCTTCAAGCTTCACGAGAAAATTGAGCACCTTCAAGCTCAAATCTATGACCTGCAAAACCAAAACTGTGAGTATGAATATATATTCAAAAGGATAAGTTTGGCTGCAGATTTGAGGATCCCGGAGACCCGGTCATCTTTCTATGATGGTGAGCCTATGCCTTGGAAGAAGGACGACAAGCCTACGCCATCAACAAAATCACCACCGTCTCCACCAACAAAGAAGAATTGAGTATTTGGTATGGGCACTCCACTTGGCAATTGCCAAGCTTGAGGGAGTGCGTCGGTATCGTATCACCATCACTTTTATCTTTACCGTTTTCTTAGTTTGATCCTTTTGGTAATATCTTGATCTAGTAGAATAAAAGTTCTTAGTATGATTTAGTCGTTAGTTTTGCTTTATTATCCTTCTATGTAATCGAGTCCATGAGCTATATAATAAAGATTAGTGTTGAGTCAAGGGCTTGATTATTTTGCCATGATCCTAAGGAATAAAGAAAAGAGAAAGAAATAAAAAGAAACAAAGAGATCATGTGAGTCTTATGGAGAGTAATGAGCTCACATAGAAAGAGTATGATGAATAAAAGTTGTTGAGGGTTGACAAACACGGTTTTGGTCATCGTTGCAATTAATAGGAAGTAATAAAGAAAGAGAGGTCTTCACATATAAATATACTATCTTGGACATCTTTTATGATTGTGAGCACTCATTAAAATATGACATGCTAAAGAGTTGACATTGGACAAGGAAGACAACGTAATGGGTTATGTTTTCTTACATCTGAGATAAATTATATTGTCATGGATCTTCCAACATGATGAGCTTGCCTTTCCCCCTCATGCTAGCCAAATTCATTGCACCAAGTAGAGATACTACTTGTGCTTCCAAATACCCTTAAACCAGTCTTGCCATAAGAGTCCACCATATCTACCTATGGATTGAGCAAGATCCATCAAGTAAGTTGTCATCGGTGCAAGCAATAAAAATTGCTCTCTAAATATGTATGATTGATTGGTGTGGAGGAAATAAGCTTTATACGATCGTGTTATATGGAAGTAATAAAAGCGACAGACTGCATAATAAAGGTCCATATCACAAGTGGCAATATAAAGTGACGTTCTTTCGCATTAAGATTTTGTGCATCCAACCATAAAAGCGCATGACAACCTCTGCTTCCCTCTGTGAAGGGCCTATCTTTTACTTTTATCTCCTACATTGCATAAGAGTCATGGTGATCTTCACCCTTCCTTTTTACATTTTATCCTTTGGCAAGCACAATATGTTGGAAAGATCCTGGTATATATGGCTAATTGGATGTGAGTTTTCATGAACTATTACTGTTGACATTACCCTTGAGGTAAAACGTTGGGAGGCAAAACTATAAGCCCCTATCTTTCTCTGTGTCCGGTTAAAACTCCATAACCATAAGTATTGTGTGAGTGTCAGCAATTGTGAAAGATTATATGATAGTTGAGTATGTGGACTTGCTGAAAAGCTCTTATACATTGACTCTTTCCTATGTTATGATAAATTGCAATTGCTTCAATGACTGAGATTGTAGTTTGTTAGTTTTCAATGAAGTTTACCATTCATACTTGATATTGTGATTGAATTATTACTCTAGCATAAGAGATTATATGACAAGAATTATAAGTTGTTGTTCTAAGAATGATCATGATCCCTCACGTCCGTATTTTATTTTTATCAACACCTCTATCTCTAAACATGTGGACATATTTTTCGATTTCGGCTTTTCGCTTGAGGACAAACAAGGTCTAAGCTTGGGGGAGTTGATACGTCCATTTTGCATCATGCTTTTATATCAATATTTATTGCATTATGGGCTGTTATTACACATTATGTCACAATACTTATGCCTATTCTCTCTTATTTTACAAGGTTTATATAAAGAGGGAGAATGCCGGCAGCTGGGATTCTGGGCTGGAAAAGGAGCAAATATTAGAGACCTATTCTGCACAGCTCCAAAAGCCCTGAAACTTCACGGATGATGTTTTCCAAATATATAAAAATACTGAGCGCAAGATCCTCACCAGGGGGGCACACCCTTCCCATGAGGGTGGGGGGCGCGCCCTACCCCCCTGGGCGTGCCCCCTACCTCGTGGGCCCCCTGGTGGCCCTCTGGTGGCCATCTTCTGCTACATGGAGTCTTTCGATGGGAAAAAATTAATAAGCCATCTTCTCGGACGAAACTCCGCCGCCACGAGGCGGAACCTTGGCGGAACCAATCTAGGGCTCTGGCGGAGCTGTTCTGCCGGGGAAACTTCCCTCCCGGAGGGGGAAATCATCGCCATCATCATCACAAATGCTTCTCTCATCGGGAGAGGGAAATCTCCATCAACATCTTCATCAGGACCATCTCATCTCAAAACCCTAGTTCATCTCTTGTATCCAATTCTTGTCTCCAAGTCCGGGATTGGTGCTAGTAGGTTGCTAGTAGTGTTAATTACTCCTTGTAGTTGATGCTAGTTGGTTTAATTGGTGGAAGATCATATGTTCAGATCCTATATGCATATTAATACCCCTCTAATTATGAACATGTTTATGCTTTGTGAGTAGTTACTTTTGTTCCTGAGGACACGGGAGAAGTCTTGCTATTAGTAGTCATGTGAATTTGGTATTCATTCGATATTTTGATGAGATGTATGTTGTCTCTCCTCTAGTGGTGTTATGTGAACGTCGACTACATGACACTTCACCATTATTTGGGCCTAGAGGAAGGCATTGGGAAGTAATAAGTAGATGATGGGTTGCTAGAGTGACAGAAGCTTAAACCCTAGTTTATGCGTTGCTTCGTAAGGGGCTGATTTGGATCCATATGTTTCACGCTATGGTTAGGTTTACCTTAATACTTTTGTTGTATTTGCGGATGCTTGCAATGGAGGTTAATCATAAGTGGGATGTTTGTCCAAGTAAGGGCAGCACCCAAGCACCGGTCCACCCACATACCAAATTATCAAAGTACCGAACGCGAATCATATGAACGTGATGAAAACTAGCTTGATGATATAACCATGTGTCCTCGGGAGCGCTTTACATCATATAAGAGTTTGTCCAGGCTTGTACTTTGCTACAAAAGGATTGGGCCACCTTGCTGCACTTTATTTACTTTTGTTACTTATTGCTCGTTACAAATTATCCTATCACACAACTATCTATTACCACTTATTTCAGTACTTGCAGAAAATACCTTGCTGGAAACTGCTATCATTTCCTTCTGCTCCTCGTTGGGTTCGACACTCTTACTTATTGAAAGGACTACGATAGATCCCCTATACTTGTGGGTCATCAGTCATACACTTAATATAAATGGTTTATTGAATCTCGATCGTAGTGATACACATATTCATATTATTGATGCCAAAAGATGCAAACTTAGTAATGATAGTGCAACTTATGTGTGGAACTGCCGTTTAGGTCATATTGGTGTAAAGCGCATGAAGAAACTCCATGCGGACGGACTTTTGGAATCACTTGATTATGAATCATTTGATGCTTGCGAACCATGCATCATGGGCAAGATGACTAAGACTTCGTTCTTCGGAACAATGGAAAGAGCAACTGACTTATTGGAAAAAATACATACTGATGTATGCGGTCCGATGAGAGTTGAGGCTCGCGGTGGGTATCATTATTTTCTGACCTTCACAAATGATTTGAGAAGATATAGGTATATCTACTTGATGAAACATAGGTCTGAAACATTTGAAAAGTTCAAAGAATTTCAGAGTGAAGTAGAAAATCATCGTAACAAGAAAATAAAGTTTCTACGATCTGATCGTGGAAGTGAATATTTGAGTTATGAGTTTGGTCTTCACTTGAAACAATGTGGAATAGTTTCGCAACTCAGGCCACCTGGAGCACCACAGCATAATGGTATGTCCGAACGTTGTAATCGTACTTTATTTGATATGGTGCAATCTATGATGTCTCTTACCGATTTACCACTATTGTTTTGGGGTTATGCATTAGAGACAGCTGCATTCACGTTAAATAGGGCACCATCTAAATCCGCTGTGATGACACCTTATGAACTATGGTTTGGCAAGAAACCATAGCTGTCGTTTCTTAAAGTTTGGGGTTGCGATGCTTATGTGAAAAAGTTTCAAACTGATAAGCTCAAACCCAAATCGAAGTAGTGCTTATTCATAGGATACCCAAAAAGAAACTATTGGGTACACCTTCTATCACAGATCCGAAGGCAAGATATTTTGTTGCTAAGAATGGATCCTTTCTAGAGAAGGAGTTTCTCTCGAAAGAAGGGAGTGGGAGGAAAGTAGAACTTGATGAGGTAATTGTACCTTCTCCCGAATTGGAAAGTAGTTCATCACAGAAATCAGTTCCAGTGATTCCTAGACCAATTAGTGAGGAAGCTAATGATGATGATCATGAAACTTCAGATCAAGTTACTACCGAACCTCATAGATCAACTAGAGTACGGTCCGCACGAGAGTGGTACGGTAATATTGTTCTGGAAGTCATGTTACTAGACCATGATTGTCATGGGTTTGTCACGGCAGATGTCCTCGTGAAAGGACTTAGTCGTGGAGCCATCGCAACGGGTTAGCTTAAAGGGGTTAAACCGGACAAAGGGACACAAAGAGTTTATACTAGTTCGGCCCCTTCGATGAAGGTAAAAGCCTACGTCTAGTTGTGATTGGTATTGCTTGGGTTTCGAAGGCCAGGGAGCGAATCCGCTTTGTCTGGCTCTCGAGTTGTTGTCTGTCCCCTGAACCGCTGCCGGGTCGTCCCCTTATATACATGGGTGGCGCCCGTCGGTCTACAGAGTCCCGCAACCGGCTCATAAACGCGTCCGGTTCGGTCTCCACTCTTTCTATCTTACAATGCAAGTTACATACTAATTCTGGTTCACGGCTACAGGATTTAAACCGGTTTCTGGGCCCTGGGCCTTCCCTCTTCTGTTTACATGGGCTTCAAGCATAATCCACTACGGATGAAGTTAACACGGCCTTTCCTGGCCGGTTTATGCCCAATAATAATATCCCCAACATTAGGCCCCAGATTGATTTGAACAGGTTTCATGTCAATCCTTAGTAAAAACTTCGTCTTCCACATCTTCTCATACTTTGGTAAACCGCCGTGACGTCATCTTCCTGGATCGTGGTAAACCGTCGTGACATCATCTGTAAAACTGCATATGACACATCTTTATTAATGGGCCTCTGACAATCGAGGCGACATCTCCGCCTCACTTCCAAGTTTTGGCTCCTCGATTTTCGCGTCTGACACCTATCCCTTGCCTTTATAAATAAAACCGAGGGGTCATTTTCACTTTTTCCCCTCGTGCCTCTTCGCGTCGTCTTCCTTGCGCTGCTCAACCTCCAGAGCTCCGCCGCCACCGTCGACCGTCGCCTCTACTCCGACCCTGGCTGCTACATCACCCTGAACGCACCAGAATACTGCGGCATCTCTCCGCCGTTCCTGTGACACTGGTAACCCTTTTTACTCCCACCCTAGATCTTGTTTTTTTAGGATTTCATTGTTTGTCTAAGTTCATCGAAAAACTCAGTGTTGTTCTCCTCTTTTCTTCTCTGTAGCATCCCAGGCTAGGTTGGACATGTTATCCTTGCACGACCGTGGCCATAATCGTATTCTCCTCATTAGACTCCCTCTTTATATCAAGAACAACTTATCTGAATCTACTGAATTGTTTAAATACCTGAAGCTTGAACCTGAATATATTCCAATTCCTGTCATACTTTAGATCTGAATTTTTCATATAACTCTGTGAAATCTGTTTCCCCTTACTTAGGTATTTTTAGATCTGTACTCCTCACACCAATATAGGCGGTTTAACTTTGCAAGAATGATAATCCGGTATACACCATTAGTCCCCTTGTTGAACCGCCAATGTACTTCCTCTTATAGCCTTTATTAAATAAATTCTGGTATAGAATTACCAACTCCGGTTTAGCAAGATGCTTATATCCTTGATATGACCTTGTCCTTCACTATTATATCAGTCTCCGGTTTACGCAATTTTATGTACCAGTATATGTTGATATCATTACATCTTGTATGTCATCCTGAGTGATCTGTAAACTAGCGTTTTTTCTGTAGCCTTTTTGCTCTACAATGGGCAATCAATTTACCGCTTGCAACTGGGCTCATTCCCGGGTCACCGAGGAACAATTGAACGATATGGTTAGCATTGGTACTTTGCCTAAGAAGACTGAAATTAAATGGCGAGTTCCAGGAGCAAAAAATCCTCCGACCCCGAGGCAGGGTGAGGTGGTGGTCTTTGTTGACCACATAGGCCGTGGCTTCAAACCGCCAGGATCAAAGTTTTACCAAGATGTGCTTGCCAGTTTCCAACTCCATCCTCAGGACATCGGGCCCAACTCAGTATCCAATCTATGCAACTTCCAGGTCTTCTGTGAAGTGTACTTACAGGAAGAAGCAACTGCGGAGCTGTTCCGGGACTTCTTTCATTTGAACCGACGCACAGAATTTGTAAATGGCCCCAACACTGAACTTGGTGGTGTCTCAATTCAGAAGCGGAAGGAGGTTGAATTTCCTCATGCCAAACTGCACAGCCACCCTAAGGAGTGGAACCAGACTTGGTTTTACTGCAGAGACACTTCTCCAGAAGATGAGAACCCCCTCCCAGGCTTTCGTGATCACCGGCTTTCCAACACCCATCCAATGCCGCAACGCTTAAGTTCCACAGAAAGGGCCAAATATGCCCCTCAACTCGCCAAACTCCGGGCTTTTATGGCCAATGGTTTAACATGCGTTGATTTCGTGCGCTGTTGGATATCTTGGAGCATCTTGCCGCTAAGCCGGCGCCCCAGTTTAATGTGTGAGTATACCGGTGAGGTTGAAGACCCTCAACGTCATTGCAACATTCAGGTGACCGATGAAGAAGTCACTGAAGGTGTAAAGAAAATTTTGAATGAATCGGAATTAGTCTGTAGTCAAACCGGCTTGAACCCCTTCTATACCAAGAACAAACCACCTGCTGTAAGCACTATACTTCCTTTTCATCTTTGATATCTTTTATTTGTTCAACTTGTAATCCTTCTTCTGTGTATGTACGTATAGGGTGATGATCCCTTCTGGAAAAGGAAATTCATAGAGAAAGCAGTAAAGCCAATTGGGGATAAAGCGGTCAAACCATCTCGCCCCAAAACCAAAGCTGTCAAACAAACGTCAAAACGGAAATCAGCTGACCGGATCAACATGGAACTTGATGACGATGCTGATGACCCGGAAGTTGAGGTAGAACTTGACTCACTTGGCTCCCTTTTCATGCACCTCATTAACAATGATCTTTATCAGGAGGACGTAGAAGGTAGCCAAGCTAATGATGTAGAGGTAATTACCCTTTCCTCCAGTTCAGACTCTATGCCAACACAAAAAACTTGTCAAGCAGTCCGGAAAGTAAGCTTTTCTCATCCTCTTGCTCAGTTGGACCCAACATTTATTTTGAAGACTCAGCAGCATGAAGCTTGCCGGACAACCCGGCACAGTGGCCAACAAGTCACTTCGGCCGGTTTACCTGATACCCCGGTTCGGAAGCGCCGGTATGAGGTATCTCCCACTTCTGACAATTCTTACCCAAGGCAGGTTATTTCAGACAACCTCTTAATCCGTCCGATTCAAATTATCAGGTGACACCTCCCTCATCCTCTGGCGAGTCGACAGCAACTCAACTCCCTCCTCTGAAAACTGCAGCTGGGTAAGGCTTTAAAGCCTTTCCTTTCAATGTGTTGTAAATCTGGAATAAAATGTTAACCCTCTTTTAACTTTGTCTACAGAGCCAAAGCCAAACCCAGCAAGAAAGCTCGGGTCAACAATCTGCCCGAAGACCCAGCCACTTTTGAAGAAGAACCAAGAGGTGAACCAGACCAAACTTGTGAACCGGAGGGCCCTCATCCTAAAGCCGCCTCTGACGACCCGCCCCTTCAAGGCCAAAACACTGATGAACCAATGGACATTGAGCCTGCCGCGCCTGACACTGAACCGGCAGAGCCAAACCGGGCTAGTCCGGTGAGAGATGCTAAGACTCCATTATCACCAGCCAAAAACACTGAAGGCCAAGGAGACGACGTGATCATTACTAGAATGGGCCACAACTCTCTTGGCCATCCCGTAATCTTGGCTCAACATAGTGCCAAAGAAGAGCGGGCTGCTAGGGAAAAAGGCAAATGGAGTAGCGATTTATCAAGTTATGCTTATTTCAATGCTGAAGAACTTCACTCTGGCTTCTTGAACCGTCTTCACTCAAACCGGGACTATGAAGCCGGTTTGGTGAATTTGATGAAGGAGCGATATGAGGTATTTTCATCTCCCTTTGTTTGTTGATTCAAAGTTGAAATACTAGCCCAAGTAGCCCCCAAGGGCCGTTTTATGATGTTAATCATAAACCTGGTCTTTGTAGCACTCTAAGTTTCTCATCATTGATCCTCAAAATGTCAGGTCTCTAATAAGAACCAAGACTCATCCTTTAACAATTATATAGCTTTCCACAGCATAGCCCCCAAAGGCCAGTTTAACTTGGCAAGTTAATCCGGGTTTTAATCCATGCATCCGTTTTGAACAGGCGTACATTAGCCCCCAAGTGTCAAGGATAATGGTTGCATTGTTCTGGAGACTTGTGGTGATTTTAGAGCAAATAGGCATTAGCCCCCAAGTACGAAGTGCATAACTTGTTATACACTTTGTAGTTTAGAGCATATATATATATATATCCTGTTGTTTGACATATCTTCAATGTTGCAGGCTGAACTGAGTAATAGAGATGCTCGAAGCACTGACTTGCAAGAGAATGTGAAGTCACAACAGGCAGAAGCTGCGAAAGCCAAAGAGGAGATGACCCAAGCCCTGGCCGCAATGGAAAAGCTAAAAGAATCTTTCAACAAAGATCGTGCTGACTGGGAAACCGAAAAATATGGTTTAACAAAAAGAGCTGAAGACGCCGAGGCAGCCCTGAAACCAATTGTAAATGAACTAGCTGGATTGAAACGGCAAATCAACACTATGACTTCTGCTATCTTTGGTAAGTATCTCCTTATGTGTTTTGCGCAATTCAATGAACCTTATCATTGACGAGAATGTTGACATAAAACCTTGGCAGGCACTCAGATTGCTCATCTTGGTACAGACATGCAGATGAAGCTCAAAGTGGTGTATACTTTGATTGAACAGTTATACTCTAGGTCTCAGCGGGCTATTTGCAAGGCGGCTTACAACAAACCGGCACCAACCCTTATAAAGGAAACACTTGAGAAGCTGGCCATGTTACCAGCCCGGATTGTCGAATTGAAGAAGGCAGCTGCAAGAGCAGGAGCTTTAACCGCCCTTATTCGAGCCAAGGCCTGGATTCCAGACCTTGAAGTGGAGGATATCATTAAAGGATACCCAGGCGTAAAGGAGGATGGTTCAAACTTTGACAATGACGACCTCCGGAGACTGACCAAAGAGATGACGCCAATAGCCAGCAAGCTGGCCGAAGACACAGACTTCTCTCATTTTCAACCGGCTTATGACGCTGAAGGGAAAAGATAGCCTGCCGAAATCCATGAAGTTGAAGAACTTGTGCCTCCGATTCATAAGCATACTTACGCTCCTGATATTAACCCATCCAGTCTTATCCATGAAGAGGTAGTATTTCAAGCTTTAACTGGAATCGATTTGTCGACGGTTGATTTCCAGCGACTAGGGAGGGATGAAGAAGTGCCCACACCAACTGACCCTCAGCCATCAAGTCGTCCAGATGAAGCGTCTTAAACCGGTCGCCAGCTTACTGGCTATTGTGTGCCAATACTTTAAAAACAGTTATGTAATTGGGGCCGCTTTGAAAACTTCTTGTAATAGGATAGCCAAAACTCCTTTATCTGTCATGTCGTCGAGCATGTTTTGTAATAACTCGTGACAACTTGTTCCACCTTTTGGGATATATTCGTGCATAGCCCATGATGAATTGTGTTCCTGGGTACAGGAACTTGCAAAGTGTCCTAGTGGTTTACCACTCGTGAGTTGACCAATTGTTTGGTAAAGGTGTTAACACCAATCCGGAGTAATAATAACTCCATCCTTATATTGCCGGATTATGATAATAAACCGTACTGGAATATAATAATCACCGGGTTTTCTTTATAGCGCTCGTGATTTAGTCAAACCAGACCAGGACCATGAACACCGGTTTATAACTGATCATGTACTAACAACTTGTAGTTGAAAGGCAAGCCGGGTCAAGGACACCGGTTTATCAGAAGACCTTTATGAACTATTATAAAGTAAAAAACCTTAACAAATAAGAGTCAAAAAGGAAATATGCAAGGCTTTTTACGAGCTGCCAGGCTCCAAATTGAGGCTTTTCATGGGCTGCCAGGCCTCTGAGTTAAACCATTTAACAAAGCCTTTTAAGATGGGCCTCCAATTAACCAATTGTCGTTTTAACTTTGACAAGTTCAGGGTCTGTAAAAGATTGACTTGTCAAACGTTCGGCGGGTCATACCAGGATTACCTGGACATGAGTGGCTTACTTGATGAAGGCAGGTTAACCCAGGTTTTTAGGTGAATACACCAGGTTTCCAAGCCGTGGCTTGATAGCCAATTACAAGGGTCCTTTCAAACTATTTCTTGCTTTGCAAAAAGAGCCCCCAAGTAACTTTGTGAGCTGTGCTCAGTGGGTGCCCATGTTTGAGTTTATGCTTGGTGCAACACTCTCTTTGGCCCCACATAATTTCCTTTGTGGCTTAAACGCCTATCAAGAGGTGTAGCTATGGTGCGATAACAACCAAGCCCCCTAGTGATATCCCTTCGTGGTTTTAAACCGATCAAGAGGTGTAGCTATGGTTCAAATATGACCAAGCCCCCTAGTAATTTTCTTTATATCTGTGCGGCTGCAGAGGCCGGGTTAACAAAAAACTCCACTTTAGCAGTAGAAAACTCTTGTAAGCACACACATGATATAAAAAGAACAGATAGCCCACTTTAATGGAGGCTCCGGTTTATATAATATATACATCGTCATAAATATGTACATATGAAGAGCCTATGGCTCGAGTATAGTAAGGCCGAAGAAGAGCTATGTTCCACGGCCGCTTGGTCTCCTCCTCCAATTTACGTGAGTCTTGGTGCTCTCGAACATCAATGATGTAGTATGACCCGTTGTGCAGATTCTTGTTGACCACAAAAGGTCCTTCCCAAGGTGGGGATAATTTGTGCATATCAGTTTGATCCTGAATGAGCCGGAGCACCAAATCGCCCTCTTGAAAGGTTCCGGTCTTAACCCGACGGCTATGATAACGTCGGAGATCCTATTGATAAATCACCGAACGTGCTGCTGCAAGATCACGTTCTTCATCTAACAGGTCCAAAGAATCCTGATGTGCTATCTCGTTATCTGCTTCAACATAAGCTGCCACCCGGGGCGAATCGTGACGGATGTCACTAGGGAGAACCGCCTCCGCTCCATAAACCATGAAGAAAGGTGTGTAACCTGTCGATCTGTTAGGTGTGGTATTGATGCTCCATAACACAGAAGGTAATTCCTCCACCCAACAACCCGGTGTCCGCTTCAACGAAACCATAAGCCGGGGTTTAATACCTCTCAAAATTTCTTGATTTGCCCTTTCCGCTTGACCATTAGATTGGGGGTAAGCTACTGATGCTATATCAAGCTGGATGTGCTCACATTGACAAAATTCCTCCATCTCTCAGTCAGGACCCCGATTCCAAGTCACATCGATCTAGCCGGTAACACCTCATATCACTTTGCGGCCTCACGCACGGTATCCCACGGGTGTCGTCTTACCATGGCCCGGGACCGTTTGCGCCTTTTGGCTCACGTATATGATAGTGTTGCTAGCATCCATATGACAGAGAACCCGGGCCGACATGGCTAGTCGTGAACCTAAAGCGGCACAGACCCATGGAGACAGGCATACATGTATCACATCGAGCATGTCGGTCATCAGCGAGTGATTCCGGGCTGTAGCACTGGGCTAACAGGACTCCGGGGAACCGGGCTATAGCAGGCTAGGCAGGACTCCGGAAATCACCGCGTGACATTTCCCCAAAGGGACAGACATAGGAACGAAGTGAAACACATGCCGGCCAGTCAAGTGTCCTGAACAGTAGTGCTGGGCTAGCAGGACTCCGGTGAACCGGGCTGTAGTGGACTACTATGGCTCAAGGAACACTAGACTACATTTCCCCATAAAAAAGGCTGCAAGGATAAACAACTAGATTGTCGGATCCCACTCATACCAAGCATTTCAATCATACACACAATATGCCCGATATGAGTACATACAACATGGCATCACAACAAAACTCTACAACTCAAGTACTTTATTTAAAGGCTCCAGAGAGCCATACATAACATGTTCATACAGATAGGGGTCACATGACCCGACACTCAAGTCATACAAACATACAAGCACATGCGGAAGCAACTAGTCTGAGTACAGACTCTAGAAAGTAAGAAGGCTTCTCGAAGCCTGTCTATCTACATAAGGCCTTCCATGGCCAGGATCACCACCTGGGTGGCTAGTCACTCATCGACGTCAAGGTCTACGTAGAACCCATCGGAGTGGGCGGTGTCGTCCGAAACAACAATTAAGCAAACATGAGTACAAAGGTACTCAACAAGTCTTACATCAGAACCTACTATACATGCTTATTCTCAAGAAGGTGATGGGGTTAATGCAGCAAGCCAGCTTTGACTCTTGGCTAAGCTATCCTATGGAACTTCACCAGTAAAATAGTTTTCGCACACGAGTCCACTACTCACCAACACAATACTCCACCGTGGATCCTCCCTCGTCATCCTACGAGAGGGCCATCCTCGATACTCACACTTATCTTGAGTCTTTTAGTAGTGTCCATTAACTTGTCTATGAACTGTACAGGCAACCAAGTAGTCCTTTACCGCGGACGCGGCTATTCGAATAGTTTTATACCCTGCAGGGGTGTACTTCTTCACACACGCTTTCACCACTTACCGCCGCTTACACGACATGTACTCGGCAACCTTCAAGCGGAAGCCCAGCGAGGGTGTTGGCCACGGCCTACCTAAACACTTAAGTCTCTAGTCCAGGTTTATCGCCTATCCAGGTTCCATCCACAGGGAGTCCGGCCGAGGTTTCCACATACGGCCCCGAACGATGTGAACAAGGTTCCCGAGACACCAAACGGGTGACTCGGTACACCGTGCCACGGTGTATCTACTGCAACATAGCCCACCCCTAGGGTCAGCGCTACACACGGCCGCCAACACATAACCTACAAACACCAGAAACTACTTGCAACTCCTGGACAGGGTACTAGGGTGGTTAAGAAGCCGAGAGGGTCCATTTGTTTCGGGCCCAATGTACGGTAGTAACTGCATCTTAAATCACACATACAGATCTCAGTTCTTAGGGACGACCTCAATGAAACAACCCACCATGTACTCCTACATGGCCTCTCATCGATACCTTTACCAAAACATGTTCAACACCTCCCTCACCTTACCGACATAAGCATTTCACTCTAGCCCATCACCCAGATGAACCAGACCTGACACAACTCTAAGCATAGCAGGCATAGCAAGGTAGGAATCACATACATGGCTCAATCAACTCCTACACATGCTAGTGGGTTTCATCTAGTTACTATGGCAATGACAGGTCATGCAGAGGATAAGGGTTCAACTACCATAGCACACAGCAGTTTGAATCGCGTTGTCTTAATGCAGTAAACAAGAGCAGAAGCGAGAACATGGGTTTGTATCGGAATGATCAATGGTTGCTTTCCTGATGGAGTGGTAGTGGGATACTGCCCTTCGGTTGGATACTCGTGAATATCCTCGGAGGCAGAACCTACCACGAAGAACACGTCGGAACACAATCAACACATGATGATATGCAACAATATGATGCATGCTATGACATGGCAATATGAATGTGTCTTGGCCTAATGCAAGCTAAAACAGAAAGAAATGAACTCATTTGAATCAAAGATTCAAATATTAGCTCATTAAACATGGCCTTAATAGTGCATTTCCTTATTCTGCTTAAACAGCAAGGTAAACTTGCTTTGTCATGCATGAAACCATTACAGATGGATAGATTGAATTTTTTTGATAATTTTTCATATATAAATTATTTCATTTGGAGTTATGGTTGAATTTCTATGATTTTTAGAAGTTTTAAACATTTTCTGGAATTTCCTGAATAAATATAATTCCAGTAAATGAATAATTGCGTCAGCACTGTGTCACTGTGATGCCAGCGAGTCAAAGGCACCAGCCCAGGTCAAACCTGACTGGTGGGGCCCACTGGTCAGTGACTCTGTGCACTAACTACGTTTAGTTAGCCTAATTACTGGGCGGGGCCCACTAGTCAGTGACTATACTAATTAAACTAACTAATTTTAGTTAGAAACTAATCTGGATAATTAGCAGGGGGGCCCACTTGTCATTGACTCAAAGGAGTCAACCTGGGGCCACCCAGTCCATGTCAGTGGTCAAACCACCGGCCAACAGGGCTAATCCCGCCGGCATTGAGTCGCCGGCGAGGCCGAGACGGCGGAGGGCTTCGGAAAATGCCCTCAGACGACCAAATCAACGGCGGAGACCATCTACGGGTAGCTGGGAATGAGCCGCAGCTTTTGGTAGCGGTAGTTGGGCTCGGGGTGGCTGGAAACGTCGCCGGCGACGAGCTTGGCGGTCGCCGGAGTCGGGTGAGGACGGTTTCGAGGCTACGGTGCACGGGAGAAGGAGCTGGTGGTGGCTACGGGTTCCTGGTGCTGCACTGAGCACAACTGCGAGCTTGGCTTCGAGCCACAGTGGCTCTGGCCACGACGACGCCATGGCCGGCGGCCGGGAGCTCTCGGGTGCGGTGGAAACGGCGGCTACAGGGGCCAAACGAGCACGGGAGCTAGGGAAAGAGGAAGAGGAGCTCACAGCGGAGTCGGAGAGGGGGTCAGCGAGCTCGGGGAGGTCATGGCAGCGGCGAATCGACCGGAGATGGCTCGGGTGCCCGAAGTTGAAGACGAGGGCGAAGGCGGCGATGCAGGGCCTCCGGCGATGCGTGGATCGGCGGGGAGGACGAGGGAGTCGAGGCAGAGCTAATGGGCTCGTCGGAGGGGCGAGGGAGTGGCTGTGGTGGCAACTACGGCGATCGGCGGCGAGGGACGCGCTCGGCCATCGCGGGAGAGGATGAGGGAGACGAGGGGGAGAATGAGAGAGGATGAGAGGGAGACGTGGGGGTCGCGTGGCGTCCTCTGGGCGTCTCCCGGCGTCGGCAGAAGCAGGAGGTGGCCGACGCGTGGCCGGCGCGCGGCGAGCACGCGCCCCTGCCTCCTGGCGCGAGGTAGGGGGTGACTGGCCGAGCCAGTAGGCTGGGCCGAGCCAGGTAAGGCCCAGGTGGGCTTCTTTCTCCTTTTTTTTTGATTTAGTTTCTGTTTTCTATTAAACTGCAACTGTTTAGCTTTATTAAAAATACTAAAACGTTTCCAAAAATCCTGAAAATAATTGTGGGCTCTGTTTAGATTATTTCCAACAGCAAACATTTATTTCCAGAATTATTTTGGCATTTAAATTATTTTATAGCATTTAAATGCCCAAATTCAAATACTTATGATTCAATTCAATGACCTTCTGTTGACCTAGAAAAATGTGCACCAATTTTTGCCAGAGGTTTTAACCCAAGACAAAGAGGGTGAACTTTTTAGAAGGGCATTTCAGGTTCATTGAAAATAATTTTAGTAAACCCTAGTTGTTTCCAGGGGGTGTTGGGGGTTTCTACCTTCCCCATTTCAAACTTAAAAGAAATTTAAACATGATGCACACTCTAATGCTTGAACTAGCTAGGGTGTGACACTCTCCCTTTGACAGGTTAGTACCGTTATCAGTTATAATGCTGTGTGGAAAACCAAACCAGAATATCACCTTTTTGATGAATTGAACCGCTGTGGCCGCATCACACTTACTGACTAGCTCTGCTTCCACCCATTTGGTGAACTTATAAACTGCCACTAATAAGTGGGTCTTTTTGTCCTTGGATCGCTTGAAGGGTCCAACCATATCAAGCCCCCAAGTCGCAAACGGCCAAGTTATTGGAATCATCCTCAACTCCTGAGCCGGAACATGAGCACGGCGTGCGAATTGTTGACAACCATCACATCTCTTGACTAAATCCTCCGCATCAGCATGTGCTGTTAACCAGTAAAAACCGTGGCGAAAAGCTTTAGCAACCAAAGACTTTGAACCGGCGTGGTGACCGCAATCCCCTTCATGGATTTCTCGTAAAATCTCACAACCCTCTTGAGGAGAAACACAACGCTGAATTGCTCCTGAAACACTGTAACGGTGTAGCTCCCCGTTAAGTATGGTCATGGACTTGGAACGCCTGATTATCTGTCGGGCCAACATTTCATCGGTTGGTAACTCGCCCCGGTTCATGTAAGCCAGATATGGGATTGTCCAATCCAGTATGACGTGCAAAGCTGCCACCAATTGAGCCTCCGGATCAGGAATAGCCAACTCTTCTTCTGTTGGTACCTTTACTGATGGATTATGCAATACGTCAAGAAAGACATTAAGTGGAACCAGTTTATGATGAGAACCAAGACGACTTAAAGCGTCTGCCACTCAATTCTTTCGCCGGTCTATATGGTCCACCTGATAACCCTTGAAGTGACCAGCCACTGTATCCACCTCTCGCCGATATGCATCCATGAGTGGGTCCTTAGAATCCCAAGTGCCAGACACCTATTGAGCCACCAGATCTGAATTGCCGAAGCACTTAACCCGGCTTAAGTTCATCTCCTTAGCCATCCAAAGACCATGGAGCAAAGCCTCATATTCAGCTGCATTGTTAGTACAAGGGAACATTAAACGGAGGACATAACAAAACTTGTCACCTCGTGGGGAAGTTAGTATGACTCCAGCCCCCGAGCCCTCCAACTGCTTGGATCCATCAAAATGAATAGTCCAATACATATTATCTGGCTTCTCTTCTGGTGCCTGTAACTCCGTCCAATCATTGATGAAGTCCACGAGTGCCTAGGATTTGATCGATGTGCGGGGTATATATTTGGGCCCATGAGGTCCAAGCTCGATAGCCCACTTGGCAATCCGGCCAGTTGCTTCTCTGTTTTGAATGATATCTCCCAGAGGGGCTGAACTGACCACTGTGATGGGATGGCCCTGAAAATAGTGTTTAAGCTTCCGGCTTGCCATAAACACTCCATACACCAGCTTCTGCCAATGTGGATACCTCTGTTTTGACTCAATGAGCACCTCACTGATATAATAAACCGGCCGTTGAATCGGATATTCCTTGCCAACTTCCTTGTGCTCCACCACGATAGCCATGCTAACACCTCGGGCATTAGCAACCACATATAGCAATAACGGCTCCTTATCGATCGGTGCTGCAAGCACGGGCGGTTCAGCTAACTGCCTCTTCAGATCCTCAAACGCTTTATCAGCTGCCTCGCTCCAGACAAAGTTATCTGTTTTCTTGAGCATCTGATATAAAGGGATGGCCTTCTCCCCGAGACGACTGATAAAACGGCTCAAAGTTGTAATCCGGCCGGCCAGACGTTGAACGTCATTGATACACGCCGGTTTAGCCAAAGACGTGATCGCTGAATTTTTTTCCGGATTAGCCTCAATGCCTCTGTTTGACACCAGAAAACCCAAGAGCTTGCCTGTCGGGACACCAAAGACACACTTCTCCGGATTGAGCATCATCTTGTAAACCCTAAGGTTGTCAAAGGTTTCTCTCAAATCATCTATCAATGTCTCCTCCTTTCTGGACTTTATCACAATATCATCCACATATGCATGAACATTACGCCCAATCTGCTTATGAAGGCAATTCTGAACACAACGCTAATAAGTTACCTAGGCACTCTTGAGTCCAAAGGGCATGGAGACATAGCAGAAGGCTCCAAAGGGAGTTATGAAAGCTGTCTTCTCCTAGTCCTTAACCGCCATTTTGATATGATGATAACCAGAATAAGCATCTAGAAAACACAAACAGTCACAACCTGCCAAGCATCAATTATCTGATCAATACGAGGGAGGGAAAAGGGGTCTGCAGGGCAAGCCTTGTTTAAATATGTGTAATCCACACACATACGCCAAGTGCCGTTTTTCTTAAGAACCAGCACCAGAGTAGCCAACCACTCCGGATGAAAGACCTCCACGATAAACCCTGCGGCCAACAACTGAGCTACCTCTTCACCAATACCCTTACGCCTTTCTTCATTGAAGCGGCGGAGAAACTGCCGGACCGGTTTAAACTTAGGATCAATGTTGAGTGTGTGCTCAGCGAGTTCTCTCGGTACACCTGGCATGTCAGAAGGTTTCCATGCAAAGATGTCCCGGTTCTCACGGATGAACTCGATGAGCGCGCTTTCCTATTTGGGATCCAGGTTAGCGCTGATGCTGAATTGCTTGGATGAGTCGCCAGGAACAAAATCAACCATCTTAGTATCTGTAGCCGATTTGAACTTCAACGCTGGATCGTGCTCCGTAGTCGGCTTTTTCAAAGAGGTCATATCTGCCGGATCAAACTGCTCATTATAGAATTTCAACTCCTCCATGGCATAAACCAACTAAGCATAAGCCGCATCACCTTCCTCACACTCCAAAGCGATCTTTCTGCTTCCATGTACTATGATAGTCCCCTTATGACCTGGCATTTTAAGCTGTAGATAAACATAACACGGCCTCACCATGAATTTAGCATAAGCCGGCCGTCCAAACAGGGCGTGGTACGGACTTTTGATTTTCACCACATCAAAAGTCAATGTTTATGACCATGAATCATAATCATCTCCAAAAGCCACCTCTAAGGCTATCTTGCCCACTGGATATGCAGACTTACCAGGCACCACACCATGAAAAATGGTATTTGATGGTTTAAGATTCTTATCTGTCAACCCCATTCGGCGGAATGTATCATAATATAGAATGTTGATACTACTTCCCCTATCCATGAGCACTGTAGTGAACTTATATCCCCCAACTTGAGGGGCCACTACCAGGGCCAAGTGACCCGGATTGTCAACCCGGGGTGGGTGATCCTCTCTACTCCGCAAAATGGGTTGCTCAGACCAGCGCAGATACTGAGGCACTGCCGGTTCAATAGAGTTTACTGCCCTCTTGTGAAGTTTCTGATCACGCTTACACAAGCTAGTAGTGAAGACATGATATTTCCCACTATTTAACTATTTAGGATGGCTCTGATAACCCGATTGTTGTTGCTGCTGGTGGTTCCCCTGATGGTTGTAGCTTCCCTGGTTGCCTTGGTGCCCTTGATTGATGTGTCCGGTTTGATTGCCTTGAAATCCTGAACCGGAACTGCCACCTCCATAACCCGGCCCGTGGAAACCACCCATTGAACCGCCGGGCAGGCCATTATCATACTGGAACATATTGGAGTTCTTAAAATCCCGCATGATGTAACAGTCCCTCCAAAGATGCGATGCTGGCTTTTCCTTTGATCCGTGCTTTGGACAGGGCTGATTTAACAAGTGCTCCAAATTGGGGCCTGAACCTCCGCCCCTCTGGGGCTGCTTGCCCTTGCGGCGCTGGCCATTCTCCTGAGCATTGGTGTTAGCGACAAAGTCCAAGCTGCTGTCGGCCTTGCGCTTACCACTGTTCCCGTGGCCTGCCGGATTATTCTGCTGACCCTTGGCGTTGCCGTTCTTCTTCCCTTTCCCCGGTTTGTCCTCCTCTGAGTCCGGGTCCTTGGTATTATCTGAATCGGCATACTTAACCAAAGCGGCCATGAGCGTTAACATATCATTGCAGTGACGTTTGAGCCTCCCTAACTTCTGTTTGAGCGGCAAAAAACGGCAATTGCCCTCCAATGTTAGCACTGCAGTATCTGCATTGATGCAATCCGATGAATGCAAAATTGCTGAGACCCGCTTTACCCAATGGGTCGTGGACTCCCCCTCCTCTTGGACACAAGCGGCCAGGTCTACGATTGACATGGGCTGCTTACAAGTATCCTTGAAGTTCTGGATAAACTGGTGCTTCAATTCGGCCCATGATCCGACAGAATTAACCGATAAGCTCTTTAACCAAGTACGAGATGTTCCCTCCAACATCATGGTGAAGTATTTAGCACATACCGCTTCATCCACATCCAGCATCTCCATTGCCATCTCGTAACTTTCAACCCACGCCTCTGGTTGCAAATTGGCGGTGTAATTGGGCACCTTATGAGGTCCTTTGAAATCCTTGGGTAGTCTCACATTACGCAAAGCGGGGGTGAGACACGGCACCCCTAAGGAACTGAATACCACCCCTGGTTCTACTGAAGCGGTAGGGTGAACCAGAGTATGTTGACGCGCTCCGTGTCGAGCTGCTAACTCGGCCTCCCGACGCGCGCGGCCATGATCCACAACATCTTGTGCATTAGCACCTCCCCCTGCCGGGTTGTGTCCTCGCAGCGAATTACGGCGACGTGCGCTGCTTGACACAGCTGGTTCATCCTCCACGTGTATGTTATAGCTCCGGCTCGGACGGGGAGTGGAATGAATCCTCTCACGACTGTGTGAGTATGCTTGCTGCTGGTTTAGCGCCGTTTGAAGGAGGTCTCTAGCCCGACGTGCCTCAATCACAACTGGTGATTCGCCGTCCGTTGGGAGGGCTGCCAGGCGTGAAGCGGCGGCCACGATATTGTCCAACGGGTTGGAATAATGCCTGGGAGGTGTTGGTACATACTGCAGCACAACATTGTTCCGACGAGGCGGGTCCATCGTGCGCAGTTGAACTGACGCTCTTGTTCCTGGTGCCTCCGTCCGGTTCAGTATTGGATGGTTACTAGCTCCTGCTCCTAGTGTGTTGAAGAGGTTTCGTGGCTCATAACCCGACGGGAGATGCGATCGCTACCTTCTTCTCATGACTTCTTCGGAAGCGTTCTGATCCAGCCTAATCCGGTAGGCATGTGCTTCCAACTCGGCCCGTTCTGTAGCCATCCTAGCGTTCTCTGCCGCTAGGTCCGCTTTAGCCTGAGCTATTTGATCCTTCACCTTCGCAATCTCCGCGTTGTGCTGATCCCGGGCCACTGCATCTACCTCTGTGTCCATCAATGTTGCCAAAGCGTCGAATAGGTCAGACATGACTTGAGCCGGAGGCGGCGCAGAGCTTCCTGCCCCCGCCGGCGTAGCCGTTGCTGAACCGGAGAGTATTGCTGCAGCAGTTGATGAGTGAGGCGCCGACTGTGTACCGGCCATGAAGATAGCGGCTCGGTTTGGCAGATCATGAGGGTCCGGAATACTGTTGCCCTCGAATCCTCCACCAATCCGGCCATCCTGCAACTGATAAAGCGATTTGGTCTCTCCAGAAGACTCGACGTCGGAACAGACAACGGTTTCTCCATCGGATGCCGGTCCATCCTCGTATTCTGCTCCATGGATGACACCTACAAAAACACGCTTCGTCACGGGCTGAACCGGCGAAGAACTTGCACGCTGAGCCGTTTCGATGATGTCGATGCAGGTGTCCGGCTCAGGGGCCAGTTCGCCAATCTTGCCGATGAAGACGTGAATCCCACCAAAGGGGACCCGGTACCCTTATTCAATTGAATCAGCCTCGGGACCCCATCCTGCGTTGTCGATGTAGAGCTTGCCGCGACGACTCTTCTTCATCCGGCCCACAGCGTATCCCTTGAGTCCATCAAAGCTGCCCTTCAAGAACTCGAAACCATCGTGCGATAGCCCCACAGTGGGCGCCAACTGTCGTGGGTTTGTCACGGCAGATGTCCTCGTGAAAGGACATAGTCGTGGAGCCATCGCAACGAGTTAGCTTAAAGGGGTTAAACCGGACAAAGGGACACAGAGAGTTTATACTAGTTTGGCCTCTTCGATGAAGGTAAAAGCCTATGTCTAGTTGTGGTTGGTATTGCTTGGGTTTCGAAGGCCAGGGAGCGAATCCGCTTTGTCTGGCTCTCGAGTTATTGTCTGTCCCCTGAACCGCTGCCGGGTCGTCCCTTTATATACATGGGTGCCGCCCGTCGGTCTATAGAGTCCCGCAACCAGCTCATAAACGTGTCCGGTTCGGTCTCCACTCTTTCTATCTTGCAACGCAAGTTACATGCTAATTCCGGTTCACGGCTACAGGCTTTAAACCGGTTTCTGGGCCTTGGGCCTTTCCTCTTCTGTTTACATGGGCTTCAAGCATAATCCACTACGGATGAAGTTAACCTGGCCTTTCCTGGCCGGTTTACGCCCAATAATAATATCCCCAACAATGACGAACCTATAAACTATGAGGAAGCGATGATGAGCCCAGATTCCACAAAATGGCTTGAGGCCATGAAATCTGAGATGGGATCCATGTATGAGAACAAAGTATGGGCTTTGATTGACTTGCCTGTTGATCGGTGAGTCATTGAGAATAAATGGATCTTCAAGAGGAAGACGGACGCTGGTAGTAGTGTTACTATCTACAAAGCTCGAATTGTCGCAAAAATGTTTTCAACAAGTTCAAGGTGTTGACTACGATGAGATTGTTCTCACTTGTATCGATTCTTAAAAGTTTGTCCGAATCATGTTAGCAGTTGCCACATTTTATGAAATCTAGCAAATGGATGTCAAAACTGCATTACTTCATGGATTTCTTAAAGAAGAGTTATATATGATGCAACCAGAAGGTTTTGTCAATCCTAAAGGTGCTAACAAAGTGAGCTAGCTCTAGCGATCCATCTATGGACTGGTGTAAGCATCTCGGAGTTGGAATATATGCTTTGATAAAGTGATCAAAGCATATGGTTTTATACAGACTTGCGGTGAAGCCTATATTTACAAGAAAGTGAGTGGGAGCACTACAACATTTCTGATAAGTATATGTGAATGACATATTGTTGATCGGAAATAATGTAGAATTTTCTGGAAAGCATAAAGGAGTGTTTGAAAGGAGATTTGCAAAGAAAGACCTCGGTGAAGCTACTTACATATTGAGCATCAAGATCTACAGAGATAGATCAAGACGCTTGATATATTTTCAATAAGTACATACCTTGGCAAGATTTTGAAGTAGTTCAAAATAGAACAGTCAAAGAAGGAGTTCTTGCCTGTGTTGCAAGGTGTGAAGTTGAGTAAAGACTCAAAACCTGACCATGACAGAAAATAGAAAGAGAATGAAAAGTCATTCCCTATGCCTCAGTCATAGGTTTTATAAAAAATGCTATGCTATGTACCAGACCTATTGTGTACCTCACCATAAGTTTGGCAAGAGGGTACAATAGTGATCCAGGAGTGGATCACTCGACAGCGGTCAAAAAATTATCCTTAGTGGAATAAGGAAATGTTTCTCGGTTATGAAGGTGACAAAGAGTTTGTCGTAAAGAGTTACGTTGATGCAAGCTTTGACACCGATCTGGATGACTCTAAGTCTCGATCTAGATACATATTGAAAGTGGGAGCAATTAGCTAGAGTAGCTCCGTGCAAAGAATTGTAGACATAGAAAATTTGCAAAATACACACGACTCTGAATGTGGCAGACCCGTTGACTAAATTTCTCTCACAAGCAAAACATGATCACTCTTTGGGTGTTAATCACATAGCGATGTGAACTAGATTATCGACTCTAGTAAACCCTTTGGGTGTTAGTCACATGGAGATGTGAACTAATCACATAAAGATGTGAACTATTCGTGTTAAATCACATGACAATGTGAACTAGATTATAGACTCTAGTGCAAGTGGGAGACTGAAGGAAATATGCCCCAGAGGCAATAATAAATTTGTTATTTATATTTCCTTATATCATGATAAATGTTTATTATTCATACTAGAATTGTATTAACCGGAAACTTAGTACATGTGTGAATACATAAACTAACATAGTGTCACTAGTATGCCTCTACTTGACTAGCTCGTTAATCAAAGATGGTTAAGTTTCCTAGCCATGGACAAAGAGTTGTCATTTGATAAGCGGGATCACATCATTTGAGAATGATGTGATTGACTTGACCCATCCATTAGCTTAGCACGATGATCGTTACAGTTTCATTGCTACTGCTTTCTTCATGACTTATACATGTTCCTTAGACTATGGGATTATGCAACTCCCGAATACCAGAGGAACACATTGTGTTCTATCAAACGTCACAACGTAACTAGGTGATTATAAAGAATCTCTATAGGTGTCTCCGATGGTGTTTGTTGAGTTGGCATAGATCAATATTAGGATTTGTCACTCCGAGTATCGGAGAGGTATCTCTGGGCCCTCTCGGTAATGCACATCACTATAAGCTTTGCAAGCAATGTGACTATTGAGTTAGTTACGGGATGATGCATTACAGAACGAGTAAAGAGACTTATCGGCAACGAGATTGAACTAGGTATTGAGATACCGACAATCGAATCTCGGGCAAGTAACATACCAATGACAAAGGGAACAACGTATATCGTTATGCGGTTTGACCGATAAAGATCTTCGTAGAATATGTAGGAACCAATATGAGCATCCACGTTCCGCTATTGGTTATTGACTGGAGATGAGTCTCGGTCATGTCTACATAGTTCTTGAACCCGTAGGGTCCACACGCTTAACGTTCCGTGACGATTTGTATTATGAGTTATGTGATTTGATGACCGAAGTTTGTTCGGAGTCCCTGATGAGATCGGGGACATGACGAGGAGTCTCGAAATGGTCAATACGTAAAGATCGATATATTGGAAGGCTATATTCGGACATCGGAAAGGTTCCGAGTGATTCAGGTATTTTTCGGAGTACCGAAGAGTTACGGGAATTTGTATTGGGCCTTAATGGGCCATACAGGAAAGGGGAGAAAGGCCTCAAGGGTGGTCGCGCCCCTTCCTTATGGACTAGTCCGAATTGTACTAGGGAAAGGGGGCGCCCCCTTCCTTGCTTCTCCTTCTCCCTTCCCTTTTTTATATTCCATATGGAAGGTGAAATCCTACTAGGACTAGGGAGTCCTAGTAGGACTCCACACTTTGGGCACGCCCTATGAGGGCCGTCCTCCTCCTCCCTCCATCCTTTATATACGTGGCCAGGGGGTACCCCACAGACACACAAGTTGATCATTGATCCCTTACCCGTGTGCGGTGCCCCCCTCCACCATAATCCACCTCGGTCATATCATCGTAGTGCTTAGCCGAATCCCTGCGACAGTAGTATCATCATCACCATCATCACGCCGTCGTGCTGACGAAGCTCTCCCTCGACACTCAGCTGGATCGAGAGTCCGTGGGACGTCACCAAGCCGAACGTGTGCAGATTGCGGAGGAGTCGTACTTTCGGTACTAGGATCAGTCGACCGTGAAGACGTACGACTACATCACCCGCGTTGTCATAACGCTTCCGCTTATGGTCTACAAGGGTACGTAGACAACACTCTCCCCTCTCGTCGCTATGCATCACCATGATCTTGCGTGTGCGTAGGAATTTTCCTGAAATTACTGCGTTCCCCATCAGCTACTACAACCATGGCATTTGTGAAGGAAATATGCCCTAGAGGCAATAATAAAGTTGTTATTTATATTTCCTTATATCATGATAAATGTTTATTATTCATGCTAGAATTGTATTAAACGGAAACATAATACATGTGTGAATACATAGACAAACATAGTGTCACTAGTATGCCTCTACTTGACTAGCTCGTTAATCAAAGATGGTTAAGTTTCCTAACCATAGACATGAGTTGTCATTTGATTAACGGGATCACATCATTAGGAGAATGATGTGATTGACTTGACCCATTCCGTTAGCTTAGCACTTGATCGTTTAGTTTGTTGCTATTGCTTTCTTCATGACTTATACATGTCCGTATGACTATGAGATTATGCAACTCCCGTTTACCGGAGGAACACTTTGTGTGCTACCAAACGTCACAATGTAACTGAGTGATTATAAAGGTGCTCTGCAGGTGTCTCCGAAGGTACTTGTTGGGTTAGCGTATTTCGAGATTAGGATTTGTCACTCCGATTGTCGGAGAGGTATCTCTGGGCCCACTCGGTAATACATATCACTTAAGCATTGCAAGCATTGCAACTAATGAGTTAGTTGCAGGATGATGTATTACGGAACGAGTAAAGAGACTTGCTGATAATGAGATTGAACTAGGTATTGAGATACCAACGATCAAACCTTGGGCAAGTAACATACCGATGACAAAGGGAACACCATATGTTGTTATGCCGTTTGACCGATAAAGATCTTCGTAGAATATGTAGGATCCAATATGAGCATCTAGGTTCCACTATTGGTTATTGATCGGAGACGTGTCTTGGTCATGTCTGCATAGTTCTCGAACTCGTAGGGTTCGCACGCTTAAAGTTCGATGGCGGTTATATTATGAGTTTATAGTTTTTGATGTACCGAAGGTAGTTCAGAGTCCCGGATGTGATCATGGACATGACGAGGAGTCTCGAAATGTTTGAGACGTAAATATCGATATATTGGACGACTATATTTGGATACCGGAATGGTTCCGGGTGAGATTGGAATAATACCGGAGCACCGGGAGGTTATCGGAACCCCCCGAGAGGTATATGGGACTTAATGGGCTTTAGTTGAAAGGAGGGGAAAGGAGCAAGGGAGGGGGCACGCCCCCCAAGCCCAATCTGAATTGGTAGGGGGGCGGCCCCCCTTTCCTTCCTCCCTCCTTCCTCTTCCTTCCCTCTCCCTCTCCAAATAGGAAAAGGAGGAGTCCTACTCTCGGTGGGAGTAGGATTCCCCCCTTGGGCGCGCCTCCTCCCCTTGGCCGGCCCTCTCGTCCCCTCCTTTATATACGGAGGAGAGGGGCACCCCATAGACACAACAATTGATCTCTTGGATCTTTTAGTCGTGTGCGGTGCCCCTCTCCACCATAGTCCACCTCGATAATATTGTAGCGGTGCTTAGGCGAAGCCATGCGACAGTAGAACATCAACATCGTCACCACGCCGTCGTGCTGACGGAACTCTCCCTCAAAGCTCGACTGGATCGGAGTTCGAGGGACGTCATCGAGTTGAACGTGTGTTGAACTCGGAGGTGCCATGTGTTCGGTACTTGATCGGTCGGATCGTGAAGATGTACGACTACATCAACCGCGTTGTGCTAACGCTTCTGCTTTCGGTCTACGAGGCTAAGTGGACACACTCTACCCTCTCGTTGCTATGCATCACCATGATCTTGCGTGTGCGTAGGAATTTTTTTGAAATTACTACGTTCCCCAACAGTGGTATCAGAGCCAGGTGTTATGCGTTCACGTTATAGTAGAACACAAGTGAGTTGTGGGCGATACAAGTCATACTGCTTACCAATATGTCATACTTTGGTTCGGCGGTAATGTTGGATGAAGCGGCCTGGACCGACATTACGCGTACGCTTACACGAGACTGGTTCTACCGACGTGCTTTGCACACAGGTGGCTGGCGGGTGTCAGTTTCTCCAACTTTAGTTGAACCGAGTATGTCTACGCTTGGTCCTTTAGAAGGTTAAAACAACACTAACTTGACGAACTATTGTTGTGGTTTTGATGCGTAGGTAAGAACGGTTCTTGCTCAGCCCATAGCAGCCACGTAAAACTTGCAACAACAAAGTAGAGGACGTCTAACTTGTTTTTTTAGGGCATGTTGTGATGTGATATGGTCAAGACGTGATGAGATATAAGTTGTTGTATGAGATGATCATGTTTTTTTGAAGTTATCGGCAATTGGCAGAAGCCTTATGGTTGTCTCTTTATTGCATAAGATGCAAATGCCAAATAATTGCATTACTTTATTGCTATGCGATAGCAATAGTTGCAAGAGCAATAGTTGCGAGACGACCATGTGACGACACATTGATATAGATCAAGATGATGGAGATCATGGTGTCATGCCAGTAACGATGGAGATCATGACGATGCTTTGGAGATAGAGATCAAAGGCACAAGATGATGATGGCCATATCATATCACATATTTTGATTGGATGTGTTGTTTATCTTTTATACATCTTAATTTGCTTAGTTATGACGGTAGCCTTATAAGATGATCTCTCACTAAATTTCAAGATAAAAGTGTTCTCCCTGAGTATGCACCGTTGCCAAAGTTCATCGTGCCCAGACACCACGTGATGATCGGGTGTGATAAGCTCCGCGTCCATCTACAACAGGTGCAAGCCAGTTTTGCACACGCAGAAATACTCGGGTTAAACTTGACGAGCCTAGCATATGCAGATATGGCCTCAGAACACTAGAGACCAAAAGATCGAGCGTGAATCATATAGTAGATATGATCAACATAATGATGTTCACCATTGAAAACTACTCCATTTCACGTGATGATCGGTTATGGTTTAGTTGATATGGATCATATGATCACTTAGATGATTATAGGGATGTCTATCTAAGTGGGAGTTCTTAAGTATTATGATTAATTGAACTTTAATTTATCATGAACTTAGTCCTGATAATATTTGCATATCTATGTTGTAGATCAATAGCTTGTGTTATTGCTTCCCTATGTTTTATATGTGTTCCTAGAGAAAACTAAGTTGAAAGATGATAGTAGCAATGATGCGGACTAGGTCCGTGATCTGAGGTTTATCCTCATTGCTGCACAGAAGAATTATGTCCTTGATGCATCGCTAGGTGATTGACCTATTGCAGGAGCAGATGCGGACGTTATGAACGTTTGGCTAGCTCAATATGATGACTACTTGATAGTTTAGTGCACCATGCTTAACAACTTAGAATCAGGATTTCAAAGACGTTTTGAACGTCATGGACCATATGAGATGTTCTAGGAGTTGAAGTTAATATTTCAAGCAAATACCCGAGTTTAGAGATATGAAGTCTCCAACAGGTTCTATAGCTAAAAGATGGAGGAGAATAGCTCAAGTAGTGAGCATGTGCTCAGATTGTCTGGGTACTACAATTGCTTGAATCAAGTGGGAGTTAATCTTCCAGATAAAATAGTGATTGACAAAATTCTGAAGTCACCATCACCAAGTTAGTAGAACTTCATGATGAACTATAGTATGCAAGGGATGACGTAAATGATTCCCGAGCTTTTCATGATGATGAAATCGATGAAGGTAGAAATCAAGAAAGAGTATCAAGTGTTGATGATTAACAAGACCACTAGTTTCAAGAAAAGGGCAAAGGGAAAGAAAGGGAACTTCAAGAAGAACGACAAGAAAGTTGCTGCTCAAGTGAAGAAGCCCAAGTCCAGACCTAAGCCTGAGACTAAGTGCTTCTACTGCAAAGGGACTGGTCACTGGAAGCGGAAATGCCCTGAATATTTAGTGGATAAGAAGGATGGTAAAGTGAATAAGGGTATATTTGATATACAGGTTATTGATGTGTACCTTACTAGTATTTATAGTAGCCCCTGGGTATTTGATACTTGTTCGGTTGCTAAAAATTAGTAACTCGAAACAGGAGTTACAGAATAAATAGAGACTAGTTAAGGGTGAAGTGACGATGTGTGTTGGAAGTGGTTCCAAGATTGATATGATCATCATCATACACTCCCTATACTTTCGGGATTAGTGTTAAACCTAAATAAATGTTATTTGGCGTTTGCGTTGAGCATGAATATGATTTGATCATGTTTATTGCAATACAGTTATTCATTTAAAATCAGAGAATAATTGTTGTTCTATTTACATGAATAATACCTTCTATGGTCATACACCCAATATAAATGGTCTATCGAATCTCGATCGTAGTGATACACATATTCATAATATTGAATCTAAAAGATGCAAAGTTAATAATGATAGTGCAACTTATTTGTGGCACTACCGTTTGGGTCATATTGGTATAAAGCGCATGAAAAAACTCCATGCTGATGGGCTTTTGGAATCACTTGATTATGAATCAGTTGATGCTTGTGAACCATGCCTCATGGGCAAGATGACTAAGACTCCATTCTCCGGAACAATGGAGCAAGCAACAAACTTGTTGGAAATAATACATACTGATGTATGCAGTCCAATGAGTGTTGAGGCTCGCGGCGGGTATCGTTATTTTCTGACCTTCACAGATGATTTGAGCAGATATGGGTATATATACTTGATGAAATGTAAGTCTGAAACATTTGAAAAGTTCAAATAATTTTAGAGTGAAGTGGAAGATCATCGTAACAAGAAAATAAAGTTTCCACTATCTGATCGCAGAGGCGAATATTTGAGTTACGAGTTTGGCCTTCAATTAAAACAATGTGGAATAGTTTCACAAACTCACGCCACCTGGAACACCACAGCATAATGGTGTGTCCAAACGTCATAACCGTACTTTATTTGATATAGTGCAATCTGTGATGTCTCTTACCGATTTACCACTATCGTTTTGGGGTTACGCATTAGAGGCAGTTGCATTCACATTAAAAAAGGCACCATCTAAATCCGTTGAGACGACACCGTATGAACTGTGGTTTAGCAAGAAACCTAAGCTTTCATCTCTTAAAGTTTGGAGTTGCGATGCTTATGTGAAAGAGTTTCATCTTGATAAGCTCAAACCCAAGTCGGAGAAGTGCATCTTCATAGGATACCCAAAAGTAACTATTGGGTCCACCTTCTATCACAGATCCAAAGGCAAGATATTTGTTGCTGAGAATGGATCCTTTCTAGAGAAGGAGTTTCTCTCGAAAGAAGTGAGTGGGAGGAAAGTAGAACTTGATGAGGTAACTATACCTGCTCCCTTATTGGGAAGTAGTTCATCACAGAAATATGTTTCTGTGACTCCTACACCAATTAGTGAGGAAGCTAATGATGATGATCATGTAACTTCAGATCAAGTCACTACCGAACCTCGTAGGTCAACCAGAGTAAGATCCGCACCAGAGTGGTACGGTAATCCTGTTCTGGAGGTCATGTTACTTGACCATGACGAACCTACGAACTATGAGGAAGCGATGATGAGCCCAGATTCTGCAAAATGTCTTGAGGCCATGAAATCTGAGATGGGATCCATGTATGAGAACAAAGTGTGGACTTTGGTTGACTTGCCCGATGATCGGCAAGCCATAGAAAATAAATGGATCTTCAAGAGGAAGATAGACGCTGATAGTAGTGTTACTATCTACAAAGCTAGACTTGTCGAAAAAAGGTTTTGACAAAGTTCAAGGTGTTGACTACAATGAGATTTTCTCACTCGTAGCGATGCTTAAGTCTGTCTGAATCATTTTAGCAAGTTGCCACATTTATGAAATCTAGCAAATGGATGTCAAAACTACATTTCTTAATGGATTTCTTAAAGGAGAGTTGTATATGATGCAACTAGAAGGTTTTGTCGATCCTAAAGGTGCTAACAAAATGTGCAACCTCCAGCGATCCATCTATGGACTTGTGCAAGCATCTCAGAGTTGGAATATACGCTTTGATGAGTTGATCAAAGCATATAGTTTTATATAGACTTGTGGTGATGCCTGTATTTACAAGAAAGTGAGTGGGAGCACTACAACATTTCTGATAAATATTTGTGAATGACATATTGTTGATCGGAAATAATGTAGAATTTTCTGGAAAGCATAAAGGAGTATTTGAAAGGATTTTTTCAAATAAATACCTCGGTGAAGCTACTTACATATTGAGCATCAAGATCTATAGAGATAGATCAAGACGCTTGATAAGTTTTTTCAATGAGTACATACCTTGACAAGATTTTGAAGTAGTTCAAAATGGAACAGTCTAAGAAAGAGTTCTTACCTGTGTTACAAGGTGTGAAATTGAGTAAGACTCAAATCCCGACCACGACAGAAGATAGAAAGAGAATGAAAGTCATTCCCTATGCCTCAGCCATAGTTTCTATACAGTATACCATGCTTTGTACCAGATCTATTGTATACCCTACACCGTGTTTAGCAAGGGAGTACAATAGTGATCTAGGAGTAGATCACTGGACAATGGTCAAAATTATCCTTAGTGGAATAAGGATATGTTTCTCGATTATGGAGGTGACAAAAGGTTCGTCGTAAAGGGTTACGTCGATGCAAGTTTTGACACTGATCCAGAGTCTCAATTTGGATACATATTGATAGTGGGAGCAATTAGCTAATGTAGCTTTGTGCAGAGCATTGTTGACATAGAAATTTGCAAAATACATACGGATCTGAATGTGGCAGACCCGTAGACTAAACTTCTCTCACAAGCAAAACATGATTACACCTTAGTACTCTTTGGGTGTTAATCACCTAGTGATGTGAACTAGATTATTGACTCTAGTAAACCCTTTGGGTGTTAGTCACATGAAGATGTGACCTAATCACATAAAGATGTGAACTATTGGTGTTAAATCACATGACGATGTGAACTACATTATTGACTCTACTGCAAGTGGGAGACTGAAGGAAATATGCCCTAGAGGCAATAATAAAGTTGTTATTTATATTTCCTTATATCATGATAAATGTTTATTATTCATGCTAGAATTATATTAACCGGAAACATAATGCATGTGTGAATACATAGACAAACATAGTGTCACTAGTATGCCTCTACTTGACTAGCTCATTAATCAAAGATGGTTAAGTTTGACCCATTCCATTAGCTTAGCACTTGATCGTTTAGTTTGTTGCTATTGCTTTCTTCATGACTTATACATGTTCCTATGACTATGAGATTATGCAACTCCCATTTACCGGAGGAACACTTTGTGTGCTACCAAACGTCACAACGTAACTGGGTGATTATAAAGGTGCTCTACAGGTGTCTCCGAAGGTACTTGTTGGATTGGCGTATTTCGAGATTAGGATTTGTCACTCCGATTGTCGGAGAGGTATCTCTAGGCCCACTCAGTAATACACATCACTTAAGCCTTGCAAGCATTGCAGAGTTAGTTGCGGGATGATGTATTATGGAACGAGTAAAGAGACTTGTCGATAACGAGATTGAACTAGGTATTGAGATATCGACGATCAAACCTCGGGCAAGTAACATACCGATGACAAAGGGAACAATGTATGTTGTTATGCGGTTTCACTGATAAAGATCTTCGTAGAATATGTAGGGGCCAATATGAGCATCCAGGTTCCGCTATTGGTTATTGACCGGAGACGTGTCTCGGTCATGTCTACATAGTTCTCGAACCCATAGGGTCCGCACGCTTAAAGTTTGATGACGGTTATATTATGAGTTTATAGTTTTTGATGTACCGAAGGTAGTTCGGAGTCCCGGATGTGATCATGGACATGACGAGGAGTTTCGAAATGTTCGAGATGTAAAGATCGATATATTGGACGACTATATTTGGATCCCGGAATGGTTTCGGGTGAGATCGGAATAATACCGGAGCACCGGGAGGTTATCGGAACCGCCCAGGAGGTATATGGGCCTTAATGGGATTTAGTGGAAAGGAGGGGAAAGGAGCAAGGGAGGGGGCGCCCCCAAGCCCAATCCGAATTGGGAGGGGGGCCGACCCCCCTTTCCTTCCTCCCTCCTTCCTCTTCCTTCCCTCTCCCTCTCCAAATAGAAAAAGGAGGAGTCCTACTCCCGGTGGGAGTAGGACTCCCCCATTGGGCGTGCCTCATCCCCTTGGACGGCCCTCTCCTCCCCCCTTTATATGTGGAGGAGAGGGGCACCCCATAGACACAACAATTGATCTCTTGGATCTTTTAGCCGTGTGCGGTGCCCCTCTCCACCGTAGTCCACCTCGATAATATTGTAGCGGTGCTTAGGTGAAGCCCTGCGATAGTAGAACATCAACATCGTCACCACGCCGTCGTGCTGACAGAACTCTCCCTCAAAGCTCGCCTGGATCAGAGTTCGAGGGACGTCATCGAGTTGAATGTGTGCTGAACTCGGAGGTGTCGTGCGTTCGGTACTTGATCGGCCGGATGGTGAAGACGTATGACTACATCAACCGCGTTGTGCTAACGCTTCCGCTTTCGGTCTACGAGGGTACGTGGACACACTCTCCCCTCTCATTGCTATGCATCACCATGATCTTGCGTGTGCGTAGGATTTTTTTTGAAATTACTATGTTCCCCAACAATTTGCACACACCAAAGTAAACTATTACATGCAGAATTACATAGGTGGCTACTACACACATGACATTTCCACACACCAATAAAGTAAACTATATATTACATGCATGATTAACTAGCATAAACAATCATTTGATCATCATCTACTTCTTGTGACGTTTGCTCTGCTTGTGGCTCGATCTGGGCTCGTCGATTTTGGTAACGAGGCACTTCCTCATGTCAACGATCCGCCTGTGCATCTCGTAGCATGTGTACAAGCTCTTGGCTGCAAACCTAAGGTGAGGTTCATCCAGTTGCCGCATCCAGGCCCCGTGCCAGGATACGGGACTTGTTCTTTGGGCATCCTGCTTCATCTTTTTGTAGTAGGGGTCGATGATGACCGAGGCAAGTTCGACCAGGGAGTCCTTCTTCGTGCTGCCCCAGACCCTGTAGTGGTCACTAATTTCGATAAGGTTCTTGCAGGCCAAGCCCGTAACACTGAGCACTTTTACATCATTGGTGGTTTCCACCGTGGCGAACTTGTAGTCAGTGCTGTTGACAAACCTGTTGAAATGGTCGCAAGGCTCTGTGGCCATGCAGTAGTGGTAGATGAGGACATGATGGCGCACCCACAACTGGGCGACGACAACCTTCTGATCTATGCCGGGACGACTGGCGGTGTACTGGAGGTCAATGCCGACTACCTTGTACTTGTCTCCAGCAAGCAACTTCTCAACGGTGCTGATATAGTCGTCCACCACTCTCGGGTCGATGGTGTACACCACCGAGAGATCCGTCTCCCTCGCGTGGGTCTCCACTTTATGCTCTCCGAACTCCGTTGGAGCGCCGCTGGACATCTCCTCTCTATGTGTCGCTGTGGGTGTGCTTATTGTGTTGTGGGGCGCAATCGAAAGGATGAAGAGACTAAGGTTATAATGGTAGAGGGAATTAAAGGGGAAGCCGAACGACCAGGAATATCAGCAGGCCCCGATGGCAGTTCTAATTTGCAGCGCATAACTCCATCGTGCCACACGTAACTACATTGCATGGCAACACGCGTGGTGCAACAGCATGCATACGGGGCCCCCGATGTGATTGTGCGTACGCCCAACCATTGGCAGAGCGCGCACGGAGGGACGCAAGCAGAGCGCTCCCCATATAGCAGTTGAACATGCAAGGAAAAGCTGTCCAGAAATCGAGCGCGTCGACGGACGCGAGCATAGCGCGCCAATGGACGCGAGCAGAGCGTGCCGTGGCACCTAACGGCGAGCACAGCGTGCTGTGGCACCTAACGGCGGGATAGACCTTCATTCAAGCCAATCAAAATAAGACTGGAATGGACATGTCTGTATTGAGCAAAGGGATCACACATGTCTGTATTGACTGGAACGTGAATGCAATAGCAATAGGAATTAAAGCCACAATGATGTGATCGCAGTGGTGGTTACAAGAGGCAAGAAGAAAGATGCATCCATCAATGTACGACCTCCTCCTCCTCCTCAACTCAGTGCACTGGCCGGGCTACCGACTGGCGGCTTTTGTGGCAAGGTCAAGGTGCTTCTCAACAAAGGCATCCAAGGCTTCCAGCCAGCTGAAGAAGGCCAACGTCGTAGCGTCCTCACTGGCCTTGTAGATACATATGTACACGATTCGCTCATACACATGGATGTGTAGGTCGATGGTTTCTTGCAGGGCAAGGCGCCTCGCGGCGAGCGCGACCTCCGGGTGGACATTCCTTGTGGTGTCGGCGGGCAGTCGCAGGGCCACAAGTCTTGAAAGAGGTTCCGACCATGGAGGCCGATTAGGGTGGCAGGAAATGAGGAGCCCGGGCGCGCGGGCTAGAGGATTACGGCGATGTCGTCCGCGAGCTTCTTGACGATGGCGAACCTATTGGTGGTGCAAACGATCATCTGGTCCAACTGAGAGTCGTAGCTGGCGTCGACGGCGGCCATCCTCCAGTCGGTCGCCAACACCGTATGGAGACAATCCACGGTGCCATGCCGCAGGCCGGTGTCGTGGCCCATCTGGCACAGCCGATGGCTGCTCACGTGCATCGCCACCATGGGTCTAGAGTGGGCACTTTTGCACTTATTAGTGTAGGTGCTTAGGCAAATGCTTAGGTGCGTACGATGTGGTAGATGCATTGGAATGGAGGAGCTCCTTTATATGAGTGCAAACTGCGTTGCATTCACATCGTGTTGCCTCTCTTTTCCCGGTCCTCCCATTACTTCCCTCATGCATTCACACGATGCTAATTGAAGGAGGATGCATCATTGGTCGTTCAACATTTCGGGAACAGCTACCCTCTCCCTCGTCTGCATTAAAGCCGTATCGGGAACTGCGCCGCCTGCTGTCAAATCAAATAGTACTGCGCCACCCGCTGCATGCCTAGCTGAACATGCCTCCTCGCCTCCATCTATGCTTAATTACTGAATTTTAGTTGCAAAAGTTAGATACTGCTAGTGATTTTTAGCTTCATATTTTGACAAATCGCAGTGTTACAAGGTTGGCAAATGGCAATGTTACTAGATCAACAAATGTCAATCTTTCTAGTTTGACAAATCGCAACATACCCAATATGACAGATGCAAATCGTACCAAATTGTTTGTAAGTGGTGCACAAAGGTCATCCAAAAGAACCGTTAGTATTCAAGAGATGCAAAAATCCCGCTCTCACTTTGCATACGGGTGTTAAATCTAAAACCATCATGCTTGTTGTGAGAAGCTCTGGAATGTGAGAAGCATATACCCAAACCAGCCCCAAATGGGACAAAAAATTTACCACGGCATGTTGATGCCGCTCCATGATAGCATGCCAAGTTTCATGAATTCCAGACGAGTTTTGGATTTACTAGAATTTAAAAACCAGGCATCTCAATGTTTGCAGCCGAGTCACGGTGGCAGGGTGTTTGACATTCATTCCCATTTCTTTCATGGGACCTAAGCATGCACCCAAGGGTAAAAGATTTGATTTTTCAACCAATTTATATGCACCAGAGCATGTGCATGTAGTTCAAATTTGAATTATGCACATAAATGCATTGAAAACTCACTTAATGCATAAAAATGTCCAAACAAACCCTGAAAAATTACAAAAAACAACACAACACTCATGTTGTTCTATGTTGACACGAGAAAAATTTTGAAAGCAATAAGAGGCAATGGATATCATTTCGCCCCCAAATTTGGGGCGTTCCCTACCGAAACCATCATGCTTGTTGTGAGAAGCTCTGGTTTGTGAGAAGCATATACCCAAACCTGCCCCAAATGGGACAAAAATGTACCACCGCATGTTGATGCCGCTCCATGATAGCATGCCAAGTTTCATGAACTTCGGACAAGATTTAAATTTACTAGAATTTAAAAACCAGGCATCTCAATGTTTTGCCGGCAATCAATAGTGCCCTGGTATTTGAAATTCATTCCCATTTCTTGCATGGGACCTAAGCATGCACCCAAGGACAAAGATTTGATTTTTCAACCAATTTATATGCACCAGAGCATGTGCATGTAGTTCAAATTTGAATTATGCACATAAATGCATTGAAAACTCACTTAATGCCGCTCCATGATAGCATGCTAAGTTTCATGAATTTCAGATGAGTTTTGGATTTACTAGAATTTAAAAACCAGGCATCTCAATGTTTTGCCCGCAATCAACGGTGTTTAGTGTTTGAAATTCATTCCCATTTCTTGCATGGGACCTAAGCATGAACCCAAGGGCAAAGATTTGATTTTTCAACCAATTCATATGCACCGGAGCATGTGCATGTAGTTCAAATTTGAATTATGCACATAAAAGCATCAAAAACTCACTTAATGCATAAAAATGTCCAAACGAACCCTGAAAATCACACAAAATAACACAACACTCCTGTTGTTCTATGTTGACACAAGAAATTTTTTGAAAGCAATAAGAGGCAATGGATATCGTTTCGTCCCCAAAGGTGGGGCGTTCCCTACCGAAACCATCACGCTTGTTGTGAGAAGCTCTGGTTTGTGAGAAGCATATACCCAAACCTGCCCCAAATGGGACAAAAAAATTACCACGGCGTGTTGATGCCACTCCATGATAGCATGCCAAGTTTCATGAATTTCAGACGAGTTCTGGATTTACTAGAATTTAAAACCAGGCATCTCAATGTTTTGCCGGCAATCAACGGTGTCATGGTGTTTGAAATTCATTCCCATTTCTTGCATGGGACCTAAGCATAGACCCAAGGACAAAGATTTGATTTTTCAACCAATTTATATGCACCGGAGCATGTGCATGTAGTTCAAATTTTAATTATGCACATAAATGCATTAAATACTCACTTAATGAATAAAAATGTTCAAACGAACCCCGAAAAATCACCAAAAATAACACAACACTCCTGTTGTTCTATGTTGACACGAGAATTTTTTTGAAAGTAATAAGAGGCAATGGATATCGTTTCGTCCCCAAAGGTGGGGCATTTCCCTACCGAAACCATCATGCTTGTTGTGAGAAGCTCTGGTTTGTGAGAAGCATATACCCAAATGTTGGGGAAACTGATCCACGAACATCTATGGGGCCGGCGGACCGAGCCCCTTTCGGTTCGGCGGGGGGCGGAGATCACATGAAGAGCAGATCGAGGCGAAGCACACGAGCAGTTTACCCAGCTTCGGAGCTCTCCGGAGAGATAACACTCCTACTGCTGCTTGTTTGATTATCTTGTGTTCTTGCTCCAAAGAGAGAGCGTAGTGTTTTTCTGGGTTCCGAACCAGTCGAACCAGTCGAACCTCCCCTACGTTGCGCATGGGCCTCCTTTTATACGCTAAAGGGGTCACCGACAGGTGGCAACGCAGAGAAGGGTACAAATGTAAAAAGTGAGGTGGTTGGTACAGTTACTTGTACAGTGCACCCTACCTAACCCTGACGGCAGGGGACAAGGGCATTAAATGCCCGTCTGAGTCACCCAAACAGTGCAGAAAAGGACCGTTAGGGGCGCCACCGTTCGCCACGATGGTGATCTTGTCAGCTTCGCATGCCACTGCGCACCGCTGGCTGCACAGCCTCCCGCCACACGCGCCTGGAGAGGCGCCCAGAGCGACACGTTGGTGGATGCGCTGGAGCGTGGGCACAGAGTGGCCGCCTGTCACGGCAAGCGCCTTGCCGCTGCTGTTATCTTGTCGGGTCCGAAAGCTTGTCGCTCACCGGGCCTCGAGGTACCTTGGTTGGTCTTCCCGGCAAGCTCCTCTTGCCGGGGCCTTGTTGCCTTGCCGGAGCGCGTGGCGCGTCGCGGCAAGTTCCTTGGAGTGCCTTGGTTGGCCTTCCTGGCAAGCTCCTCTTGCTGGGGCCTTGTCTCCTGAGCTTAAATACTTTGTTCTTGAATGGCTCCAAGGGAACCACGAAGGATCTTGGCGTTCGCCTTGCAAGCCTTGCCGCGGGGTGCTGCAGCTGCCCGTGCACAAGTTTGGGGTACTAGGGTACCCCTATTCTAGTACACCGACAGGAGCCCCCAGGCCTGGGCCAGACACGGTGCCGAGCGCTGTTGGGCCAGGCCCAAGACAGGGCACGGGCACACGCGGACTGGGCCACGCCGAATCTCGCTCCGTATCCACCGCGCTCTCCCCTAACGGCACGCGTTGAATGCGGCGTCGTGGGAGAGATCGTGGGTGGTTCTTTATTCGGAAGGGCGAAACGTCCGCCCCGTCCCTCTTTATAAGGAGAGGAAACAGGGGCAGTTCGTTCCCCCTCGCTGGTTGCTACTACTCCATCTTCACGAACCTCCGCCGCTCCCCCCCCTTCTTCTCGAAGCCGAGAGAGCAGCGCTCCGCCCCCCATTGCCACCAGCATCACCAACGAGCAGATCGAGGTGAAGCACACAAGCAATTTACCCAGCTTCGGAGCTCTCCGGAGAGATAACACTCCTACTGCTACTTGTTTGATTATCTTGTGTTCTTGCTCCAGAGAGAGAGCGTAGTGTTTTTCTGGGTTCCGAACCAGTCAAACCAGTCGAACTAGTCGAACCTCCCCTACGTTGCGCATGGGCCTCCTTTTATACGCTAAAGGGGTCACCGACAGGTGGCAACGCAGAGAAGGGTACAAATGTAAAAGGTGAGGTGGTTGGTACAGTTACTTGTATAGTGCACCCTACCTAACCCTGACGGCAGGGGACAAGGGCATTAAATGCCCGTCTGAGTCGCCCAAACAGTGCAGAAAAGGACCGTTAGGGGCGCCACCGTTCGCCACGATGGCGATCTTGTCAGCTTCGCATGCCACTGCGCACCGCTGGCTGCAGAGCCTCTCGCCACGCACGCCTGGAGAGGCCCCCAGAGCGACACGTTGGTGGATGCGCTGGAGCGTGGGCACAGAGTGGCCGCCTGCCGCGGCAAGCGCCTTGCCGCTGTTGTTATCTTGTCGGGTCCGGAAGCTTGTCGCTCACCGGGCCTCGAGGTACCTTGGTTGGTCTTCCCGGCAAGCTCCTCTTGCCGGGGCCTTGTTGCCTTGCCGGAGCACGTGGCGCGTCGCGGCAAGTTCCTTGGAGTGCCTTGGTTGGCCTTCCCGGCAAGCTCCTCTTGCCGGGGCCTTGTCTCCTGAGCTTAAATACTTTGTTCTTGAATGGCTCCAAGGGAACCACAGAGGATCTTGGCGTTCGCCCGGCAAGCCTTGCCGCGGGGTGCTGCAACTGCCCGTGCACAAGTTCGGGGTACTAGGGTACCCCTATTCTAGTACACCGACACCAAACCTGCCCCAAATGGGACAAAAAAATTACCACGGCATGTTGATGCCGCTCCATGATAGCATGCCAAGTTTTATGAATTTCAGACGAGTTCTGGATTTACTAGAATTTAAAAACCAGGCATCTCAATGTTTTGCTGGCAATCAACGATGCCCTGGTGTTTGAAATTCATTCCCATTTCTTGCATGGGACCTAAGCATGCACCCAAGGACAAAGATTTGATTTTTGAACCAATTTATATGCACTGGAGCATGTGCATGTAGTTCAAATTTGAATTATGCACATAAATGCATTGAAACCTCACTTAATGCATAAAAATGTCCAAACGAACCTTGAATAATTCCAATTCTTTTATGACACACATATAGTTGCATGATCACTGCAGATAAAAGGTCTAGCCATTCAAACACCGTCCATGGTCGCTGTGACCCCATTATGTAATTCAAATCAAGACAAAAAATCAAGTAGACCCCACACAGTTTATTATAACCAACCGTGTGAGATGCAGCACAAAATATCTTCGGACCATGTCTGAATAAGGGACCGTATTTGATGACACTTTGCGCGCTAGTTTTTTGGCTGAAGCCATTCCAAATTTTTGGCTTCAGAGGAAATATCTACCTCCCCACCCCCTCCCGCTTACCAAAAGCCACATTTCCCCAGTTTCCTCCTTCTTTTCCAAGTTGAAACCTTCACTCCTTGCTTGCAGCACCGCCGCCTCCTCGCCGGCGACCCTCCTTCACGCTGCTCGGCCTTGCCTATCCAGGCAGGTAATCCACACCCGACCCCCATCCTCCTCCTCCTTCCACATCCCACATGCCCCGACCACCGGCGCGAGCGCGGCACCTTCCACCCAAATCCCCGACCCCTACACCAAATAAGAGCTGGCCTAAGCCATGGTTTACGCAATATAGCCAGGACCTCAAGGAGCATTTCACAGCGGAGAAGCAGATCGCGACCGCACGCTCGGATTAGGTCGCGATGGCTGCCATTCGTGCCGACCCCCAGATCTTGGAGGAGCACCTCGCTGTCGAGGCCACCGTTGACGCCTTGCGCGCTGATGCTGCGATGCGGTTGGCTGCTTTAAACGACAGTTTGTGGCGTTTTCTCGAGTCCACCGTCGGTGCCTTCGATGAAGACTACGAGGTGTTTTCTCAGTGTGCACGTGCTTACCTCATCTCGAGAGCCAGCAGGTTGGTCCCCAGAGCGGCTCAGGCAACTCACCACTACAATGAGGGCACCCACGATGCGGAGGCCTCGCCCTCTTCCATGTCCAAGGAGCCAATCGTCATCAATATCTTCGACAATGAGGAGTAGCTTGTCTTATTAGCTCACTATAAGGACCCATGTTCAGTTTGCTAGCTACTGCCTTTCCTTAACAAATTCTAGTGAATTGTGCTATCTACTTTTACCATGCAATCTTCTGCTATAGTGTATATGTTCTATATGTCGTGCAATGTGGTGTTCAATTAACTGCTTTGTTCAATTCTGCAAATGTGATGTTCAATTCTTCAGGGTGCAATATTTCCAAGTTGTTAAGCATGCTTGGTTTGGTTTACTGTCTGATCTTCCTATTAGGAGTATGTTATATTGTTTAATTGGTGTTTACTTAACTGCTTGGTTCATTTGTTGTGGCTTGGTTCACTTGTTGTGGTGTTTAGTTAACTGCTTGGTTCAATTCTGCAATGCGATGTTCAATTGTCGTGGTTACATTCTGTTATTGTATACCATGTGAGGAATAAATCAAATTTGGTTGTACTAAATACATGAGAAACAAATATCATTTCTATATTTCCAAGTTGTTAAGAATGCTTGGTTTGGTTAACTGTCTGATCTTCTATTAGGAGTATCGCTATATTGTGCAATGTGGTGCTCAGTTAACGTTTGGTTCATTTGTTGTGGTGTTTAGTTAACGGCTTGGTTCAATTCTGCAATGCGATGTTCAATTGATGTGGCTACATTCTGTTATTGTATACCATGTGAGGAATAAATTGAATTTGGCTGTACTAAATACATGAGAAACAAATACAATTTCTATATTTCCAAGTTGTTAGGCATGCTTAGTTTGGTTAACTGTCTGATCTTCTATTAGGAGTGTGTTATATTGTGCAGTGTGGTGCTTAGTTAACGTTTGGTTCATTTGTTGTGGTGTTTAGTTAACTGCTTGGTTCAATTCTGCAATGTGATGTTCAATTGCTGTGACTGCATTCTGTTATTGTATACCATGTGAGAAATAAATCGAATTTGGCTGCACTTAATACATGAGAAACATATACAAGTGCTATATTTCCTAGTTCTTAATCATGCTTGGTTTGGATAAATGGGGTTTCCATGTGGCTTGAATTAATCTGATGAATCTACGATGTGATTATTTTTCATCAACATATTTTACTGATAGCATGTGAACCTTTACTTATCCTGATGACTAACTAACTTATATGTGTTGTAGGGAAACAATGGGAAGCACTGAGGTTTACAAGATGGTACTACTATTATACCTTGCCTTTTTTATTCCTTTGCCCCATTTCCAATATAGAGAAGATATTTATGCACATCCTTGTTTTCAGTGTTCACTGATGATTACCTCTCAGACCACCTCTGTGGTCAGGAGGTGAGGAAAGTTTTCATACAACACCCATGGTTCAATATTGAAGTGTTCCTGAAGCGGTTGAAGGATGGACGGTCAATCATCCACGGGCACTGGCCTAAATTTGCAAAGACCTTCAACATGAATGAAGGCTCAGTATTCGCCTTCCGCTTCAGTAGTTTTCCAGACTCTCTATGTACCGACTATGATGCTAATTTCAAAAGGTTCTAGATGTTGCATGTGAAACTTGCTGCTGGTGCAGTTGTGTAATGGGGTAGCTGAGTGCTGAAGCTATATCATGTTGTACTCCGATGTATTTCAATTATGAAATCCTACTTCCTTAATATGGAAATGGAATATATTATGTGCTTAATATGAATGTAAATTAGATTAGTAAATGGATTATTAATAATAGGGCAATTATCCCGCTAATTGGCCAATTAGCTTGCTAATTGGGTTTTTCTATTGCAAACGGTTAATGAGAAAACACCGTGGGTGATGACCTCAGGCAACGCACATAGTTTCTAGGAATAAACTGTGTTGGATCAATGAACAATCACACACGACATTCTCTTTAAAACTGTTTCTGTTACGCCACCTTGCGCAAATGTTTTCCTTGTAGCGACTGTGTGGGATGTATATACGAATGGAAACGTTTAGCTGGGACCGATTGTGTGGGATGTACTTGCGATTGGAAACAATTTCGCCGTATAATTGTATTTTTTAGCACTATTGTACGTATTTCCGTATTTGAGCGCTCGTCGGTCGCACACGGCCTCATTTTGGCAAGCGTGTGTGCCAGGAGGGCATATCCCCAACGGTTTCTGGGTCGTGTGGGAAGGACCCCCTATCGCCCACACTCACTTGGCGACGGTTCTGATTGCCGTCGCGGAAAGGGGTTAAAAACCGTTTGTTTAGGACCAACGCGTACCAGTGATACATCTATATCTATACACCTATATAGTGTGCGAATAACTTTGAAAGTTGCTCGTTGGATGAAGCCAATCCAACGGTACAAAGATGGAAAATCCGAGCACTACTGGCTGTTGGATATTATCTACATTCCACCAGATTCTGCCACATGTACAATCTAGAAGACTCCATGGTTGAACTTAAGCATAATGCGCAAACCTCAAAACACAAGCACTTCTCCTTTGTTCTCTAGAATCTTCCATATCTTAGTTGCCCAAACCTTTTTTTCTAAATGAATTGTCACCTTTTTTACCTTTACAATGCACAATTCCATGAATCTTAAAATAGTTTTTTTATAAAACTAATTCATTTTGGATGAGATGAACTATAAGAATTAAACGAACATCTACATCATGCATATCTGGAAGAAGAGGCGGGAAATCGATGATAGGAGTGGCGAGAAATGGTAGCCTATTTTGAATGAAAACCTAGTAGAGAAGGAAGCATGAGCTACATGACGCATGCGCAGAGTGCTTACCCATGTACTGCATGTGCTGTCGAAAGGGCTTAGGGTTGCCGTTCGATCTGGGAGCATCCAACGGTGCATACGTACGATCCGTGGGGTTTGGGTTCTGGACAGTCAGAATGCACGACTCAGATCGCGCGCGCAGCGGGGGGGATATCATATGAAAACCAACATTCGGTGGAAACCGGTGAAAACCACGAGAGAGAAATGTTATGAAGTTTCAAAAAAATCCAAAAAATGCGGGATGTTAAGAGGATGATGTTTATTGCCACACAAAATTTCAAGTTGAAACACATTACGAGATGTGAGCTATGAAAAAGACAAAATAGTGTCGAATAGTAATGTCACTATTCAGGGCGGAATTTGTCTTTTTCATAGCTCACATCTCGTAATGTTTTTCAACTTGAAATTTGGTGTCACAATAAAACATCAGCTTCTTAAAATCCCACATTTTTTAGATTTTTATGAAACTTTAAAATATGATTTCCACGAATTTTTCATTGAATATCGGCTTTCATGAGTGAACTGTGCTCTATTTGAAAACATTTCATGAGAAGAATCTCGGTTTTTAAATCCCCGTAAATCCAAAACTAAGCTGAAAATCGTGAAACCTTCCATGGTGTCACGACATGGCACTTATATGTCGAGGAATTTTTTCGTCCATTGTGGCGCAACTTTTATTATTAGCCTCTTACAAACCGGAGCTTCTCTCAAAGAAGCATCGTGGTTCCGATAGGGAAACGTGTCCCCCTTGTGGGCGTAACGTAATCATTGCCTCTTTTCACCTTGTATTTTCTTCTATGGGCCACATGGAACGACAAGACATCCGTGCTGAAATTTAAACTTATTCAGGGTTCGTTTGGCCTTTCTATACACTAATTGAGTTTCCTAGGCATTTAATGTCCATAATTCAAATCTTAACTACAAATACATCCTCCAGTTCACCAAAATGGCTAGAAAAAGTATACATGTGTCCTTGGTTGCATGTTTAGGTCCCATGCCAAGAATGGGAACGAATTACAACTGTACCGGTGTCATGGCTCATCCTCAACATTTCTAATCTCAGTTTTTAAGTCCCCATAAATCCTAAACTCACCAGAAAGTCATCAAAGGTGGCATGGTGTCACGTCATGGCACATATATGTCGTGGTAAAAACATTGTCCGATTTGGGCCAAGTTTTATTACAAACCTCTTACAAAAACTGGAGCTTCTCTCAAAGAAGCCTCGTGGTTCCGATAGGGAAACGTGTCCCCCTTCTGGGCGAAACATAATCACTGCCTCTTTTCGCCTTGTATTTTCTTCCACGGGCAACATGGAACGACAGGATATCCATGCTGAAATTTAAACTTATTCAGGGTTCGTTTGGCCTTTCTATACACTAATTGAGTTTCCTAGGCATTTAATGTCCATAATTCAAATCTTAACTGCAAATACATGCTCTAGTTCATCAAAATGGCTAGAAAAATTATACATGTGTCCTTGGGTGCATGTTTAGGTCCCATGCCAGGAATGGGAACGAATTACAACCGTAACGTTGTCATGGCTCGTCCTCAAACATTTCGAATCTCAGTTTTTAAGTCCCCATAAATCCTAAACTCACCAGAAAGTCATCAAAGGTGTCATGGTGTCACGTCATGGCACATATATGTCGTGGTAAAAACATTAAACCATTTGGTCCAAGCTTTATTACAAACCTCTTACAAAAATTGGAGCCTCTATCAAAGAAGCCTCGTGGTTCCGATAGGGAAACGTGTCCCCCTTGTGGGCGAAACATAATCACTGTCTCTTTTCGCCTTGTATTTTCTTCTACGGGCAACATGGAATGACAGGATATCCGTGCTGAAATTTAAACGATAATCACTTCCTCTTCTCGCCTTGAACTTTGTTTTCTACAGGCAACATAGAATAACAGGAGTGTCGGGCTGAATTTTGAACTGTTCAGGGTTCGTTTTGCCATTGTGTGTGTGTGTGTGTATATTACTAATTACTAAGCTTTCTATGCATTTAATGTAGTCCATAATTCAAATTTGAACTACAACCACATGCTCCAGTGAAGCAAAATGGGCGGGAAATCGTACATGTCTCATTGGGTACATGTTTAGGTCTCGTTTGAGGAATGAGAATGAACTACAAACTTGTCGTCATCCTGAAACATTGAGAATTTCGGTTTTTAAATCCCAGTAAATAAAAAAGTCACCCAAAAAACAAGGAACTTGGCATGGTTTCATAACATGGCACATATATGCCATGGTAAAGAAAATCGTCTAGTTTGAGAAGAGGCGCACACATTAGTAGCCAACGAAGTCCTTTTTGAAACAAAAAGGAGACACATTAATATCGCAAATGGTTGTATTATATTTACCGTGTCAAAATTTAACCATACTCGGTGCAGTGCGTGCAGCTGTTTGATTAGACGGGACGAGCGTGAGAAGTCCGCATGTAGGTTCGATGGGACGCGTGCGAGCAGTCCGCCGCGCAGGCTCGATGGGACGTGTGCATCCTGTCCACCTCGCAGGCTCGACAGGACACGTGCGAGCAGCAATGCTGCCCATGCTCATTGGGAAGCAAGCTCTATGACCTTCATGCACCAGCCACCGCCCGCCTCGCTCACAACTTCTCCATTAATGTGTTAATTAAAGCACCTGGACGGAGGGTGTTTGCTTGTGATCCCATGGCAGCATTTGCTTTGTTCGTGTTTTCAACTCGTATTCCGCCCTAATTTAAATTGCCACATAGGGCAACGGATAATACAACCTCAAATAAAATGGCAATGGATAATATGACGACAAATTTACAATGGCGTAGATAATAATTGTCTTACATATTCCGGATAATTTAAAATGCCACATGCGGCAAAGCCCGGAAGACACGGGGGCAAGAGAAGAAGGAAAATGCAGACAAAGATCTAGGTCGCTACTGCCTCTACTCGTCGATGGATCATCGGGCGGTGAAATCCTCCAGCTCCTTCTTCAATTCCTCACGACCTTGCTTGAAAGAAGCCACGGATTCCTCCACCTCCTGCTCGCGCTTGATCCGGAGCTTCCTCAAGGCGCCCATCAGTTCCTCGACGACGACTTTCAGCGTCACGTCTGAGGCACTGCTCTGCTCATGCAGCATCTTCTAGCCGGCGGCCTCCTCCTCCTTCTCGGCAACCAACTTGAGGAGTTTCACATTGTCACCCATGAGTTGCTCGACGAGGCCGGTCGCCTTGTCAACCGAGGCATTGCTGATCTTGAGCAGCTTCATCAAGCCGTCGACCAGCTCCTGCTGTGTAGTGACGCCAGCGATAATGTTGTCATTGCCGGCGAAGGACTTTAGGAATGCCGGCTCGTCGCGATGGCCGATGTAGCGAATGCGCTTGTGAGAGGCCTCGCGTGCCCGTGAGAGCTCGTTCGAGGGCTCCGCGGTGCGATGGGACATCTCTGCTGTGGCTGCGGCTTTGTAGCGGGACCTCTCTAGTGCTTCCGCGGCCTTGGTCTTTGCTGCCTGGTTATATGTCCACCCTAAACTCCTCCTACCGGTCATGGCGGAACGACTTGATAGAAAAACCAGTTTTGTGGGTGATAAGGATAGGAACTGTGAAGTAATTTTCGAGTGGGTAGTTTTTATAGCCCAGTGCTAAGTGTGAACAGATTTTCAGTTACTTATTGCATTGTAATCAGCAATGTGACGAGAAACAAGGTCAAAATTTATTGATGGTAGAAGGTTGACCACGTAGTTGCCACGTGTTATTTATCACACAAGTGTTAACATAAGGAAATGCATGTGTAACTTACTAATCATCGCACATGAGTACTCGCAGACGCATCGTGTGCGATACTCCTATCCACCGCAAGCAACTAGTTTGCATTTTTCAAAGTTTTTTGTACACACAGAATCGCACACGAACTAACTGTATTAATCGTCTATGTTGTAAATTCTCATCACAGACAGTTCATCCGAGTCGGCTACTTGCCACATATCACACACATCTTGTTAAGTTGAACCATTTCTGTTGCGTTCGCTAAACGAAAACAGTTCGTCCGAGTGAACCGTATGCCCTATATCACACACACCTTGATCTGGCTACCCGTTTATGTTGCACTCCCTAATAGAAAACAGTTCATCGGAGTGAACTGTATGCCGTATATCGCACACACGTTGATATGGCTGCCCATTTCTGTTGTTCTGCCTCGTCACAAACAGTTCAAACGGGTTAACCGTGTGCCCTGCATCGCACACGCAACTAAAATCTGAACCATATTTGATGCATCCTCCATCGCAAACATTTTGCACCTTTTTTAATAGTTTTTTACATCCCCATTTGTGATTAATGCATCGCACACAGTTTCGTCAAAGGGTCTCTGATCGTAGTGTCGCGTTAGCAGCATCCTGCAGTAGTGTAAGTGATAAAATATAATTTTTGATGTGGAATGTTGCCTATCATGTCATATCATATTCTTTTCTTTATGGCATGGACTATTGGACTTATGTGATTCAAAGCAATAGTCTAGTTTTGACATGATAATTTAGATACTCAAGCATATCAACAAGCAACCATTTCTTTCAAAATATCAACACTAAAATAAGTTATCCCTAGCCCATCATACTCAAACATTGATCCATTCATGAAACACACTCGAATATTAGCTACACCCAATACTTAAGTACGATCATATTGCCTCCTAGTTGGTGCTTTTTATGAGAGAAGATGGAGACTCAAATTCAAAATAAAAATTGCATAGTGTAAAAGAAAGGCTCTTCACAGAGGGAAGTAGGGATTTGTAGAGGTGCCAGAGCTCAAAACAAAAAACTTAGAGATAAAAACATTTTGGGAGGTGTATCCATCCCACCAATGAAAACGACTTAGAGTTCCCAACACTTTCCATGCTAGATATGCCATAGGTGGTTCCCAACCAGAAAATAAAGTTTATTCCTTTTTCCACCATAATTTCACTTTCCATGGCTAACCGTATCCACGGGTGCCCTCCATACCAACACTTTCTAAGGAATTTATTATTTGACAACATAAAGTAAATTCATTTTTTTCATTTCAGGACTGGGCATCACTAATACCTTTGCCTTACTCTCGTGCAATGACAAGTGAATAAACACTCATCTTGAGAATAACACATCTAGCATGGAAAATATTAGCCACCCTTCACCGCTCTACGAGCGAAACAAACACACAAAAGAGAAGTTTATTTTGAAAATTAGAGGTGGCACATGCAAATTTGATTAGAACGGCAAAACAATACCGCATATAGGTAGATATAATGGACTCATCTGGCAAAACTGGTTTAAAGGATTTTGGATGCACAAGTAGATATCATACTTGGTGCAAAATGAAGGCTAGCAAAAGATTGGTAAGCGACCAACCAAGAAACGTATAATCTCATAAGCAAGCATTAAGCATAAATAACACCGAATAATGCACCATACGTAGGATATAATTTCATTGCATGACTATTGACTTTCGTACTTGCATAGGGAATCACAAACCTTAACACCAATATTCTTACTAAAGCAAAATTACTTATCAACATAACTCACATATCAAATCATCATATCTCAAAACTATTACTAAGAACCAAGTTTATTTTGTCCAATGATCTTCATGATAGTTTTTATTATATCCTTCTTGGGTATCTATCACTTTGATACTAATTTTCATGTGTTGCTTTTCATAAGCTCAAACAAATATAAGTGATGATCATGAGCATAATTTTTCTTCTTTCTCTCAAAATAATTTAAGTGAAGCAATAGAGAATTTCTTGAAAATTTTACTAACTCTCAAATAAATCTAAGTGAATCAAGAGAGCATTTCTTCAAAAATACTAACCACACCATTCTCAAAAAGATACAAGTGAAGCACTAGAGCAAGTCCTATTGCTCATAAAAAAATTAAGTGAAGCATAGAGAGCAATTCTAACAAGTCATGACATAATTTTGGCTCTCTCAAATAGGTGTGTTCAGCAACGATTGATGACATAAAAATAAAAATAAAACAAGCAAAGATTCATATCATACAAGATGCTGCAAGAAAAACACATATCATGTGATGAATAAAAATATAGTTTCCAGTAAAATACCGATAGTTGTTGGAAGAAAGCGGGGATGCCACTCGGGGGCATCCCCAAGCTTAGTTGGTTGCTCAGTTTTGGATAATAGCTTGCGATGCTGGGGCATCCCCAAGCTTAGGCTTTCTACCCTTCCTTCATCCATCGTAACATAACCCAAAACTTAAAAACTTCAATCACACAAAACTCAACAAAACCTTTGTGAGATCCGTTAGTATAAGAATAATAAATCACTACTATAAGTGTTGTATCAAACCAATTCTTATTTTGTTCCTGTATTATATCTACTGTATTCCAACTTTTCTATGGCAAAAACTCATCTAAGAAAACCATAGAGCCATCAAAATAAGTACACAACAAAAAGAAAACAGAATCTGTCAAAACAGAACAGTCTTTAGCAATCTGACTATTTCGAATACTTATGTAACTCCAAAAACTCTGAAAAATTAGGACGGCCTGAGAAATTTGTATATTGATCTGCCACAATTTGAATGGGTATTTTTTTGCTCTCTAGTAAAAATGATAATTATTTTTGTGAGCGCAAAAGTTTCTGTTTTTTAGCAAGATCAAACAACAATTACCCAAGAAGATCCTAAAGGCTTCATGATGTCTACTACATAACCTTCTTCTTGTAGACGTTGTTGGGCCTCCAAGTGCAGAGGTTTGTAGGACAGTAGCAAATTTCCCTCAAGTGGATGACCTAAGGTTTATCAATCCGTAGGAGGCATAGGATGAAGATGGTCTCTCTCAAGCAACCCTGCAACCAAATAACAAAGAGTCTCTTGTGTCCCCAACACACCCAATACAATGATAAATTGTATAGGTGCACTAGTTTGGCGAAGAGATGGTGATACAAGTGGTATATGGATAATAGATATGGGTATTTGTAATCTGAAAATATAAAAACAGCAAGGTAGCAAGTGATAAAAGTGAGTGTAAACGGTATTGCAATGTGTGGAAACAAGGCCTAGGGTTCATACTTTCGCTAGTGTAAGTCCTCCCAACAATACTAACATAATTGGATCATAAAACTATCCCTCAACAAGCAACAAAGACTCACTCCAAAGTCACTAATAGCGGAGAACGTATGAAGAGATTATGGTAGGGTACGAAACCACCTCAAAGTTATTCTTTCCAATCAATCCGGTGGGCTATTCCTATAAGTGTCACAAACAGCCCTAGAGTTCGTACTAGAATAACACCTTAAGATACAAATCAACCAAAACCCTAATGTCACCTAGATACTCCAATGTCACCTCAAGTATCCCTGGCTATGATTATACGATATGCATCACACAATCTCAATTCATCTATTCAACCAACACAAAGGACCTCAAAGAGTGCACCAAAGATCTACCGGAGAATCACGACGAAAACGTGTGCCAACCCCTATGCATAGGTTCATGAACCCGCAAGTTGGTCACCTTAACATACATCAAGTGGCACGCGGTATCCCATTGTCACCAGAGATATCCACGGCAAGACATACATCAAGTGTTCTCAAGTCTTTAAAGACTCAATCTGATAAGATTACTTCAAAGGGGAAACTCGATTCATTACAAGAGAGTAGAGGGGGGAAGAAACATCATAGGATCCAAATATAATAGCAAAGCTCACGATACATCAAGATCGTATCATCTCAAGAACACGAGAGAGAGAGAGAGAGAGAGATCAAACACATAGCTATTGGTACATACCCTCAGCCCCGAGGGAGAACTACTCCCTCCTCATCATGGAGATCACCGGGATGATGAAGATGGCCACCGGAGAGGGATTGCCCCCTCCGGCAGGGTGCCGGAACAGGTCTAGATTGGTTTTTGGTGGCTACAGAGGCTTCTGGCGGCAGAACTCCCGATCTATCTTCCGTTCTGGAAGTTTTAGGGTATATGGAGTTATATAGGTAGAAGAAGCACGTCAGGGGAGCCACGGGGGCCCCACGAGGCAGGGGGGCCGCCCTAGGGGGGCGCCCCCCACCCTCGTGGGCAGCTCCCATATCTTTTGATGTGGGGTCCAAGTCCATCAGGTGTGTTTCCTTCCAAAAATAACTTCTCCAGTTGATTTCGTTCCGTTTCGACTCCGTCTGATATTCCTTTTCTTCAAAACACTGAAATAGGCATAAAACAACAAATCTGTGCTGGGCCTCCGGTTAATAGGTTAGTCCCAAAAGTAATATAAAAGTGGAAAATAAAGCCCAATATTGCCCAAAACAGTAGATAATATAGCATGGAGCAATCAAAAATTATAGATACGTTGGAGACGTATCAAGCATCCCCAAGCTTAATTCCTGCTCGTCCTCGAGTAGGTAAATGATAAAAAGATAATTTTTGATGTGGAATGCTAGTTGGCATAATTTCAATGTAATTCTTATTACTTGTGATACAAATATTCAGATCCATAAGATTCAAGACAAAAGTTTAATATTGACATAGAAACAATAATACTTCAAGCATACTAACCAAGCAATTATGTATTCTCAAAATAACATGGCCAAAGAAAGTTATCCCTACAAAATCAAATAGTCTGGCTATGCTCTATCTTCACCACGCAAAATATTTAAATCATGCACAACCCCGATGACAAGCCAAGCAATTGTTTCATACTTTTGATGTTCTCAAACTTTTTCAATCTTCACGCAATACATGAGCGTGAGCCATGGATATAGCACTATAGGTGGAATAGAATGATGGTTGTGGAGAAGACAAAAAGGGAGAAGATAGTCTCACATCGACTAGGCATATCAACGGGCTATGGAGATTCCCATCAATAGATATCAATGTGAGTGAGCAGGGATTGCCATGCAACGGATGCACTAGAGCTATAAGTATATGAAAGCTCAGCAAAAGAAACTAGTGGGTGTGCATCCAACTTGCTTGCTCACAAAGACCTAGGGCATTTTGAGGAAGCCCATCATTGGAATATACAAGCCAAGTTCTATAATGAAAGATTCCCACTAGTATATGAAAGTGACAATATAGGAGACTCTCTATCATGAAGATCATGGTGCTACTTTGAAACACAAGTGTGGTAAAAGGATAGTATCATTGTCCCTTATTTTATTTTTATTTTTATTTTTTTATTTGGCCTTTCTCTTTTTTTTGGCCTTTCTTTTTTTATTTGGCCTTTCTTGGGGGGGGGGGGGCAATGCTCTATTGATCATCACACTTCTATTTATTTACAACTTGATGATACAACTCGATACTAGAACAAAGATGACTCTATATGAATGCCTCCGGCGGTGTACCGGGATATGCAATGAATCAAGAGTGACAAGTATGAAAGAATTATGAACGGTGGCTTTGCCACAAATACAATGTCAACTACATGATCATGCTAAGCAATATGACAATGATGGAGTGTGTCATAATAACCGGAACGGTGGAAAGTTGCATGGCAATATATCTCGGAATGGCTATGGAAATGCCATAATAGGTAGGTATGGTGGCTGTTTTGAGGAAGGTACATGGTGGGTTTATGGTACCAGCGAAAGTTGCGCGGTACTAGAGAGGCTAGCAAGGGTGGAAGGGTGAGAGTGCGTATAATCCATGGACTCAACATTAGTCATAAAGAACTCACATACTTATTGCAAAAATCTATTAGTTATCGAAACAAAGTACTACGCGCATACTCCTTGGGGGATAGATTGGTAGGAAAAGACCATCGCTTGTCCCCGACCGCCACTCATAAGGAAGGCAATCAATAAATAAATCATGCTCCGACTTCATCACATAACGGTTCACCATACGTGCATGCTACGGGAATCACAAACTTCAACACAAGTATCTCTCAAATTCACAACTAATCAACTAGCACGACTTTAATATCACCATCTCCATATCTCAAAACAATTATCAAGCATCAAACTTCTCTTAGTATTCAACACACTCATAAGAAAGTTTTATTATTCTTGAATACCTTGCATATTAGGATTATTTAAGCAAATTACCATGCTATTTAAGACTCTCAAAATAATCTAAGTGAAGCATGAGAGTTCATCTATTTCTTCAAAATAAAACTACCACCATGCTCTAAAAGATATAAGTGAAGCACTAGAGCAAACAACAAACTACTCCGGAAGATATAAGTGAAGATCAATGAGTAGTCGAATAATTATGCAACTATGTGAAGACTCTCTAACATTTAATAATTTCAGATATTGGTATTTTATTCAAACAGCAAGCAAAGCAAAATAAAATGACATCTAAGAATAGCAAACATCATGTGAAGAAGCAAAAACTTAGGATCAACCGAACTAACCGATAGTTGTTGAAGAAGAAAGGTGGGATGCCAACCGGGGCATCCCCAAGCTTAGATGCTTGAGACTTATTAAAATATTATCTTGGTCTGCCTTGGGCATCCCCAAGCTTGAGCTTTTGTGTCTCTTTAATTCCTCTCATATCACGGTCTCCCTAAATCTCAAAAGCTTCATCCACACAAAACTCAACAAGGACTCGTGAGATAAGTTAGTACAAACCATTGCAAAAAACTTATCATACTCTACTGTAGCAAATCACTAAAATTATTATTCAACATTGAATACTAAATGCCTCTGCATATTTAATAGTCCTATCCTCAAATAGAATCATTAAAGAAGCAAACATATGCAAACAATGCAAACATAACAGCAATCTGCCTAAACAGGATAGTCTGTAAAGAATGCTGCAACATCCATACTTCCCTAGCTACAAAAATTATGAAATAAAATTCCCACTGTAGTAAATTTATCATATCTTAATATGCAAAAGGTTTAAATTTTTTATCACATTATTAATTTTCTAGGGAATTATTGCAACAGCGGTAAACTTTCTGTTTTCAAACAGCAACATGTATACTTGTAACATAGGCATAGTAAAGACTATTAATGCCAATTTTATTGAAATAAAAGATACAAAACATTGTGCTAAATAAAATCAAGCAAATCCTAACAAAATAAATGAACGCTCCAAGCAAAACACATATCATGTGGTGAATAAAAATATAGCTCCAAGTAAAGTTACCGATGAACGAAGACGAAGGAGGGGATGCCTTCCGGGGCATCCCCAAGCTTCGGCTCTTGGTTGTCCTTGAATATTACCTTGGGGTGCCTTAGGCATCCCCAATATTAGGCTCTTGCCACTCCTTATTCAATAGTCCATGGAATCCTTACCCAAAACTTGAAAACTTCACAACACAAAACTTAACAGAAAACTCGTAAGCTCCGTTAGTATAAGAAAATAAATCACCACTTCAAGGTACTGTAATAAACTCATTCTTTATTTATATTGGTGTTAAAACTACTGTATTCCAACTTCTATATGGTTTATAAACTCTTCTACTAGCCATAGATTCATCAAAATAAGTAAACAACACATGAAAAACAGAATCTGTCAAAAACAGAACAGTCTGTAGTAATCTGGATCAAACATATACTTCTGGAACTCATAAAATTCTCAAATAAATTGCTGTACCTGAGTAATTTATCTATTAATCATCTTCAGAAATAATTAACTAAATATAACTCTCCAAATAAAAATGGCAGTAGTTCTCGTGAGCGCTAAAGTTTCTGTTTTTGACAACATGATCAACAAGACTTTCCCCAAGTCTTCCCAAAGGTTCTACTTGGCACAAGCACTAATTAAAAGCATAAAACCATATCTAAACAGAGTCTAGATGGATTATTTATTAATAAACAGGAACAAAAATCAAGGAACTAAAATAAAATTGGGTTGCCTCCCAACAAGCGCTATCGTTTAACGCCCCTAGCTAGGCATGATAATGACAATGATGCTCACATAAAAGATAAGAATTGAAATATAGAGAGAGCATCATGAAGAATATGACTAGCACATTTAAGACTAACCCACTTCCTATGCATAGGGATTTTGTGAGCAAACAACTTATGGGAACAATAATCAACTAGCATAGGAAGGCAAAACAAGCATAACTTCAAGATTTTAAGCACATAGAGAAGAAACTTGATATTATTGCAATTCCTACAAGCATATGTTCCTCCCTCATAATAATTTTCAGTAGCATCATGAATGAATTCAACAATATAACCAGCACCTAAAGCATTCTTTTCATGATCTACAAGCATAGAAAATTTACTACTCTCCACATAAGCAAATTTCTTCTCACGAATAATAGTGGGAACAAACTCAACAAAATAACTATCATGTGATTGAAAATTAAGATCAAGATGACAAGCTTCATGGTTATCATTATTCTTTAAAGCATATGTGTCATCACAATAATCATCATAGATAGGAGGCATGCTTTCATCATAATAAATTTGCTCATCAAAACTTGGGGAACAAAAAATATCATCTTCATCAAACATAGCTTCCCCAAGCTTGTGGCTTTGCATATCATTAGCATCATGGATATTCAAGGAATTCATACTAACAACATTGCAATCATGCTCATCATTCAAATATTTAGTGCCAAACATTTTATAGATTTCTTATTCTAGCACTTGAGCACAATTATCCTTTCCATCATACTCACGAAAGATATTAAAAAGGTGAAGCGTATGAGACAAACTTAATTCCATTTTTTGTAGTTTTCTTTTATAAACTAAACTAGTGATAAAACAAGAAACTAAAAGACTCGATTGCAAGATCTAAATATATACCTTCAAGCACTCACCTCCCCGGCAACGGCGCCAGAAAAGAGCTTGATGTCTACTACACAACCTTCTTCTTGTAGACGTTGTTGGGCCTCCAAGTGCAGCGATTTATAGGACAGTAGCAAATTTCCTTCAAGTGGATGACCTAAGGTTTATCAATCCGTAGGAGGCATAGGATGAAGATGGTCTCTCTCAAGCAACCCTGCAACCAAATAACAAAGAGTCTCTTGTGTCCCCAACACACCCAATACAATGATAAATTGTATATGTGCACCAGTTCGGCGAAGAGATGGTGATACAAGTGGTATATGAATAATAGATATGGGTATTTGTAATCTGAAAATATAAAAACAGCAAGGTAGCAAGTGATAAAAGTGAGCATAAACGGTATTGCAATGTGTGGAAACAAGGCCTAGGGTTCATACTTTCGCTAGTGTAAGTCCTCCCAACAATACTAACATAATTGGATCATAAAACTATCCCTCAACATGCAACAAAGAGTCACTCCAAAGTCACTAATAGCGGAGAACGAACGAAGAGATTATGGTAGGGTACGAAACCACCTCAAAGTTATTCTTTCCAATCAATCCGGTGGGCTATTCCTATAAGTGTCACAAACAGCCCTAGAGTTCGTACTAGAATAACACCTTAAGATACAAATCCACCAAAACCCTAATGTCACCTAGATACTTCAATGTCACCTCAAGTATCCGTGGGTATGATTATACGATGTGCATCACACAATCTCAATTCATCTATTCAACCAACACAAAGGACCTCAAAGAGTGCCCCAAAGATCTACCGGAGAATCACGACGAAAACGTGTGCCAACCCCTATGCATAGGTTCATGAACCCGCAAGTTGGTCACCTTAACATACATCAAGTGGCACGCGGTATCCCATTGTCACCACAGATATCCACGGCAATACATACATCAAGTGTTCTCAAGTCTTTAAAGACTCAATCCAATAAGATTACTTCAAAGGGGAAACTCGATTCATTACAAGAGAGTAGAGGGGGGAAGAAACATCATAGGTTCCAAATATAATAGCACAGCTCGCGATACATCAAGATCGTATCATCTCAAGAACACGAGAGAGAGAGATCAAACACATAGCTACTGGTACATACCCTCAGCCCCGAGGGAGAACTACTCCCTCCTCATCATGGAGATCACCGGGATGATGAAGATGGACACCGGAGAGGGATTGCCCCCTCCGACAGGGTGCCAGAACGGGTCTAGATTGGTTTTTTGCGGCTATGGAGGCTTCTAGCGGCGGAACTCCTGATCTATCTTCCGTTCTGGAAGTTTTAGGGTATATGGAGTTATATAGGCAGAAGAAGCACGTCAGGGGAGCCACGGGGGCCCCACGAGGCAGGGGGCGTGCCCTAGGGGGTGGGCGCCCCCCACCCTCGTGGGCAACTCCCGTATCTTCTGACGTGGGGTCCAAGTCCATCAGGTGTGTTTCCTTCCAAAAATAACTTCTCTAGTTGATTTCGTTCCGTTTCGACTCCGTCTGATATTCCTTTTCTACAAAACACTAAAATAGGCATAAAACAGCAAATCTGGGTTGGGCCTCCAGTTAATAGGTTAGTCCCAAAAGTAATATAAAAGTGGAAAATAAAGCCCAATATTGCCCAAAACAGTAGATAATATAGCATGGAGCAATCAAAAATTATAGATACGTTGGAGACGTATCACTTTACTTGGCACAAACACTAATTAAAACACAAAAACACAATCATAACAGTAGCATAATTGTGCTAATGCTCAAGAACAGAAAGAAAAAAGCAAAAATAAATTTTATTCATTGGGTTGCCTCCTGACAAGCGCTATAGTTTTACGCCCTTAGCTAGGCATAAAGCAAGGATCTAAGTTTTGTCATCCTTGTCCAACTCTTCAATCAAACACTTAGAATCGTTCAAAGATTTAGCATAAAGACTTTCAGTAGCAATACTTCTAGGAGTAAATTTAAAGATTTCATTCTTGCAAAAAGGATCTCTTATCACTTCAACAAAATCTGGGTGGCTACTAATCGTCTTAAGATCTCCTTTATTGCTATCACTAGAAGTTACACCCTTGTTCCTGGCAGCTCTTCTACTTTTTACGGGAGTTTTCTCGATGGTACTAGCGGAAAAAGCCATGCTTAGATTACTAAAGATTTCTTCCAATTTATCAATCCGAGACAGACTTTCTTCTATTCTTTCATGGATTATGGTACCCTTCTCTTGTAACAACTTAAAAACATCTCCCGCTTTTGACCCAATATTAGTGGGAACATTATGCATCTTTTTATCTATAGTTTCCATATGATCTTCGGTGAGCATTTTCTTTTCAATGGCATCTAGTCTTTCCATAACATGCTCAAGAGTCAAAATTGTTTCATTAATAATGAGAGGTGGTGATCCCACTAAATTTCCCATAGCATTAAAAGCATAAAGAGAGGGGCACATCAAGAAATTTCCACCGGTAATCGTATCAAGGAAGAATCTATACCAAGTGGTGATGCCAACATAAAAACAGCAAAGAAGAACAACGGTAGATTGCTTACGGATAGATATATTATGAGCATTGCAAATTCTATACCAAGCATCTTTTAAATTTTCTCCTCCCCTTTGTTTAAAGATGAGAACCTCATTCTTGGGAGTGCAAATGATAGAAGAAGAACTATCCATAGTAACGACATACAAGGTTGCACACAAAACAGACCCGGCAAGAAAATGGCGAACGGAAAAAGAGAGGCGAATAAAATGGCAATTTTTTGTGAAGTGGGGGAGAGGAAAACAAGAGGCAAATGGAAAATAATGTAAATTGCGAGGAATGAGATTTGTGATTAGGGACCTGGTATATGTTGAAGATCCTCCCCGGCAACGGCGCCAGAAATTCCTTTTGATGTCGCTTGAAGCTACATCGGTATTTCCCCCAAGAGGAAGGAATGATGCAGCACAGCGGTGGTAGGTATTTCCCTCAAATATGAAACCAAGGTTATCGAACCAGTAGGAGAACTAAGCAACACAACGTAAACAGCCCCTGCACACAGATAACAAATCCTCGCAACCCGACGTGTTAAAGGGGTTGTCAATCTCTTCCGGGGTACGGCACCTCAAGATAGGCAAACCCACGTGAGGAAAATTTGTCGTAGATTCATAGATCAGACGCGAAGAAAATAAATAACGATAAATTGCTGCAAAGTATTTTTGGGTTTTTTGATTAATAGATCTGAAAGTAAAAGCAAATAAAAATAGATCACAAAGGAAAATAATATGAGAAAGAGACCCGGGGGGCGTAGGTTTCACTAGTGGCTTCTCTCGAGAAAAATAGCAAACGGTGGGTTGATACGTCTCCAACGTATCTATAATTTTTGATTGTTCCATGCTATTATATTATCTGTTCTGGATGTTTAATGGCCTTTAATATGCTCTTTTATATTATTCTTGGGACTAACCTATTAACCGAAGGCCCAGTGCCAGTTTCTATTTTTTGCCTATTTCAGTGTTTTGCAGAAAAGGAATACCAAACGGAATGAAACCTTCGCAATGATCTTTCTTGGAACGGAAGAATCCAGAAGACTTGGAGTTGAAGTCTGGAACTCCGTGAGGCGGTCACGAGGCAGGAGGGCGCCCCCACCCTCATGGGCCCCACGGAGCTCCACCGACGTACTTCTTTCTCCTATATATACTCTTATACCCTAAAAACATCAGGGAGATCCACGAAACCACTTTTCCACCGTGGCAACCTTCTGTACCCGTGAGATCCCATCTGGGGGCCTTTTTCGGTGATCTGCCGGAGGGGGAATCGATCATGGAGGGCTTCTACATCAACACCATAGCCTCTCCGATGATGTGTGAGTAGTTTACCACAGACCTTCGGGTCCATAGTTATTAGCTAGATGGCTTCTTCTCTCTCTCTTTGGTTCTCAATACAAAGTTCTCCTTGATGTTGTTGGAGATCTATTCGATGTAATACTTTTTGCGGTGTGTTTGCCGAGATCTGATGAATTGTGGATTTATGATCAAGTTTATCTATGAATAATATTTGGTTCTTCTCTGAATTCTTATATGCATGATTTGATATCTTTGAAAGTGTCCTCGAATTATCAGTTTAGTTTGGCCTACTAGATTGATCTTTCTTGCAATGGGAGAAGTGCTTATCTTTCGGTTCAATCTTGCGGTGGCCTTTCCCAGTGATAGTAGGGGCACCAAGGCACGTATTGTATTGTTGCCATTGAGGATAAAAAGATGGGGTTTATATCATATTGCTTGAGTTTATCCCTCTACATCATGTCATCTTGCTTAATGCATTACTCTCTTCTTATGAACCTAATACTCTAGATGCATGCTGGATAGCGGTCGATGTGTGGAGTTATAGTAGTAGATACAGAATCATTTCGGTCTACTTGACATGGACGTGATGCTTATATTCCTGATCATTGCCTAGATATTCTCATAACTAAGCGCTCTCCTATCAATTGCTCGGCAGTAATTTGTTCACCCACCGTAATATATGCTATCTTGAGAGAAGCCACTAGTGAAACCTATGGCCCCCGGGTCTATTTTCCATCATATAATCTTCTATTTTACATCATATAATCTTCTATTTTACATCGTATAAGTTTCCGATCTACAATTATAGTTTCCTATTTATTTTATTTTGCAATCTTTACTTTCCAATCTATACAACAAAAATACCAAAAATATTTATCTTACTATCTTTATTAGATCTCACTTTGGCGAGTGAGCGTGAAGGGATTGACAATCCCTTTATCGCGTTGGTTGCAAGGATCTTGATTGTTTGTGCAGGTACTAGGTGACTTGCGTGTTATCTCCTACTGGATTGATACCTTGGTTATCAAAAACTAAGGGAAATACTTACGCTAGTTTGCTGTATCACCCTTTCCTCTTCAAGGGAAAACCAACGCATGCTCAAGAGGTAGTGTAGGATCGAAAGTATGTCTAGAGGGGGGGGTGATTAGACTACTTGACCAATTAAAAATCTATCCTTTTCCCAATTTTAGTCTTTGGAGGATTTTATCTATCTTAGCACAAGTCAAGCAATCTTAACACAATTAAAGCAAGCATGCAAAGAGTCTATGAGCAGCGGAAAGTAAAGCATGCAACTTGCAAGAATGTAAAGGGAAGGGTTTGGAGAATTCAAACGCAATTGGAGACACGGATGTTTTTGTCGTGGTTCCGATAGGTGGTGCTATCGTACATCCACGTTGATGGAGACTTCAACCCACAAAGGGTAACTGTTGCGCGAGTCCACGGAGGGCTCCACCCACGAAGGGTCCACGAAGAAGCAACCTTGTCTATCCCATCATGGCCATCGCCCACGAAGGACTTGCCTCACTAGCGGTAGATCTTCACGAAGTAGGCGATCTCCTTGCCCTTACAAACTCCTTGGTTCAACTCCACAATCTTTGTCGGAGGCTCCCAAGTGACACCTAGCCAATCTAGGAGACACCACTCTCCAAGAAGTAACAAATGGTGTGTTGATGATGAACTCCTTGCTCTTGTGCTTCAAATGATAGTCTCCCCAACACTCAACTCTCTCTCACAGGATATGGATTTGGTGGAAAGAAGATTTGAGTGGAAAGCAACTTGGGGAAGGCTAGAGATCAAGATTCATATGGTGGGAATGGAATATCTTGGCCTCAACACATGAGTAGGTGGTTCTCTCTCAGAAAATGTGTATTGGAAGTGTAGGTATGTTCTGATGGCTCTCTCCACGAATGAAGAGTGGGTGGAGGGGTATATATAGCCTCCACACAAAAACTAACCGTTACACACAATTTACCAATCTCGGTGAGACCGAATTGAGAAACTCGGTCGGACCGATTTAGCAAACCTAGTGACCGTTAGGATTTTCGGTGGGACTGAGATGCAACTCGGTAGGACCGATATGGTTAGGGTTAGGGCATAACGTAATCTCGGTGTGACCGATTACACAAACTCGGTGGGACCGATTTTGGTAATAAGCTAACCAGAGAGTTGGTCAGGTAAACTCGGTGGGACCGATTGCTCATTTCGGTGGGACCGAAATGTTACAAAGGGAAACAGAGAGTTTACATTGCAATCTCGGTGGGACCGATCGCTCATCTCGGTAGGACCGAAACGTTACGAAGGGAAACAGAGAGATTACAACCCCATCTCGGTGTGACCGAGATCCCTATCGGTGAGACCGATTTGCCTAGGGTTTGTGGCAGTGGCTATGACATCTGAACTCGGTGGCGCCGGATAGAAAGAATCGGTGGGGCCGAGTTTGACTTTTGGTTTAGGTCATATGTGGATGTGGGAAGGTAGTTGAGGGTTTTGGAGCATATCACTAAGCACTATGAAGCAAGAACCTCATCAAGCAACACCTCATCCCTCCTTGATAGTATTGGCTTTTCCTATAGACTCAATGTGATCTTGGATCACTAAAATATAAAATGTAGAGTCTTGAGCTTTGAGCTTGAGCCAATCTTTTTGTCCTTAGTATTTTGAGGGGTCCACTTTCCTCATCCATGCCATGCCATTCATTGAGCTTTTCCTGAAATATTAATCTTGGAATAGCATTAGCTCAATGAGCTATATGTTGTTAGGAATTACCAAAACCACCTAGGGATAGTTGCACTTTCAATCTCCCCCTTTTTGGTAATTGATGACAACATATAGATCAAAGCTTCGACAAATGATAATAAGAGTGAAAAACATTGTCGCTTTGAGAAGTATGTGAAAAGCAAGAGCTCCCCCTAAATTTGTGCATAGTTTATGATTTGCTTTGGACTGCAAATGCACAGAAAATTAGGCTCATGGGTTACTCTTCCATGTCACATACATCTTGGTGGAGCGCTCAAAATGATAATAATTAAATACATGCACTCATCACCAAGCAAAGTGAATGATCATATAGGGATAAAATGATAATGTCATCCAACAAGCATTAATGTAGCATATGATCAAACACACATGATCATCCAAGTATCACACAGACAGAAAATATCTCAAACAAGCAAATAAAGTTCAACCACCAAAGCAAGAGAGAATAAAAAAACAGCAACACTCTCTCTCGAAGCCTATGATCTATACATTTTTCTCCCCCTTTGGCAACAAGTTACCAAAAAGTTCCTAGAAAATGCATAGCACTAAATCGTCTCTCAGGCTTGGTCCTCAGGTGGTGGTGTCCGGATAACTCCAAGAACGAAGGCTTCAGTCGATGTAGATGGAGCTGATGGAGTAGGTGCTGGAGCTGGTGGCACTGAAGCTGTAGCTGGTGCAGATGAAGTGGCTCTGGTGTCTGTTACTGGCACTGCAGCTGACCTCTGAGCTCTAGGCACTCTGGCAAATGCATCAGTGGTTGTCTTGCCCTTCCTCTCCTGCATATCATCCTGAAGTTGCTCCACAACAAACTGGATCTCAGTTACCTTCACAGCCAAGTCATAGAACTTCTGCTCCACGATCCTCTCCAAGCTCTCCTGGTTTTGAGTCAGGGTGGCCAGTCCCTTCTCAATCCTCAGAGTGGAGGCAATCAAGTAGCCAAGCTGATCTTGCTTGCTCTTCAGAAGATACTGAGATGCTTCTTCAGTAGTTGGCATCCTTGCAGCCTTTTCAGCCTTTGCCTTCTCCTTCTTGGCTTGTGCGTGCACAGAAGATGGTTCATTTTCATCCATCACCACAGTGTTGTCCTCAAATTCTGGGTAGATGGGCAGGTGCTCTTTGTCCAGCAGATATGTGTCAATGCCCATCTTGGAGTTAATCAGCTCCTGGATCTGTGGGGCATACCCACAACTCCTCTTCTGATCTGCAGTTGTCCTCTTTATGGTTTCCACTATTAGGCTCATGACTTTGAACTTCTGTGGGACATCAAAGATGTGAAGCAAGTTTATTGCATGGCCTCTGATCATCTTGTGATCTCCTGACTTTGGCAAGAGAGTGTGCCTGAGGATCCAGTTGATAGTTGGCAAGCCTGACAGAAGGTAATGTACAGATCCAAACTTGTGTGTCTCAAGAGCAGCATCTGGGATCTCCTTGTACATGTGTGACATGGTGTTGTGATCCTTCTTCTTCTTGGCATAGACATCCAAGTCATCTTCACTCTCTTCTGGAGCATTGATCAATTTCGCCCATTCAGCAACCGTTGACTGGTACCTAGTGCCTTCAGACATCCAGACAATCCTTCCATCTGGGTAGAAGTGAGCTGTGGAGTAGAACTGCATGATGAGCTCATCATTCCATTTGTGAGCTTCTGAGCCACAAACTCATCAACTCCACAAGCCTTGAAGCTGTCATATACACCAGGGAAGTGATCCTCGTTTTCCTCAATGAATGTCCAATCGACCCATCTCATGTCACACACTATGGGCTTCTTGTCAAGCAAGATGGTCTCATAGAAGTCCTGCTGTTCCTTTGTATGGAACCTGTAGTCCACAATAGTCCTTCTCCTGGTGGCATATGGATCAGACTCTCTCCATAGCCTTAGACCAGAGTCCTTCCTGACTTTCATGTTCTCTGCAACTGGATGAGCATCATTGTGATCTGGAATTTTTGGCTTCAATTTCCTCAAGACAATAGAATCATCTTCTTCTTCCATTGCAGCTTCAGGCATTGGGGCCTTGTTCTTCTCTGCAGCTGGAATGTTCCTGGTACTCCTCTTTGGTGCATTTTTGGGTTTTGGAGCAGCTGGCTTAGAAGCTTCTTTGGGCTTAGATGAAGCAGCCCCTGACCTTATGGCATCTCCCATAAGTTTCTGTGCCTTAGGTGCTGGTGCAGCATCTTCTTCCTCTTCCTCTTCAGAGTCTCTCATGATTGAGGATCTCCCAAGCACTCTGGCAGTGGTCTTCTTGACCCTCTCTTTCCTCTTCTTCCCTTCTGCAGCAGCCTCTTTGGGTTCAGATTCCAAAGGTACTTGAGTAGAGGCTCTGGCTTTAGACATGGGAATTCTCTTTGCAGGTAATTTGGTCTTCATACCAGGCTTAGTGGGAGCAGCAGTGCTATATTCCTACTTAACCACTTTCTTCTTGGAAGTGGCCTCATCCTGAACTGCCACATAGTCTTCATCTTCAGATTCAGAAGTTTTCTTCTTTCTGGCCCTAGTGGTAGCCTTTGGCAGATTGCTTGGTGTGCTCCTGCTGCCATCATCTGAGCTGCTAGAGGGACTAGTGCCCTCACTCAACTGAACCCGCTCCTCTGACTTGTTCTGGCTGTCACTTTGATCAGACATATTGCAACCTCTGATAACTGACCCTGTGAATAGATTGTAGATGAGGTAGAGTGGATGAGCATCCCAAAATACAGAAGTTTTGCAAAAGAATGAATCAAAAACTTAGTTTTAGTTTTCCTCAGAAAGCATTTCGGATCAACCGATTTGTAAACTCGGTGATACTGAAGCAGCTTTTGGAACCTAAACTAGTGAACTCGGTCAGACCGAGTCACAGTTCGGTGGAACCGAGACTGCTAGGGTTTCACAAAGTCCTGAACTCGGTCACACCGATTTGCAATTCTCGGTCAGACCGAGAATCAGATGTGCAATGGCTTGAGCCGAATCGGTGGTACCGAGTTCCACAACTCGGTTGGTCCGAGATGGTTTCGGTGGAAACCTAACCCTAAATTTTCAAATCATCTCTAATCTATGAAGTGTTTTGACTGGATAAGATAGTTTCAATCGTGGCAAGATTCATGGCGAACACAATGTGCTAGGAATCAGATAAGGATAGCACAGTGATCAAGTTCATACCCTAGTTCGGCGATGAACTCGCTACAGCGGCAACGGCGGGGATGATTCTCGTTGACGGCGGCAGAGACCAGCGGCAGGAGGCAACTGGCGACGAGGAGGACGATCCGGAGACCCTGGAGGCAGAGCGGGCTAAGCGCGGGCGGAAGAGTTCGGAGAAAATTTCCAAAATTTTGCCCGTGGGTATATATAGCCCGACCCTGTCGGTGTGACTGAGTGGAACAACTCGGTGGCACCGAGATGCATAATTGCAAGCAGTTGCTGCAACTCGGTGTGACCGAATAGTTCAAATCGGTTGCACCGAGATTGAAAACCTAGATCGACTTAGTGATCTTGGTATGACCGAAATGGGTGAATCGGTCAGACCGAAACGCACAAAGAAGTTTTGGAAGTTTAAGTCTATGACGAATCGGGGACTCCGAGTGCTCCTCACACAGAGTGGTTCGAATATGACTTGATCAAATTTTATGATGTAGCATGAATAGAGTTTGAGACGAGAAAAGCATAGATAGCTAGAGAAGGTTCTTAGGCATTCTTGTCCATCCACTTGGCCAAAAGAAAAGGAAACCAATCAAAACAACAAGTGGATGTCCTCGAATGGGTAAATTATGCAACCAACATGCTCACACAATAAAAATGACAAATAAAATATGTGGCAAAGCATGCACAAACAATTCTAGCATCTATCAAGCAATTGGCGATGACTAGGTCATCTATATATGAGTATATTGACTTAGGAGTCAAATGAGAACATTTGATCATAGGTCATACTCATCGTTTAAGCACAAGTAGGTTTACCACTTTTATATAAAGCGTTGTTGTGTTCACACCATTAGAGTTGCTTAGATGTGAGATCCCCCCTAAGAGGGATGAACTAACCTTGGGTTTTGTCGATGATGACTTCATGTAGATGTTGAAGATGTGGATGCTCAATGTTGATGTACATCATTTGGAGCTATCCTTTGGAGTGAGTTGCACTTTCAATACCTACACGGGTTAGTCCCACAAGGAACAAACAAGGATATCCATATCCATAGACATAGAATGATGCACACACAAGATGATGTCTATGAAAGCTTTAGGTTACCTTGTCCCTTGTCTTACCAACAAGAGGGTTTGTGACTCCTTGAACTAGTGCAAGATGTGGAAGTTGATTGCACTCGTTCTTGCCAAAATGATAAGAGTGAAGTATGTTGGCGGAGTCACCCTCAAGAACTCTCTAGTTCTTCTTCTTCGGGATCCACACCATCTTGATGGGAATCCTCGAAGTTATAGTTGTACTTGATGAAGTGGAACTTGATGTAGTCTTGGGAACCCACTTGACCAAGGCCTTAGGAGCTTCTTCAAATGCATCAATTTCCTCTTGAAGCTTGTCCTTGCCTTTTTGCTTGTGGTCTTGTGGTGGAAGATCATCTTGAGCTTGTGTCCCTTTGAAAGAAGTAGGATCATACTTCTCTTGTTGAGGAACAAACTTCATCTTGGGGTATTGATCTTCTTCCCACTCAACTCCATTGGCATTGAACTTTCGTTCAAAACCAATACCTTGATTCTTCGGGTGCCTTCCTTGCTTGCGTACAATTTCCTCGAATTGCTTACTCCCGGCAAGGCTCTTGTAAACACCTTTCTCTATAATTCCCTTCAATAAGCTATTTTCTTGCTCAAGTGTAACTTGGCTAAGACAATCATTAGTGGAATCAAGAGAACTACTAGAAGCAACAACATTGGATTTAGCATGATTATTGTTACTACTAGAGGAAGAATCTTTCTTGTTCTTGTTACTAGACTTGACTTGAGGCATGTAAGTGGATAAGAGTAAACGCTTGGCAATGTAAGAAGAACTTTTCTTGCGAAGATCATCATTGATTGCCTTTAAGAACTCATGCTCTTGCTCAAGGTTGAGCTTTTCAAAACGTAATTTCTCATGAGTCCTTAAAAGTTCTCGATGATCTCCTAAGATAGTTTCATGAGCTAACTTAAGAGTGTTTAGTTCTTTAGTTAGAGACTCAATCTTCTCCTTATCATTGTCATTCGTTTCATCATAGTATTCATCACTATAGTTGTCAACAAGTAAATCATCATCACCTAACAAGTCATCTTCATCACTATTGAAATCAACATACTCGGGGTGTGATACCTTTGGACCTTTGGCCATGAAGCATCTTCCAATTCCTTCATTTGGTGAATCAAATATGTCGTAGGAGTTGGTTGACACAAGTGCTAGACCGGCAACACCTTCATCTTGAGTATATTCGGAGTCGGAGTGATAGCTTCTCTCGGAGTCATTGTCGGAGTCGGAGCCGGATACCCATTCACCAACATGAGCTTGATGTCTTCGTTTTGTGTAGCTCCTTGATGACTTGTCCTTCCTTTCCGAATCCTTGCTTCTCCGAGAGGGTCTTCGTTCATATCGATCATCCCTACTCCTTCTCTCCCTTGATGGTGATTCTTCTCTTCTACTTCTTCTTTTGGGAGAATCTTCTCTTCTCTTGTGGGGAGCCGTACACTCATTGGAGTAGTGTCCGGGTCTTCCACAATTGTAGCAGTTTCGCTCTCGACTAGAAGATCTTTTGTCATTGTAGGACCTTGACTTGGAACTTCTCTCTTTGCTTCTATTCTTGTAGAACTTGTTGAAGTTCTTCACCATTAAGCTCAATTCTTCATTGAAGGTTTGTTTCTCACTTGATGATGTGGGGGCTTCACATGAGGCTTTGTAAGCACCACTTGACTTGTTATGGAGCTCCTCCTTATCCTTGAGTGACATCTCATGAGCAACAATTCTTCCAATGACTTCCGTTGGCTTGAGATCTTTGTAATTTGGCATCATTTGGATCAATGTGCATATAGTATCGTATTTTCCATCCAAGGCTCTTAGGATCTTCTTGATGATGAATTTGTCGGTCATCTCTTCACTTCCTAAGCCGGCAATCTCATTTGTGATAAGAGCAAGCCTAGAGTACATTTCAGCGACACCTTCACCATCCTTCATTTTGAGCTTGTCAAGTTGACTTTGAAGCACATCCAACTTGGATTCCTTGATGGAGTCGGTACCTTCATACATGTCAATCAAAGTATCCCAAATTTCCTTTGCATTCTCAAGATGGCTGATTTTGTTGAATTCTTCGGGGCACAATCCATTGAAGAGGATATCATAAGCTTGAGCATTGTATTGTAGCATTTTCATCTCTTCCGCGGTGGCTTCACGATTCGGTTCTCTCCCATCAAAGAATTCACCTTGCAAGAACACACACAATAGTCCAAACGGCGGGATTATGTCCAAGAATATGCATTCTCATCTTATGCTTCCAACTAGCAAAATTTCTACCATCAAAGTAAGGACCTCTACGGTGGTAATTTCCCTCGCTAGACACCATACTCTCCTAGGTTGTGAAACCAAGGCTATGACCACCAAAAGCTATGGAAATCAAAGAAAATGGAGACCAAAGCTCTGATACCACTTGTAGGATCGAAAGTATGTCTAGAGGGGGGTGATTAGACTACTTGAACAATTAAAAATCTATCATTTTCCCAATTTTAGTCTTTGGCAGATTTTATCTATCTTAGCACAAGTCAAGCAATCTTAACACAATTCAAGCAAGCATGCAAAGAGTCTATGAGCAGTGGAAAGTAAAGCATGCAACTTGCAAGAATGTAAAGGGAAGGGTTTGGAGAATTCAAACGCAATTGGAGACACGGATGTTTTTGTCGTGGTTCCGATAGGTGGTGCTATCGTACATCCATGTTGATGGAGACTTCAACCCACGAAGGGTAACGGTTGCGCGAGTCCACGGAGGGCTCCACCCACGAAGGGTCCACGAAGAAGCAACCTTGTCTATCCCATCATGGCCATCGCCCACGAAGGACTTGCCTCACTAGCGGTAGATCTTCACGAAGTAGGCGATCTCCTTGCCCTTACAAACTCCTTGGTTCAACTCCACAATCTTTGTCGGAGGCTCCCAAGTGACACCTAGCCAATCTAGGAGACACCACTCTCCAAGAAGTAACAAATGGTGTGTTGATGATGAACTCCTTGCTCTTGTGCTTCAAATGATAGTCTCCTCAACACTCAACTCTCTCTCACAGGATATGGATTTGGTGGAAAGAAGATTTGAGTGGAAAGCAACTTGGGGAAGGCTAGAGATCAAGATTCATATGGTGGGAATGGAATATCTTGGCCTCAACACATGAGTAGGTGGTTCTCTCTCAGAAAATGTGTATTGGAAGTGTAGGTATGTTCTGATGGCTCTCTCCATGAATGAAGAGTGGGTGGAGGGGTATATATAGCCTCCACACAAAAACTAACCGTTACACACAATTTACCAATCTCGGTGAGACCGAATTGAGAAACTCGGGCGGACCGATTTAGCAAACCTAGTGACCGTTAGGATTTTCGGTGGGACTGAGATGCAACTCGGTAGGACCGATATGGTTAGGGTTAGGGCATAACATAATCTCGGTGTGACCGATTACACAAACTCGGTGGGACCGATTTTGGTAATAAGCTAACCAGAGAGTTGGTCAGGTAAACTCGGTGGGACCGATCGCTCATTTTGGTGAGACCGAATCGTTACGAAGGGATAACAGAGAGTTTACATTGCAATCTCGGTGGGACCGATCGCTCATCTCGGTAGGACCAAAACGTTACGAAGGGAAACAGAGAGATTACAACCCCATCTCGGTGTGAAAGTGCAACTATCCCTAGGTGGTTTTGGTAATTCATAACAACATATAGCTCATTGAGCTAATGCTATTCCAAGATGATTATTTCAGGAAAGCTCAATGATTGGCATGGCATGGATGTGAAAGTGGAACCCTCAAAATGCTAAGGACAAAGGATTGGTTCAAGCTCAAAAGCTCAAGATTCTTCATTTGATATTTTAGTGATCCAAGATCACATTGAGTCTTTAGGAAAAGCCAATACTATCAAGGAGGGATGAGGTGTTGCTTAATGAGCCTCTTGCTTCATGTGCTTAGTGATATGTTCCAAAACCCTCAACTACTTTCCCACTTCCACATATGACCTAAACCCTAAGCCAAACTCGGTCCTACCGATTCTTTCTATCCGGCGCCACTGAGTTTCACTTGTCATAAGCCACTGCCAAACCCTAGCAATTCGCTTCTATCGATAGGGATCTCGGTCTCACCGAGATGGGATTGCAAACTCTCTGTTTCCCTTTCGTAACTTTTCGGTCTCACCGAAAGAGCGAATCGGTCCCACCGAGATTGCAATGTAAATTCAGTGTTTCCTTTTTGTAACTTTTCGGTCTCACCAAAAGAGCAAATCGGTCCCACCGAGTTTGCCTGACCAACTCTCTGGTTAGCTAATTACCAAAATCGGTCTCACCGAGTTTGTGTAATCGGTCTCACCGAGATTACGTTATGCCCAAACCCTAACCATATCGGTCCTACCGAGTTGCATCTCAGTCCCACCGAAAATCTCTAACGGTCACTAGGTTTATCTTTTCGGTTCGACCGAGTTTGTTGATTCGGTCCCACCGAGATTGGAAAACTGTGTGTAACGGTTGGATTTTGTGTGGAGGCTATATATACCCCTCCACCTCCATTTCATTTGTGGAGAGAGCCATCAGAACACATACACAATTCCAACTCATATGTTCTGAGAGAGAACCACCTACTCATGTGTTGAGACCAAGATATTCCATTCCTACCATATGAATCTTGATCTCTAGCCTTCCCCAAGTTGCTTTCCACTCAAGTCTTCTTTCCACAAAATCCAAATCCTATGAGAGAGAGTTGAGTGTTGGGGAGACTATCATTTGAAGCACAAGAGCAAGGAGTTCATTACCTACACACCATTTGTTACTTCTTGGAGAGTGGTGTCTCCTAGATTGGCTAGGTGTCACTTGGGAGCCTCCGACAAGATTGTGGAGTTGAACCAAGGAGTTTGTAAGGGCAAGGAGATCGCCTACTTTGTGAAGATCTACCGCTAGTGAGGCAAGTCCTTCGTGGGCGATGGCCATGGTGGGATAGACAAGGTTGCTACTTCGTGGACCCTTTGTGGGTGGTTGCTTCTTCGTGGACCCTTTGTGGGTGGTTGCTTCTTCGTGGACCCTTCATGGGTGGAGCCCTCCATGGACTCGCGCAACCGTTACCCTTTGTGGGTGGAGCCCTCCGTGGACTCGCGCAACCGTTACCCTTTGTGGGTGGAGCCCTCCGTGGACTCGCGCAACCGTTACCCTTCATGGGTTGAAGTCTCCATCAACATGGATGTATGATAGCACCACCTATCCGAACCACGGGAAAAACATCCGTGTCTCCAATTGCGTTTGAATTCTCCAAACCCTTCCCTTTACATTCTTGCAAGTTGCATGCTTTACTTTCCGCTGCCAATATACTCTTTGCATGCTTGCTTGAATTGTGTGATGATTGCTTGACTTGTCCTACAATAGCTAAAATCTGCCAAGAACTAAAATTGGGAAAAGGTTAAGTTTTTATTTGGTCAAGTAGTCTAATCACCCCCCCCCCCTTCTAGACATACTTTCGATCCTACAAGTGGTATCTGAGCTTTGGTCTCCATTTGCTTTGATCTCCATAGCTTTTGGTGGTCATAGCCTTGGTTTCACAACCTAGGAGAGTATGGCGTCTAGCGAGGGAAATTATCACCGTAGAGGTCCTTACTTTGATGGTACTAATTTTGCTAGTTGGAAGCATAAAATGAAAATGCATATTCTTGGACATAACCCTGCCGTTTGGGCTATGGTGTGTGTTGTTTTGCAAGGTGACTTCTTTGATGGGAAAGAACCAAACCGTGAAGCTACCGCGGATGAGTTAAAGATGTTGCAAGACAATGCTCAAGCTTGTGATATTCTCTTAAACTGATTGTGCCCTGAAGAATTCAACAAAATCAGCCGTCTTGAGAATGCAAAGGAAATTTGGGACACTTTGATTGATATGCACGAAGGTACCGACTCCGTCAAGGAATCCAAGTTGGATGTGCTTCAAAGTCAACTTGACAAGTTCAAAATGAAGGATGGTGAAGGTGTCGCTGAAATGTACTCTAGGCTTGCTCTCATCACAAATGAGATTGCCGGCTTAGGAAGTGAAGAGATGACCGATAGATTCATCATCAAGAAGATTCTAAGAGCCTTGGATGGAAAATATGATACCATGTGCACATTGATCCGAATGATGCCCAATTACAAAGATCTCAAGCCAACGGAGGTGATTGGAAGAATTGTTGCTCATGAGATGTCACTTAATGATAAAGAGGAACTTCACAACTAATTAAGTGGTGCCTACAAAGCCTCATGTGAAGCCCCTACATCATCAAGTGAGAAACAAAACTTCAATGAAGAATTGAGCTTAATGGTGAAGAACTTCAACAAGTTCTACAAGAGTAGAAGCAAAGATAGAAGCTTCAAGTCAAGGTCCTACAATGACAAAAGATCTTCTAGTCGAGAGCGAAACTGCTACAGTTGTGGAAGACCCGGACACTATTCCAATGAGTGTACGGCTCCCTACAAGAGAAGAGAAGATTCTCCAAAAAGAAGAAGCAAAGAATCACCACCAAGAGAGAGAAGGAGTAGAGATGATTGTTATGAACGAAGATACTCACGGAGAAGCAAGGATTCAGAAAGGAAGGAAAATCATCAAGGAGCTACACAAAACGAAGACATCAAGCTCATGTTGGTGAATGGGTATCCGGCTCCGACTCCGACAACCACTCCGAGAGAAGTTATCACTCCGACTCCGAAGATACTCAAGCTGAAGGTGTTGCCGGTCTAGCACTTGTGTCAACCAACTCCTACGACATCATTGACTCACCAAATGAAGGAATGGGAAGATTCTTCATGACCAAAGGTCCTAAGGTAACACACCCCGAGTATGTAGATTTCAATAGTGATGAAGATGACTTGTTAGGTGATGATTTGCTTGTTGACAACTCTAGTGATGAATACTATGATGAAACATCAATTAAACATGCTAATCAAGATAAAACGAATGACAATGATAAGGAGAAGATTGAGGCTCTAACTAAAGAACTAAACACTCTTAAGTTAGCTCATGAAACTATCTTCGAAGATCATCGAGAACTTTTAAGAGCTCATGAGAAATTACGCTTTGAAAAACTCAACCTTGAGCAAGAGCATGAGTTCTTAAAAGCAATCAACGATGATCTCCGCAAGAAAAGTTCTCCTTACATTGCCAAGCGTTTACTCTTATCCACTTACATGCCTCAAGTCAAGTCTAGTAACAAGAACAAGAAAGATTCTTCCTCTAGCAGTAACAATGATCATGCAAAATCCAATATTGTTGCTTCTAGTAGTTCTCTTGATTCCACTAATGATTCTCTTAGCCAAGTTACACTTGAGCAAGAAAATAGCTTATTGAAGGGAATTATAGAGAAAGGAGTGTACAAAAGCCTTGCCGGGAGTAAGCAATTTGACGAAGGTAAGACAAGGGACAAGGTAACCTAAAAGTTTTCATGGACATCATCTTGTGTGTGCATCACTCTATGTGTATGGATATCCTTGTTTGTTCCTTGTGGGACTAACCCATGTAGGTATTGAAAGTGCAATTCACTCAAATGGATAGCTCCAAGTGATCTACATCAACATTGAGCATCCACATCTTCAACATCTACATGAAGTCATCATTGACAAAACCCGAGGTTAGTTCATCCCTCTAAGGGGGGATATCACATCTAGGGGGAGCTTTACTCTAAGACTTGAGCTAAAGCAACTCTAAAGATGTGAACACAACAATGCTTTATGTAAAAGTGGTAACCCCACTTGAGCTTAAACAATGAGTATGACCTATGATCAAGTGTTCTCACTTGACTCCTAAGTCAATATACTCATATATAGATGACCTTGTCATCGCAAATTGCTTGGTAGATGCTAGAATTGGTTGTGCATGCCTTGTCACATATTTCATTTGCCATCTTATTGTGTGAGCATGCTGGTTGCATATTTTACTCATTCGAGGACATCCACTTGTTGTTTTGATTGTTTGGTTTTATTTCCTTTTGCCAAGTAGATGGACAAGAATGCCTAAGAACCTCCTCTAGCTATCTATGCTTTTCTCGTCTCAAAACTCTATTCATGCTACATCACAAAATTTGATCAAGTCAGATTCGAACCACTCTGTGTGAGGAGCGCTCGGAGTCCCCGATTCGTCATAGACTTAAACTTCCAAAACCTCTTTATGATTCTCGGTCTGACCGATACCCTACTTTCGGTCCTACCGAGATCATTAAGTTGATCTATGTTTTCGATCTTGGTGCAACCGATTTGAACCATTCGGTCACACCAAGTTGCAATAACTGTGTACAGTTTTGCATCTCGGTGCCACCGAGTCGTTCCACTCGGTCACACCGACAGGGTCGGGCTATATATAGTCACAGGCAAAAATTTGGAAATTTCTCCGAACCCCTTCGCCCGCGCGATAGCCTGCTCTGCCAACTTGGTCTCCGGATCGTCTCCTCGCCGCCAGCTGCCTCCAGTCGCTGTTCTCCATCGCCGTCAACGGAAATTCAACCCTGCCGTTGCCGCCGTAGCGAGTCTCCGCTGAACTAGGGTATGGACTCGATCTTTGTGCTATTCCCCAGTCCGATTCTTAGCACATTGTGATCATCATGATTCTTGCCATGATTGAAACACTCCTATCCAGTCAATGCGTTCGTAGATTAGTTTTGATTCGAAAATTTTAGGGTTAGGTTTCCGCCGAAACCATCTCGGACCCACCGAGTCAAAAAAACTCGGTCCCACCGATTTGGCTCATGCCATTGCACAAGTGAGACTCGGTCTGACCGAGAATTACTTATCGGTGTGACCGATTTTGGAACTCTATGAAACCCTAGCAGTCTCGGTGCCACCGAACTATGACTCGGTCTAGCCGAGTTCACTAGTTTAGGTTCCAAAACTGCTTCGGTATCACCGAGTTTAAAAATCGGTAGATCCGAGATGATTTCAGTGGGAAACTAAAACTAAGTTATTGGATCATTCTTTTGCAAAAATCTCTGCATTTTGTGATGCTCATCTATTCTACCTCATCTATAAACTATTCACAGGGTCAGCAGTCAGCTTGTTCATCATGTCAGACCAAAGTGATAGCCAGAACATGTCAGAAGAGCAAGTGCAGATGAGTGAGGGCACTAGTCCATCCAGTTCTTCAGATGATGGCAGCAGAAGTACTCCTGCAATCTGCCTAAAGTTGCCACCAGACAGAGAAAGAAGAGAACTTCAGATTCTGAGGATGAAGATTATGTGGCCGAGGAAGAGGAAGCCACATCAAAGAGAGTTGAGCCAGCACAGGGCACAAAGCCAGGCTTAAAAATCAAAAGGCCAGCAGGCAGGCAGCCTATGTCAAAGGCCAGAGCTTCAACTGAGAAGCCCACTCCCATAGAGCCAGTTGCTGCTGAAGGCAAGAAAAGAAAGGAAAGGGTCAAGAAGACCGTAGCCAAAGTGCTTGGAAAGGCTTCCATCATGGAAGATGAGGATGAAGAAGAAGAGGTTGCTGCACCAGCACCTAAGGCACCCAAGCTGATGGGTGATGCCATAAGATCAGGGTCAACTGCTTCTAAGGCCAAGCCAGCTCCAAAGCCAAAGCCAAAGAGGAATACAAGAAGCATCCCAGCTGCTGAGAAGAACAAGGCCCCAGTGCCTGACATTGCTGAAGAAGAAGAAGGTCAAGTTCTCAGAAAACTCAAGCCCAAGATCCCAGACCACAATGATGCTCATCCTGTGGCTGAGGACATGAAGCTCAGAAGAGATTTAGGGCTCAGGAAGTGGAGAGAAGCAGATCCGTATGCTTCAAGGAGAAGAACTGCTGTGGATTATAGGTTTCACACCAAGGAACAGCAAGATTTCTATGAGACAGTTTTGTTGGACAAGAAGCCAATTGTATGTGATATGAGATGGGTCGACTGGGAATACATCAAGGAAAATGAGGAACACTACCCTGGAGTGCAAGACAGCTTCAAGGCATGTGGAGTAGAGGACTTTGTTGGGCAGAAGCTCACAAAGTGGAATGAGGAGCTTATCATGCAGTTCTACTCCACAGCCCATTTTTATCCAGATGGTAGGATAACTTGGATGTCTGAAGGTACGAGGTACCAATCTACAGTTGCTGAATGGGCTCAGCTGATCAATGCCCCAGAAGAGCAGGAAGATGACTTGGATGTATATGCCAAGAAGAAGATGGACCACAACTCTATGTCCAACATGTACAAGGAAATTCCAAACGAGGCACTTGATACTTTCAAGTTTGGGTCTGTGCATTATCTTCTGTCAAGGCTGCCAACCATTAACTGGATCCTTAGGCACACTCTGTTGCCCAAGTCAGGTGATCACAAGATGATCAGAGGCCATGCAATCAATTTGCTTCATGTATTTGATGTACCTCAGAAATTCAAGGTCATGAGCCTCATGGTAGAGACCATTAAGAGGACAGCAGCTGATCAGAAGAGGAGCTATGGTTATGCCCCTCAGATCCAGGAGCTCATTAACTCCAAGATGGGCACAGGCATATACTTGTTGGACAAGGAACATCTGCCCATTCATCCAGATTTTGAAGATAATCAGGTTGTCATGCATGAGAATGAACCATCATCTGCCCAAGCACAAGCCAAGAAGGAGAAGGCGAGGAAGGAGAAAGCTGCCAAGATGCCTACTCAAGAGGAGGCATCTGAATATTTCCTAAAAATCAAACAAGAGCAGCTTGGTTACTTGATTGCATCCACCCTGCGGATTGACCAAGGACTAGCTACCCTAACTCAGAACCAGGCAAGCTTAGAGAGGATCATGGAACAAAAGTTCTATGACTTGGATGTCAAAGTGACAGAGATTCAGACTGCAGTGGAGCAGCTCCAGGATGACATGCAGGAGAGGAGAGGCAAGACTACAACTGATGCCTTTGCCAGAGTGCCACGAGGTCCGAGGTCGTTTGCAGTGCCAGTTGCTGACCCCAGAGCCACCACGTCTGCACCAGCTACCGCCTCAGTTCCACCAGCTCCAGCGTCCACTTCAGCCTCAACTCCAACCACGTCTACAGAAGGCTTCGTCCTTGGAGTGCTCTGGACTTCACCACCACCTGAAGATCAAGCCTGAGTGTTGACTTAGCACTATGCATTTTCTACGAACTTTTTGGTAACTTGTTGCCAAAGGGGGAGAAAATGTATAGATCACAGGCTTTGAGAGAGAGAGTGTGTTGCTTTTTTCTCTCTTGCTTTATTTGGTGGTTTTTCGAACTTTGTTTGCTTTTGAGTGCTTGAGATACTATGTCATTGCTCGTGAGACATCGATGATCATGTGTTTGATCATAAGCTACACTTATGCATGCTTGATATATCTTATCTATATTATGTGATCATTCACTATTCTTGGTGATGAGTGCATGTATTTCATTCTTATCATTTTAAGCGCTCCACCAAGATGTATGTGACATGGAAGAGTAACCCATGACTCTAACTCTTTGTGCATTTGCAGTCCAAAGCAAATTCTAAATATGCACAAATTTAGGGGGAGCTCTCACTTGTCACATACTTCTCAAAGCGACGATATATTTCATGCTTATTATCATTTGTCGAAGCTTTGATCTATATGTTGTCATCAATTACCAAAAAGGGGGAGATTGAAAGTGTAACTATCCCTAGGTGGTTTTGGTAATTCATAACAACATATAGCTCATTGAGCTAATGCTATTCCAAGATGGTTATTTCAGGAAAGCTCAATGATTGGCATGGCATGGATGTGAAAGTGGAACCCTCAAAATGCTAAGGACAAAGGATTGGCTCAAGCTCAAAAGCTCAAGACTCTTCATTTGATATTTTAGTGATCCAAGATCACATTGAGTCTTTAGGAAAAGCCAATACTATCAAGGAGGGATGAGGTGTTGCTTAATGAGCCTCTTGCTTCATGTGCTTAGTGATATGCTCCAAAACCCTCAACTACTTTCCCACTTCCACATATGACCTAAACCCTAAGCCAAACTCGGTCCTACCGATTCTTTCTATCCGGCGCCACCGAGTTTCACTTGTCATAAGCCACTGCCAAACCCTAGCAATTCGCTTCTACCGATAGGGATCTCGGTCTCACCGAGATGGGATTGCAAACTCTCTGTTTCCCTTTCGTAACTTTTCGGTCTCACCGGAAGAGCGAATCGGTCCCATCGAGATTGCAATGTAAATTCAGTGTTTCCTTTTTGTAACTTTTCTGTCTCACCAAAAGAGCAAATCGGTCCCACCAAGTTTGCCTGACCAACTCTCTGGTTAGCTAATTACCAAAATCGGTCTCACCGAGTTTGTGTAATCGGTCTCACCGAGATTACGTTATGCCCAAACCCTAACCATATCAGTCCTACCGAGTTGCATGTCAGTCCCACCGAAAATCTCTAACGGTCACTAGGTTTACCTTTTTGGTCCGACCGAGTTTGTTGATTCGGTCCCACCGAGATTGGAAAATTGTGTGTAACAGTTGGATTTTGTGTGGAGGCTATATATACCCCTCCACCTCCTCTTCATTTGTGGAGAGAGCCATCAGAACACATACGCAATTCCAAGTCATATGTTCTGAGAGAGAACCACCTACTCATGTGTTGAGACCAAGATATTCCATTCCTACCATATGAATCTTGATCTCTAGCCTTCCCCAAGTTGCTTTCCACTCAAGTCTTCTTTCCACAAAATCCAAATCCTATGAGAGAGAGTTGAGTGTTGGGGAGACTATCATTTGAAGCACAAGAGCAAGGAGTTCATTACCTACACACCATTTGTTACTTCTTGGAGAGTGGTGTCTCCTAGATTGGCTAGGTGTCACTTGGGAGCCTCCGACAAGATTGTGGAGTTGAACCAAGGAGTTTGTAAGGGCAAGGAGATCGCCTACTTCGTGAAGATCTACCGCTAGTGAGGCAAGTCCTTCGTGGGCGATGGCCATGGTGGGATAGACAAGGTTGCTACTTCGTGGACCCTTTGTGGGTGGTTGCTTCTGCGTGGACCCTTTGTGGGTGGTTGCTTCTTCGTGGACCCTTCGTGGGTGGAGCCCTCCGTGGACTCGCGCAACCGTTACCCTTTGTGGGTGGAGCCCTCCGTGGACTCGCGCAACCGTTACCCTTTGTGGGTGGAGCCCTCCGTGGACTCGCGCAACCGTTACCCTTCGTGGGTTGAAGTCTCCATCAACGTGGATGTAGGATAGCACCACCTATCCGAACCACGGGAAAAACATCCGTGTATCCAATTGCGTTTGAATTCTCCAAACCCTTCCCTTTACATTCTTACAAGTTGCATGCTTTACTTTCTGCTGCCAATATACTCTTTGCATGCTTGCTTGAATTGTGTGATGATTGCTTGACTTGTCCTACAATAGCTAAAATCTGCCAAGAACTAAAATTGGGAAAAGGTTAAGTTTTTATTTGGTCAAGTAGTCTAATCACCCCCCCCCTTCTAGACATACTTTCGATCCTACACGGTGTGACCGAGATCCCAATCGGTGAGACCGATTTGCCTAGGGTTTATGGTAGTGGCTATGACATCTGAACTCGGTGGCGCCGGATAGAAAGAATCGGTGGGGCCGAGTTTGACTTTTGGTTTAGGTCATATGTGGATGTGGGAAGGTAGTTGAGGGTTTTGTAGCATATCACTAAGCACTATGAAGCAAGAACCTCATCAAGCAACACCTCATCCCTCCTTGATAGTATTGGCTTTTCCTATAGACTCAATGTGATCTTGGATCACTAAAATATAAAGTGTAGAGTCTTGAGCTTTGACCTTGAGCCAATCTTTTTGTCCTTAGTATTTTGAGGGGTCCACTTTCCTCATCCATTCCATGCCATTCATTGAGCTTTTCCTGAAATATTAATCCTGGAATAGCATTAGCTCAATGAGCTATATGTTGTTAGGAATTACCAAAACCACCTAGGGATAGTTGCACTTTCAGGTAGCAAGAAGGATTTTTGGCGATGTTGTCGGGGAGATCTACGCCAAGTAAAGACATACCAAGTACCCATCATAAACTCTTCTCCCTCGCATTACATTATTTGCCATTCGCCTCTCGTTTTCCTCTCCCCCACTTCACAACCTTTGCCTTTTCTTCGCCCCTCTTCCGTTCGGTCTTGTGCTACCATGTGCCTTCTTTTTGCTTGCATCTTCGCTTGCTAAGAGTTAATGGATCCTCATCCACTTGCTAATCTTTTTAAGAGATCCAATTACGATGAACCAATTGCTAGTGAGTTTTGTGCACTAGATTATCTTTATGAAGTTTTGCTTGAAATTCGTGAATCTGGAAAGTGTGATGAATTACTTTATGAAGCGATTCATGATAGATCTTTGAATAAAAAGCATGATTTCAATGATTTTATTATAAATTATATTGATGTAAATTGTGCTAATAATATGCAAAACCCTAAGCTTGGGGATGCTAGTTTTTCTATGTCATCTACTTGTTGCAATGATCATGATTGGGGCGATTGTTCTTATGATCTTGAAAATTTATTTGAGCCCCATGATGAAAATGAGATTGATAATAATTTTTGCAATAATATTGAAAGTGGGTTTGGAAGAGTGTCAACTTTAGATCCAACATATTTGGAGAATGTTCAATCTTATGAAGTTTTTGATAAAAGTTGGTTTGGAGAGGTCATGACTTTAGTTAATGTTAATCCCACTATTTCGGAAAAGTGTCAACTTTGCATGCATGTGGATTATAAAGAGAAAATTTCATGTGATAGCTATATTGTTGAATTTTATTATGATCCTACATGTAATTATTATGAGAGAGGGAAATATGGTTGTAGAAATTTTCATGTTACTAAATTACCTCTCGTCATGTTGAGATTGCTATTGTTTCTTTTTTCTTCCATGCATATGCTAGTTTTTGCTTGTCTTGATAATTTGTTTGCTTATAAAATGCCTATGCATAGGAAGTATGTTATACTTAGATATGGTTGTCACGTGTTTCATGATGCTCTCTTTGTGCTTCAATTCTTGTCTTTCATGTGAGCATCATTGAAATTATCAATGCCTAGCTAGGGGCGTTAAACAATAGCGCTTGTTGGGAGGCAACCCAATTTTATTTTTGTTCTTTACTTTTTGTTCCTGTTTATTAATAAATAATTTATCTAGCCTCTGTTATTATTGTGTTTTTTGTTTTTTAATTAGTGTTTGTGCCAACTAAAGCCTTTAGGAACTTCTTGGGTGATTATTGTTTGATCTTGCTGATAAAAACAGAAAGTATGTGCTCACGAAAATAATTTTAGTTTTTTTACCAGAGAGCGATAAAATACCAATTCCAACTGCAGTAGATCAATATACAAATTTTCCTGGTCGCCCTAATTTTTCATAATTTTTGGAGTTACATAAGTATTCGGAACCTTCAGATTGCTACAAACTGTTCTATTTTTGACAGATTCTGTTTTTCGCGTGGTGTTTGCTTATTTTAATGAATCTATGGGTAGTATCGGGGGTATGAACCATAGAGTAGTTGGAATACAGTAGGTTTAACACCAATATAAATAAAGAATGAGTTAATTACAGTACATTAAAGTGGTGGTTTGTTTTCTTATACTAACAGAGCTCATGATATTTTCTGTTAAGTTTTGTGTTGTGAAGTTTTCAAATTTTTGGGTAAAGATTTGATGGATTTTGGAATAAGGAGTGGAAAGAGCCTAAGCTTGGGGATTCCCAAGGCACTCCAAGGTAAAATTCAAGGACAACCAAAAGCCTAAGCTTGGGGATGCCCCGGAAGGCATCCCCTCTTTCGTCTTCGTCTATTGGTAACTTTACTTGAGGCTATATTTTTATTCACCACATGATATGTGTTTTGCTTGGAGCATCTTGTATGATTTGAGTCTTTGCTTTTTAGTTTACCACAATCATCCTTGTTGTACACACCTTTTGGGAGAGACACGCATGAATCGGAATTTATTAGAATGCTCTATGTGCTTCACTTATATCTTTTAGAGCACGGTGGTGGTTTTATTTTATAGAAATTACTGATATCTCATGCTTCACTTATATTATTTTGAGAGTCATTTAGAACAGCATGGTAATTTTATTTGGTTATAAAATTAGTCCTAATATGATGGGCATTCAAGATGGGTATAATAAAAACTTTCATATAGAGTGCATTGAATACTATGAGAAGTTTGATACTTGATGATTGGTTTGAGATATGAAGATGGTGATATTAAAGTCGTGCTAGTTGAGTAATTGTGAAATTGAGAAATACTTGTGTTGAGGTTTGCAAGTCTCATAGCATGCACGTATGGTAACCGTTGTGTGACAAATTTGAAGCATGAGGTGTTTCTTTGATTGCCTTCCTTATGAGTGGCGGTCGGGGACGAATGATGGTCTTTCCTACCAATCTACCCCCTGGAGCATGCGTGTAGTGCTTGGTTTTGATGACTTGTAGATTTTTTCAATAAGTATGTGAGTTCTTTATCACTAATGTTGAGTCCATGGATTATACGCACTCTCACCCTTCCACCATTACTAGCCTCTCTTGTGCCGCGCAACTTTCACCGGTAGCATAAACCCATCATTTACCTTCCTCAAAACAGCCACCATACCTACCTATTATGGCATTTCCATAGCCATTCCGAGATATATTGCCATGCAACTTTCCACCGTCCCATTTATTATGACACGCTTCATCATAGTCATATTGCTTTGCATGATCATGTAGTTGACATTGTATTTGTGGCATGGCCACCATTCATAATTTTTCATACATGTCACTCTGGATTCATTGCACATCCCGGTACACCGCCGGAGGCATTCACATAGATTCATATTTTGTTCTAAGTATCGAGTTGTAATTCTTGAGTTGTAAGTAAATAAAAGTGTGATGGTCTTCATTATTAGAGAAGTGTCCCATGTGAGGAAAGGATGATGGAGACTATGATTCCGCCACAAGTCAGGATGAGACCCCGGACGAAAAAAGAAGAGAAAAAAAAATAAGAGGCCATAAAAAGAAAGAAAGGACAAGACCCAAACAAAAAATGATGAGAGAAAAAGAGAGAGGGGGAAATGTTACTACCCTTTTTCCACACTTGTGCTTCAAAGTAGCACCATGATCTTCATGATAGAGAGTCTCTTATGTTGTCACTTTCATATACCAGTGGGAATTTTTTATTATAGAACTTGGCTTGTATATTCCAATGATGGGCTTCCTCAAATTGCCCTAGGTCTTCGTGAGCAAGCAAGTTGGATGCACACCCACTTAGTTTCTTTTGTTGAGCTTTCATACACTTATAGCTCTAGTGCATCCGTTGCATGGCAATCCCTACTCACTCACATTGATATCTATTGGGCATCTCCATAGCCCATTGATACACCTAGTTGATGTGAGACTATCTTCCTCTTTTTTTGTCTTCTCCGCAACCACCATTCTATCCCACCTATAGTGCTATGTCCATGGCTCGCGCTCATATATTGTGTGAAAGTTGAAAAGTTTGAGAATACTAAAGTATGAAACAATTTCTTGGCTTGTCATCACGGTTGTGCATGATTGGAGCATTTTGTGTGACGAAAATGAAGCATAGCCAAACTATATGATTTTGTAGGGATGAGCTTTCTTTGGCTATGTTATTTTGAGAAGACATAATTGATTGGTTAGTATGCTTGAAGTATTATTATTTTTATGTCAATATTAAACTTTTGTCTTGAATCTTTCGGATCTGAACATTCATGCCACAATAAAGAAAATTACATTGAAAAATATGTTAGGTAGCATTCCACATCAAAAATTCTGTTTTTATCATTTACCTACTCGAGGACGAGCAGGAATTAAGCTTGGGGATGCTTGATACGTCTCCAACGTATCTATAATTTTTGATTGTTCCATGCTATTATATTATCTATTTTGGATGTTTAATGGGCTTTAATATGCTCTTTTATATTATTTTCGGGACTAACCTAATAACCGAAGGCCTAGTGCCAGTTTCTGTTTTTGCCTATTTCAGTGTTTTGCAGAAAAGGAATACCAAACGGAATCCAAATGGAATGAAACCTTCGCGATGATCTTTCTTGGAACGAAAGCAATCCAGAAGACTTGGAGTTGAAGTCTGGAACTCCGCGAGGCGGCCACGAGGCAGGAGGGTGCGCCCAGGGGGTAGGCGCGCCCCCACCCTCGTGCTTAGCTTTCGGTTCAATCTTGTGGTGTCGTTTCCGAGTGACAGTAGGGGCACCAAGGCACGTATTGTATTATTGCCATCGAGGATAAAAAGATGGGGTTTATATCATATTTCTTGAGTTTATCCCTCTACATCATGTCATCTTGCTTAATGCATTATTCTCTTCTTATGAACTTAATACTCTAGATGCATGCTGGATAGCGGTCAATGTGTGGAGTTATAGTAGTAGATACAGAATCGTTTCGGTCTACTTGACATGGACGTGATGCCTATATTCATGATCATTGCCTAGATATTCTCATAACTAAGCGCTCTTCTATCAATTGCTCGGCAATAATTTGTTCACCCACCATAATATATGCTATCTTGAGAGAAGCCACTAGTGAAACCTATGGCCCCCGGGTCTATTTTCCATCATATAATCTTCTATTTTACATCATATAAGTTTCCGATCTACAATTCTAGTTTCCTATTTATTTTATTTTGCAATCTTTACTTTCCAATCTATACAACAAAAATACCAAAAATATTTATCTTACTATCTTTATTAGATCTCACTTTTGCGAGTGACCGTGAAGGGATTGACAACCCCTTTATCCCGTTGGTTGCAAGGTTCTTGATTGTTTGTGTAGGTACTAGGTGACTTGCGTTTTATCTCCTACTGGATTGATACCTTGGTTCTCAAAAACTGAGGGAAATACTTACGCTACTTTGCTGCATCACCCTTTCCTCTTCAAGGGAAAAGCAACGCATGCACAAGAGGTAGCATGGGTAAACAAATTACTGTTGGGAAATTGATAGAACTTCAAATAATCATGACAATATCCAAGCAATGATCATTACATAGGCATCACGTCCAAGATTAGTAGACCGACTCCTGCCTGCATCTACTACTATTACTCCACACATCGACCTCTATCCAGCATGCATCTAGTGTATTAAGTTCACGGAGAAACGAAGTAATGCAATAAGAATGATGACATGATGTAGACAAGATCTATTTATGTAGAAATTGACCCCATCATTTTATCCTTAGTAGCAACAATACATACGTGTCGGTCCCCCTTCTGTCACTGGGATCAAGCACCATAAGATCGAACCCACTACAAAGCACCTCTTCCCATTGCAAGATAAATAGATCAAGTTGGCCAAACAAACCCAAATATCGGAGAAGAAATACGAGGCTATAAGCAATCATGCATATAAGAGATCAAAGAAGACTCAAATAACTTTCATGGATAAAAAGATAGATCTGATCATAAACTCAAAGTTCATCCGATCCCAACAAACACACCGCAAAAAGAGTTACATCATATGGATCTCCAAGAGACCATTGTATTGAGAATCAAATGAGAGAGAGGAAGCCATCTAGATACTAACTACAGACTCGTAGGTCTACAAAGAAATACTCACGCATCATCGGAGAGGCACCAATGGAAGTGGTGAACCCCTCCGTGATTGTGTCTAGATTGGATCTGGTGGTTCTTGACTCTACGGCGGCTGGAATTGATTTTCGTTGACTCCCCTAGGGTTTATAGAATATTGGATGTATTTATAGAGTAAAGAGTTGGTTCAGGGGGCACCCGAGGTGGGCACAACCCACCAGGGCGCGCCTGGGCCTCCTGGCACACCCTGGTGGGTTGTGCGCCCCTCGGAGCACCCCCCCACGCGCTTCTTTGGCCCACTGGATGTCTTCTGGTCCAAAAACAATCTCCAAAAAGTTTTGCTGCGTTTGGACTCCATTTGGTATTGATTTACTGCGATGTAAAAAACATGCAGAAAACATCAACTGGCACTTGGCACTATGTCAATAGGTTAGTACCAAAAATGATATAAATGACTATAAAATGATTATAAAACATCCAAGGTTGATAATATAACAACATGGAACAATAAAAAATTATAGATACGTTGGAGACGTATCAGATGTGCTTTGTGATGGGTTCAATCTTGCGATGATCCATCGCAGTGAAAGAAAGGGAAATGACACGTATTTGTATTGTTGCCATTAAGGATAAAAAGATGGGGTTTATTCATATTGCTCGGATTTACTTTGTCTACATCATGTCACCTTGCTTAAGGCATTACTCTATTTTTATAGCTCAATACCCTAGATACATGCTGGATAGCGGTCGATGGGTGGAGTAACAGTAGTAGATAAAGGCAGGAGTCGGTCTACTTTTCCAGGACGTGATGCCTATATACATGATCATTTTCTCGGATGTCGTCAGAACTATGAGCTTTTCTATCAATTGTCCAACAGTAATTTGTTTACCCACCGTATGCTTTGTGTTCGAGAGAGAAGCCTCTAGTGAAAACTATATATGGCCCCCCAGGTGTAGTTTTATCATATATAAAATCCAAAAATACCTTGCTGCACTTTTTCTATCTTATTTTGTTTTGCAATTTATTTTATCTATCTACCACTACGTGATTTGATCCTTGCAAATAACCACCAAGGGGATTGACAACCCCCTTGATCACGTTGGGTGCAAGTATTTGCTTTTGTGTGTGCAGGTACTGCTAACAAGGTTCTGTGTGGTTCTCCTACTAGATTGATAACCTTGGTTATTAAATGAGGTAAATACTTATCTCTAGTGTACTGCATCATCCTCTCCTCTTTGAGGAAATCCCAACGCAGCTCACGAGTAGTAGGAAGAATTTCTGGCACCGTTGTCGGGGAAACATTACCAAAATCTATCAAGTACCTTCGCATAAACTATCATCTACTTGCTCTTACTTTTATTTGCCTTTTATTTGCATTTGCCTCTCGTTTTCACCCCCCCACTTCTAAAACAATTTACAAAAACACAAAAATATTTTTTGTTTCCTTGCTTGCTTTGTCGCTATGTCTCAAGAAAATACCAAGTTGTGTGACTTTTATAACACTAATAATAACGACTTTATTAGTACTCCAATTGCTCCTTCCGCCACTAGTGTCGAGTCATGTGATATTAATGCTGCTTTGCTAAATCTTGTTATGAAAGAACAATTTTCTGGTAGTCCTAATGAAGATGTTGCATCCCATCTTAATACTTTTGTTGAATTGTGTGATATGCAAAAGAGAAAAGATGTGGGCAATGATATTTTCAAGTTGAAATTATTTTTGTTCTCACTATGAGTCGTGCTAAAACTTGGTTTTCATCCTTGCCGCGAAATAGTATTGATTCTTGGGATAAGTATAAGGATGCTTTTATTACCAAGTATTTTGCTCCCGCTAAGGTTATTTCTCTTAGAAATAAAATTATGAATTTTAAGTAGCTTGAGCATGAATATGTTGCACAATCTTGTAAGAGAATGGAATTAATGATAAGAAATTGCCCCACTCATGGTTTAAGCTTATGGATGATCATACAAAATTTGTATGCGGGACTAAACTTTGTTTCTAAAAATCTTCTAGATTCTTCCACATGGTTACCTTTATGGAATCACATTAGGAGAAGCTAGAAAACTCCTTGATAATATTATAGCAAATTATTCACAATGGCACATTGAAAGAACTCCAACCGGTAAGAAGGTAAACTCTATTGAAGAAATTAATACTTTAGGTGATAAAATGGATGCTCTTATGAAAATGGTTGCTAGTAAAGGTGCTCATGTTGATCCTAATGATGTGCCATTATCCACTTTGATTGAGAAAAATAATGATGCTATTGATGTGAATTTTTTCTCTCGAAATAATTTCAACAACATGCTTATAGGGGTAATTTCAATCCTAGATCGTTTCCCAAAAATTTCTCTAATAATTATTGCAATTCCAATGGTAGTTCATATGATAATAATAATAATAATAGGATGCCCTCTGATCTTGAGAATACTATTAAAGAAATTATTAATTCTCAAAAGATTTTTAATGCCATGGCAGAAGAAAAAATGAATAAAGTTGATGATATGGCTAGGAACATGGATAGAATTGCTCATGATGTGGATACTCTCAAAATTAAAATTTTGCCACCCAAGTATGATATTAATGAGTCAATTAAGTCTATCCAAATATCTACTAATGAAAACAAGGAGAGAACCGCTAGGTTCAGAGCTAAGCGTGAATTTCTAGAAAAAGCAATTCCTCCTGGTTTTTATCGTAATCATGATGATGATATTAAAATGATTGGTGTCTCACCCATTGAATCTTATTTATTAATATAAAAATTGATGAAAAGGGACTGACGATTAGTCAACTTTAGCTAGAAGGCATCCCACTTGTTCGAAGGGCGATGATCTTAATGAAAAGTTGATAAAACTGGGTTTGGAGAGGTCAAAACTTTAGCTAGTGATGTGCCCACTTTGGCTTACAAGGACTTTAACTATGATAATTGATTTTTAGTTTAATGCATTTCCTTGTTGCAATCCATGATAAATTCACCCAATGCTTATGAACAAAATAAAGCTTTCACTAAACATATTATAGAAGCTAAGCTCATGAAGAAAAGCTAGAGCTGGAGGTTTCAATACCTAGAAAATTACATGATGAATGGGAACCTACTATTAAATTAAAATTTAAAGATTATCAGTGTAATGCTTTATGTGACTTGGGTGCTATCGTTTCCACCATACGAAAATCTTATGTGATGTGTTTGGCCTTACCGATATTGATGAATGTTCCTTTAATATGCATCTAGCGGATACCACTATTAAGAAACCTTTCGGTAGAATAAATGATGTGCTTATTCTTACAAATAGAAATTATGTGCCCGTTGATTTCATTGTGCTTGATATTGATTGCAACCCATCGTGTCCTTTAATACTTGGTAGGCCTTTCCTATGTACCATAGGTGCTATTATTGATATGAAAGAAGGTAATATAAGATTCCAATTTACATTGAAGAAAGGAATGGAACACTTCCCTAGAAAGAGAATTATGCCACCATATTAATCTGTTATGAGGGCCACCTATGGAATTAATTTGAAAGATGACAATACTTGAAACAATGCGTTACGCCTAGCTAGGGGCGTAAAACAATAGCACTTTCTGGGAGGCAACCCAATAGTTGTCTTTATTTCGCTTTTTATTTTCCATTTTTGAGTGTTCACACAATTATGCTACTGTTATGATTGTGTTGTTTTGTTTTAATTAGTGTTCGTGCCAAGTAAATCCTTTGGGATTATTTGGTTGATAGTTGATTTGATTCTTTGAAAAAAAACAGAAACTTTTGCGCTCAGTCTAGAAAATTCTACAATCACTGGTACGTGATTTTGATCTGAATTTTGTATACATGATTGATATACAAATTTCCCATGTTGCCCTAATTTTTCAGATTTGTTGGAGTTACATAAGTATAGTCATTGTTCAGAGCTTTAGAAATTGTTCTGTTTAAGACAGATTTTGTTTTTGTTGTATAGTTTGCTTGTTTTAATGAATCTATGGATTATATCGGGGGGTATAAGTCATGGATAAGTTGGAATACAGTAGGTATTATGCAATAATAGAATATGAATGGGATCATAACAGTACCTAAAGTTTATGATTTTCTTGTTATACTAACGGATCTCACGAGGTTTCTGTTGAGTTTTGTGTGCTTAAGTTTTCAAGTTTTAAGTGAGATTGTGATGGATGAAGAAATAAGAAGTGACAAGAACCTAAGACTGGGGATGCCCAAGGCACCCCAAGGTAATATTCAACGATACCCAAGATTTCAGGCTGGCTTCCGGGCATCCCCTCTTTCATCTACAATCCATCGATAAATTACTTGGAGCTATATTTTTATTCATCACATGATATGAGTTTTTCTTGGAGCGTCGTGTATTATAGTGGTATTTTCTTTGTTTGATTTTTAGTTTGCCACAATCATGTTTTTTGGACACTCCTTTTGAGAGGGACACACATTTATTCATGATTTGTCAGAACTCTTTGTGCTTCACTTATATCTTTTGAGCAAGGCAGTTGCTCTAGTGCTTCACCTATATCTTTTAGAGCACGGCAGTGGTTATATTTTATAGAAATCGTTGCACTCTCATGCTTCACTTATATCTAGAGAGTCTAATAAATAGCAATGGCAATATGCACGGGTTATGAAATTGGTCCTAATATGAAAGGTATTCAAGAGGGATATAATAAAAACTTTCATGTAGATCACTGAATATGATAAGTTTGATTCCTTGCAATACTTTTGTGATATTAAGATGGAAATATGGGGGAGGTACTAGTGAATAATTTTGTTTAGTAAGAATATTGGTGTTAAGGTTTGTGATTCCTGAAGCATGCATGTATGGTCTCTAGTTATGCTAAGAAGTTGGAGCATGATTTATTATTGACTGTCTTCCTTATGAGTGGCAGTCGGGGACGAGCGATGGTCCTTTCCTACCAATCTATCCCCCTAGGGGCATGTGTAGTAGTACTTTGCTTCGAGGGCTAATAAAATTTTGCAATAATTATGTGAGTTCTTTATGACTAATGTGAGTCCATGGATTATACACACTCTCACCTTTCCGCAATTTGCTAGCCTCTTCAGTACCATGCATTGCCCTTTCTCACCTCGAGAGTTGGTGCAAACTTCGCCGGTGGATCCAAATCCTGTGATATGATACACTCTATCACACATAAGCCTCCTTATATCTTCCTCGAAACAACCACCATGCCTACCTATTATAGCATTTCCATAGCCATTCTAATATATATTGCCATGCAACTCCCGCTGTTCCGTTACATGACACACATCATCATTGTCATATTGCTTTGCATGATCATGTAGTTGACATAGTATTTGTGCCTCAGCCACCGTTCATCATTTTTTATACATGTTACGCTAGGTCATTGCACGAACTGGTACACTTCTAGAGGCATTCATATAGAGTCATATTTTGTTTTACTATCGAGTTGTAAGTAAATAGAAGTGTAATGATCATCATTATTAGAGCTGTAGCGACCAGACCTCAAACGGTCTGATCTCTGTGCTTCAGTGTCATCCCTAGATCAGTAATGCTGACACGCACAATACTTGAAGAATTTATAACAGAGTAGCAATCACACACTTATTACAACGAGTGTCTCAAAAGAGAACTTATTACAAATAATATGGCTTAAGGCCATCTAATAACGATAACAGTGGAAGGCTTGGAAGATAAGTGAGTCCATCAACTCCAACGGCATCACTGAGTATAGAACCACGACCTAAAGGCACCTTACTCGTTGTCTGAAAAGTCTGCAACATGAACGTTGCAGCCCGAAAACGGTTCAGCACATGGAATATGTTGGCAATGTAACACATAGAGAGTAATGAACAGAAATAGGCTACACTACATGCATATATGGCTGGTGGAAAGCTCTATGGTTACAGTTTTGCATAAAGCCAGTTTTTCCCTACTGCAAAGGAATAAATTTTATTTAACTATCATGGTGGTTGTTAAACATTGAGAGTGTAGACACCCTCTCAATCCCAATTAAACATCATCATTAAAACCTAACAAAATTAATTAAAGTAACATGATGAGATTCACATGATAATCCAAGTACTAGATACTCAAGACGTCCATAACCGGGGACACGACTAATCATGATTAGTTTATACACTCTGCAGAGGTTTGCGCACTTTTCCCCACAAGACTCGATCTCCTCCGTTGTATTTCTCCCACTGCATGATGTTTGAGAAACGGATGACCGAGACATAGTCTTTCAGAAGCGCTAGCACCTTACAATCGTGTAGACCGGTACACCTACTTTCCCCTACATCTGCTAGTCTACCACCGTAAGAGTTCGCACGACTTAATTAACTATGCTAGAGCCCATAGTAGCTTGTGGCTGCACACAGAAGTTTCTAGCATGAATAATCTCATGATCCCTTTGAGCTTGGGTGACGGTCCATAAAAAAACAGGCAATCGCTGGAATACCCAGGTGCCTCAATCCACCCAGATGTGTATTAAAGTTGCCACCTTAAATAAACCGTTAATTAAGAATCTCACATTTGTCATGGATACACTCACCCAATCCACGTCTACTAGCATAGCATGGCAATATAAGCAAACGTAGAAGTAACTCCCAAGGGTTTGATAATAAAACAGGTAATATGTACTACCTCATCTACATCCCAAAACCCACAATTTAATTAGATCCTAATCATGCAATGTTTGAGGATTGATCTAATGCAATAAAACTGGGTAGTAAGAGGTATGATCAAAGTGTTACTTGCCTTGCTGATGATCCGTAAAACCTAGATATTCGAAGTAGCAAGCGGCGCACTCCGGGTACTCTAACGCAAACAAACAAACAAGCATACAATAAGTACTCATCTAATGCACATGTAAAATTCAAATAAGAGATCTAACCAGAAAGTTCAACTTAAGAACTCCGGTTTGCAAAAAGAAACAAATCAAACGAAACGACGGAAGGCAAACGGTAAAAGAAACAAGCTTCGCTTACTAATCTGGATCTAAGTCAAATTTTATAGAAGAAAAAACTTGTTTGAGTTGGTTAAACGGAAAGAGGGTTTCGAGACGAAACTCTAGGCGCTTGAATCGCCTGATTCCGATCAACGAGCGAAAAGTTAAACTAAAACGAAAATCAGATCAGAAATCGCGATCAGAAATAATCGCGGAAAATCCAAGAAAAAGAAAAACGACAAACAGGCTAATGAACAAACGTTCACTGTCTGCGGCTAAACGACGAATACCGTTCATAAAAACAAATGAAAAAGCGGCCGTTCGCTAAATAACTAAACCGAAGAAAATAAACTGAACCGGATCTAAAAAAATGGATCTAGGTTTTCGAAAAAAAACGATCGGTTTTCTTTGCGAAAACCGAGGCAACGGCGGCTACCTCGGGCGGCTCCGGTGAGATGATGGCGGCGGCGGCGCGGCTCCGGCGGCGGCGCGGGGCGGCAAGTGGCGGCGGCGGGCGGCACGGCGGCGGCGGCGGGCGGCGAGGCGAGGGGCGGTGGCGGCGAACTCGCGTGGCGGCGGCTAGGGTTTCGGGGGTTGGGGTGGCTGCGGCTCGGGCTCTCGTGGCTTTAAAGGCCGACCGGGCCAAGTGTCCTAGTCGGACACGGCCTAGTTAGGTCGGTTCGTGTTTTTTTTAATAATTTGACGTGCAAAAAAGTAAAGAAAAGAAATAATAAACGGACTCCAAAAATCCCAAAATAAATTTTCCCCGACTTCTAAAATCAAGACGGACAAAGTGAACATTTATTTGGGGCCTGAACGCAATTTTGAAAAACACGCATTTTTTCCTAACTCCAAATAAAACAGCAAAAAACTCCAAAATAAAATCTTATTTGATTTTAATATTAAATCTCTCAATATTCCTTTAATTTGGGAAAGTCATTTTATTCCCTCTCACTTATTTTTATAATTGGAATTATTGAAGATAAAATAATTAAATCAAATGATCCTATTTTCAAAATTTGAGAAAACCCCAAATATGAAAATAACGAAATCCCCAACTCTCTCCGTGGGTCCTTGAGTTCCGTAGGATTTCTAGGATCAACCAAAAAGCAAATAAAATATGATATGCAATGATGATCTAATGTATAACATTCCAAATTAAAATTTTGGGATGTTACAAACCTACCCCCCTTAAGATGAATCTCGCCCTCGAGATTCGGGTTGGCTAGAAAATAGGTGAGGGTGGTCCTTCAGCAGATCTCCCTCTCGCTCCCAGGTGGCTTCATCCTTGGTGTGGTGACTCCACTGAACTTTACAAAAACTGATAACCTTGCTGCGGGTGACTCGACTGGCATATTCGAGAATCTTGACTGGTTTCTCCTCGTAGGTCAAATCACCATCCAACTGAATTGCTTCCAGCGGCACTGTACCTCTTAGCGGTATATCAGCCATCTCTGCATGGCACTTTTCAACTGGGAAACGAGGAACATGTCGTGAACTCCTGACAATCCTTCGGGCAACTCCAACTTGTAAGCAACTTCTCCCATACGCTCCAAAACTTTGTATGGTCCCACAAAACGTGGCGCTAACTTTCCCTTAACTCCAAAGCGCTTAACTCCTCGAAGTGGAGATACACGAAGATAAACTCTATCTCCGGCTTCGTAAACTATCTCCTTGCATTTAGAATCTACATAGCTCTTCTGCCTAGACTGGGCTACCTTGAGCCTATCAGGAATCAACTTCACTTTCTGTTCAGACTCCTTAATCAAATCTGGTCCAAACAACTGGCGGTCTCCAACTTCGTCCCACGACAATGGTGTTCTGCACCTTCTTCCGTGCAAGGCTTAGAAAGGGGCCATCTTCAAACTGGATTGATAACTATTGTTGTAAGAGAACTCCGCATATGGCAAATTGTCATCCCAACTAGATCCATAATCTAGTGCACAAGCAATCAGCATATCCTCCAAAATCTGATTGACTCTCTCGGTCTGTCCATCGGTCTGTGGATGAAAAGTTGTACTGAACTCTAGTCTAGTACCCAAAGTTTCGTGCAACTGATTCCAGAACTTTGAGGTAAACTGGGTTCCTCTATCTGATACAATGCTCCTAGGAACTCCATGCAGACATACAATCCTGGTCATGTATATCTTTGCCAACTTAGCACTGGTGTAAGTGGTCTTCACTGGGATGAAATGAGCTACCTTCGTCAAGCGATCGACTACAACCCATATCGAGTCATAGCCTGAGCGGGTCCTGGGTAATCCCGTGATAAAATCCATGCCTATCTTATCCTACTTCCATTCAGGTATCGTCAATGGCTGTAGCAATCCTACTGGCTTTTGATGCTCTGCCTTTACTCTCTGACATACATCACAAACGGCTACATACTCTGCAATATCCTTCTTCATTCCGGTCCACCAGAAAGTTTCTTTCAAATCCAAATACATCTTGGTTTTCCTGGGTGAATCGAGTACCATGGGCCTCTTGCAAAATTAACTTCCTGATCTCTGGGTCATTGGGCACATAAACGCGGTCCTCAAACCATAAGGTATCGTGTTCATCCTCACGAAATCCTTTAACTTTTCCCTTGCTCATCTTCTCCTTAATAGAGATAATCTCCTTGTCGGTCTTCTGAGCGTCTCTGATCTTATCCATAAGAATAGACTGTATCTCCAATGCTGCTACATAGCCTCTCGGAACTATCTACAAACATAGCTCGCGAAGATCCTCGACTAACTCCTTTGGTAAATCTCTGGTCATTAGTGTGTTGACATGGCTCTTGCGGCTCAACGCATCGGCTACTACGTTAGCCTTTCCGGGATGATAATGTAATCTCATATCATAATCCTTGATGAGCTCCAACCATCTTCTTTGCCTGAGATTCAACTCCTTCTGCATGAAGATGTACTTGAAACTCTTGTGATCCGTGTACACCTCACAATGGTTTCCAATGAGAAAATGTCTCCAAGTCTTCAATGCGTGCACTACGGCTGCTAACTCCAAATCATGTGTAGCATAATTCAACTCATGGGGCTTAAGCTGTCGTGAAGCATACGAAACAACTCTTCCCTCCTGCATAAGCACTGCTCCAATTCCTCGATGTGAAGCGTCGCAATACACCTCATAATCCTTGCGTTGATCTGGCAGAATCAACACTGGTGAGGTAACCAAATGTTTCTTCAACTCCTGGAAACTGGCCTCACATTCCTCGGTCCAATTGAACTTGGTGTCCTTATTCAACAACTCCGTCATAGGTTTTGCAATCTTCGAGAAATTTTCAATGAATCTCCGGTAGTATCCTGCGAGTCCAAGAAAACTCCGGATCTCTCCAACTGTTAGTGGAGCTTCCCAGTTTGTCACAGTGACAACTTTGGTGGGATCTACTATTATTCCTTCTCCGGATATAACATGTCCGAGGAATCCAACTTCCTTCAACCAAAACTCATATTTGCTGAACTTGGCGTATAACTGATGTTCTCTGAGCTTACCAAGTACCAAACACAAATGTTCTTTATGTTCTTCTTCATTCTTCGAGTAAACCAGAATATCATCAATGAATACTACGATGAACTTATCCAAAAACTCCATAAACACTTTGTTCATCATGTTCATAAAATAAGCAGGTGCGTTAGTCAGACCAAATGACATAACGGTATACTCATACAACCCGTACCGCGTAGTAAACATTGTCTTAGGTATGTCCTGCTCTCGAATCTTCAATTGGTGGTATCCTGATCGCAAATCGATCTTGGAAAATACCTTTGCTCCTTGCAATTGGTCAAACAGATCATTGATCATCGGCAGTGGGTACTTATTCTTGATTGTCACTTCATTCAATCCTCGATAATCAACAACCATCCTTAACGATCCATCCTTCTTTTCCACTAGAAGTACTGGTGATCCCCAAGGTGACGAACTTGGGCGAATATATCCCTTATCCAGTAAATCCTTAATCTGCTTCTTAATCTCCTCCAAATCCTTTGCGGGCATTCTATACGGTCTCTTAGATATGGGTCCTGTGCCTGGCAAAAGCTCAATCAAAAACTCAATGTCCCTATCCGGTGGCATGCCTGGCAACTCTTCTGGAAATACATCCGAAAAATCCTTTACCATCGGTACTTCCTCCTGTACAACTCCTATTAAGGAATTTACTTGAGTCCTATTCGGCACATGCCGTGATACATACTTGATCCTTCTTCCTTCTGGGGTGGTAAGAAAAATCGACTTACTGGCGCAATCAATGTTTCCTCCATACATCGACAGCCAATCCATACCTAGAATCATATCCAAACCTTGCGATTCCAGAATGATTAAATCCGAGGGGAAGACATGGCTACCTATACTCAATGGCACTTGAAAACATCCTTTACTGGCCATATACTCCGCTCCTGGTGAGCTTCTAACATAGGTGTTCTAAGAACCTTGGTGGGAAGTTTATACTTATCCACGAATCCCCTTCATATGTAGAATGCGACGCACAAGTATCGAAAAGAACGATTGCAGTAAATGACTTAACAAAAAACTTACCTATTACTGCATATGGCTGGGCTTCAACCTCCTCCACGTTAACGTGGTTCACCTGTCCCCTGTTGAAAGGGTTCGGCTTCTTCCCAGAGCTTCCATTGCCATTTCCATTCTGGGCTTCAGGACATTCATTGGCATAATGTCCGGTCTTCTGACACTTATAACAAGTGACTTGGCTCAGGTCTCTCTTGGCTGGGGTTGATGGGTTGGTACGGTTCTGACCGTTGCTTCCCCCATTTCCATTACCGTTCTTGGGGCCATTATGATTATGCGAACTCCCTCCTCCATGGGTATGCTCAAAATGTCCTCCCGATTTCGGGGTAAAACGTGGCTTCTGCCGAGCTCCTGAATTGTACTTCCCTTGTCCATACTTCCTCTTGCGGTTCTCAATCTGTTGGTGCTTCCTTTCAATCATAAGAGCACGATCTACCAACTCCTGGTAGTTGTTGAAAGTTGCTACCATCAACTGCATGCTCAACTCATCATTCAGTCCTTCCAGAAACTTCTCCTGCTTAGCTGCATCTGTAGCAACGTCATCCAGGGCATAACGTGCTAACTTACTAAAGTCATCCATGTATTGGCCAACTGTCCGTCCTCCTTGGCGCAAGTTGCGAAACTCACGCTTCTTCATGGCCATAGCTCCTGCTGAAACATGGGTAGTACGGAAAGCCTGCTGAAATTGGTCCCATGTCATCGTGGCTATAGGGTAGGTGACAGTGTAATTTTCCCACTATGATGTTGCTGGTCCATCCAACTGATGTGTGGCAAAGCGCACCTTCTCAGCATCAGTACATCCTGTAGTGGTTAACTCCCTTCCAATCTTGCGGAGCCAATCATCTGCTACTATAGGCTCGGTGCTACTGGAGAACACCGGCTGATTCAGTCTAAGGAAACGGGTTAAGTGATCAATAGGTGGTGGTGGTGGTGGTGGGTTGTTGTCGTTGTTCCCCTGATTCTGATTCTGGACTAGCAACTGCATCAACGCATTCTGCTGCTGGATCAACTAAGTGAGCTCCGGTGGGAAGGCAAATCCATTGTCACGTCTCGGAGGCATCTGATGGGTTTAGAGGGGAGAGATTAGATTAGAATGAGGTCTAATGAGAAAACACTACCCATATGCACATGAGACAAACACAAACATTTCACTCAATCAATCAAGGGCCTACAAGCGATCTAGAACTATCGCGAAAGTGCTCGGACTACTCTATTTACATGGTGGAATACTACTACTGATTTGGTGGTCTACTAGAAATATTCCGCGGTTGCAGACTCCATGATATCTGCTCCAGCTTCGTCTTCATAGTCATCATCGCTCAGGTCAGAGTCGGTGTCGTCGATGATGATGTAGTCTTCCGGGCGAATCTCCTTGGGTTCTTCGTCTTCTTCTACTGGTGTAGGGTCTCCTATGAATATTCTGATCTTCTTACTCAGGTCATCATTCTTCTCCACTAGTACGACGATTTCCTCCTCATAATCTTCATGTGTAGCCTTGAGTTCTTCCTCCAGCTTCATGATTCTTATCATCGCCTTCTTCAGATCTATCATGTCTGCGCACATCTGGTTCTCCTGACGTCGAATGTGCTGGTTTAACTCCTGGATAAAAGCTGCGATTGATCTATCCTTCTTGGTGCTGATCATTTCCCAGTGTTCATCTCGGTGCCCACAAATCTGGTAGATAGTATCCTTGAGATCATTGCGGTAAACTTCTCCAATACGTCCCATGGCGATGTGGGCTGCCATGCTCTTTCCTAGACTCCAGGTTGGTGCATCAAAGGAAAACTCTATGGGCTCGGTGACTGGTGTGAACGTCCTTCCTGGAACTTGAACTTGAATCATCCAGCGCTCCTCCTCGGGTAAAGTGGCGTTGTAGGTCCTGGTGAAGCTTGGTACTCCGATGTTCAGGTACTTCGTGACTTCCTTCAGGTGGCGTCCAAAGGGTGTATCTTCATCCGGTTGCGTGAACTTGTTCCTTGCATCCGCCATCCTAAAAGAGTAGAAAAGATGAGGAGTCAGAAATGGGAAGAGTGAGTAGTGATCTAGGGCTTTAGCTTAGTGGTCGTGTCCTACAGTCGACGTGTGCTCTGATACCATCTTGTAGCGACCAGACCTCAAACGGTCCGATCTCTGTGCTTCAGTGTCATCCCTGGATCAGTAATGCTGACACGCACAGTACTTGAAGGATTTATAACAGATTAGCAATCACACACTTATTACAACGAGTGTCTCAAAAGAGAACTTATTACAAATAATATGGCTTAAGGCCATCTAATAACGATAATAGCGGAAGGCTTGTAAGATAAGTGAGTCCATCAAGTCCAACGGCATCATTGAGTATACAACCACGACCTAAAGTCACCTTACTCATCGTCTGAAAAGTCTGCAACATGAACGTTGCAGCCCGAAAACGAGTCAACACATGGAATATGCTGGCAATGTAACACATAGAGAGTAATGAACAGAAATAGGCTATACTACATGCATATATGGCTGGTGGAAAGCTCTATGGTTACAGTTTTGCGTAAAGCCAGTTTTTCCCTACTGCAAAGGAATAAATTTTATTTAACTATCATGGTGGTTGTTAAACATTGAGAGTGTAGACACCCTCTCAATCCCAATTAAACATCATCATTAAAACCCAACAAAATTAATTAAAGTAACACGATGAGATTCACATGATAATCCAAGTACTAGATACTCAAGACGTCCATAACCGGGGACACGGCTAATCATGATTAGTTTATACACTCTGCAGAGGTTTGCGCACTTTTCCCCACAAGACTCGATCTCCTCCGTTGGATTTCTCGCACTACATGGTGTTTGAGAAACGGATGACCGATACATAGTCTTTCAGAAGCGCTAGCACCTTACGACCGGGTAGACCGTTACAACTACTTTCCCCTACATCTGCTAGTCTACCACTGTAAGAGTTCGCACGACTTAATCAACTATGCTAGAGCCCATAGTAGCTTGTGGCTGCACACAGAAGTTTCTAACATGAATAATCTCATGATCCCTTTGAGCCTGGGTGGCGGTCCATAAAAAAACAGGCAATCGCTGGAATACCCAGGTGCCTCAATCCACCCAGATGTGTATTAAAGTTGCCACCTTAAATAAATCGTTAATTAACAATCTCACATCTGTCATGGATACACTCACCCAATCCACGTCTACTAGCATAGCATGGCAATATAAGCAAACGTAGAAGTAACTCCCAAGGGTTTGATAATAAAATAGGTAGTAGGTACTACCTCATCTACATCCCAGAACCCACAATTTAGTTAGATCCTAATCATGCAATGTTTGAGGATTGATCTAATGCAATAAAACTAGGTAGTAAGAGGTATGATCAAAGTGTTACTTGCCTTGCTGATGATCCGTGAAACCTAGATATTCGAAGTAGCAAGCGACGCACTCCGGGTACTCTAATGCAAACAAACAAACAAACATACAATAAGTACTCATCTAATGCACAGGTAAAACTCAAATAAGAGATCTAACCAGAAAGTTCAACTTAAGAACTCCGGTTTGCAAAAAGAATCAAATCAAACGAAACGACGAAAGGCAAACGGCAAAAGAAACAAGCTTCGCTTACTAATCTGGATCTAAGTCAAATTTTATAGAAGCAAAAACTTGTTTGAGTTGGTTAAACGGAAAGAGGGTTTCGAGACGAAACTCTAGGCGCTTGAATCGTCTGATTCCGATAAACGAGCGAAAAGTTAAACTAAAATGAAAACCGGATCAGAAATCGCGATCAGAAATAATCGCGGAAAATCCGAGAAAAAGAAAAAGGACGAATAGGCTAACGAATGAACATTCGCTGTCTGCGGCTAAACGATGAATACCGTTCGTAAAAACGAACGGAAAAGCGGTCGTTCGCTAAATAACTAAACCGAAGAAAATAAACCGAACCGGATCTAAAAAAACAGATATAGGTTTTCAAAAAAACCGATCGGTTTTCTTTGTGAAAACCGAGGCAACGGCGGCTACCTCGGGCGCCTCCGGCGAGACGACGGCGGTGGCGGTGCGGGGCGGCAGGTGGCGGCGGGCGGCGGACTCGCGCGACAGCGGCGACGGCTGGCGGCGCACGGATCGAGGGCGGCTGCGGCTCGGGCCCTCGCGGCTTTAAAGGCCGATCGGGCCAAGTGTCCTAGTCGAACACGGCCCGGTTAGGTCGGTCCGTGTTTTTTTAATAATTTGACGTGCAGAAAAAGAAAGAAAAGAAATACTAAACAAACTCCAAAAATCCCAAAATAAAATTTCCCCAACTTTTAAAATCATGCCGGACAAAGTGAACATTTATTTGGGGCCTAAATGCAATTTTGAAAAACGCGCATTTTTTTCCTAACTCCAAATAAAACAGAGAAAAACTCCAAAATAAAATCTTATTTGATTTTAATATTGAATCTCTCAATATTCCTTTAATTTAGGAAAGTCATTTTATTCCCTCTCACTTATTTTTATAATTGGAATTATTGAAGATAAAATAATTAAATCAAATGATCCTATTTTCAAAATTTGAGAAAACCCCAAATATGAAAATAACAAAATCCCCAACTCTCTCCGTGGGTCCTTGAGTTGCGTAGGATTTCTAGGATCAACCAAAAAGCAAAAAAAAATGATATGCAATGAAGATCTAATGTATAACATTCCAAATTGAAAATTTGGGATGTTAGAAGAGCATTGTCCGAGTGAGGAAATAATAAATTAAAAAAGAGAGAAAAGGGAGGCCAAAGAGAGCCCACCAAAAAATGAGAGAAAAATAGAGAAGGAGCAATGTTACTATCATTTTCCACACTTGTGCTTCAGAGTAGCACCATGTTTTTCATATGGGGAGTCTGCTATGTTGTCACTTTCAAATACTAGTGGCAATTTTTCATTATAAAACTTGGCTTGTATATTCCGATGATGGGCTTCCTCAAATGTCCGAGGTCTTCATGAGCAAGCAAGTTGGATGCACACCCACATAATTTTCAATTTGAGCTTTCATATACTTATAGCTCTTACTGCATCCATTGCATGGCGATCCGTACTTCTTGCATTGACATCAATTTATGGGCATCTCTATAGCCCGTTGATTACCCACGTCAATGTGATACTATCTTCCTTTTTGACTTCTCCTTGTTAATCTCTACCATCGCATTCTATTCCATCAATAGTGCTATATCCATGGCTTATGCTCTATTGTGTGGGGTTTGAAAAAGCTGAAGCGCATTAAAAAGTATGAACCAATTCCTCCGCTTGTCATCGGGGGTGTGCATGATAAATACTTTGTGTTAAGAAGATGGAGCATGACAAGACTATATGATTTTGTAGGGATAACGTTATTCAGCATTTTTATTTTGAAAGACATGATTGTTTGTTAGTATGCTTGAGTATTGATGTCTTTATATCAAATTGTAGACTATTGCTTTGAATCATTCGGATCTTAAGATTCATACCACAAAAGAGAGATTACATGATGAGCATGTTAGGTAGTCCACACCAAAAATTCTATTTTTATCATTTACCTACTCAAGGATGAGCAAGAATTAAGCTTGGGGATGCTTGATACGTCTCCAATGTATCTATAATTTTAATTGTTCCATGCTACTATAGTATCAATCTTGGATGTTTTATGCAATTATATATCATTTTTTGGCACTAACCTATTAACCTAGTGCTTAATGACACTTGCTGTTTTTTGCTTGTGTTTGGCTTTTCAGGAAATTAGTACCAAACATAGCCCAAATGCTATGAAACTTTTTTGACGATTTTTTGGACCAAGAGAGACCATAGAAGGTTTAGGAGAAGGCCAGAGGAGCCACGAGGGAGCGACAAGCTCACCAGGCGCGCCCCTAGGTTTGTGGGGCCCTCGTGGCACATCTTGACCTAATTTCACCTCTATAAATTCTCAAATATTCCCAATACATCAGAGAGCCACCCGAAACACTTTTTCCGCCGCCACAATTCTCTGTTCTTCCACGGTCCCATTTGGAGGCCTTTTATGGTACTCTGCCGGAGGGGGAATCGAGCATGGAAGGCTTCTACATCGTCCTTGCTGCCCTTCCGATGATTCGTGAGTAGTTCACCACAGACCTATGGGTCCATGGATAGTAGCTAGATGGCTTCTTCTCTCTCTTTGATCTTCAATACCATGTTCTCCTTGATCTTCTTGGGGTTCTATCCAATGTAATCTTCTTTTGCGGTGTGTTTGTTGGGATCCTATTAATTGTGAGTTTATAATCAGATTATTTATGAATATTAATTGAGTCTTATTTGAACTATATTATGCATGATTATTATAGCTTTGTATTTCTCTCTGATCTATCTGTTTGGTTTGGCCAACTAGATTGATTTATCTTGCAATGGGAGAGGTGCTTTGTGATGGGTTCAATATTGTTGTGCTCCATCCTAGTGACAGCAAGGGAAAGGACACGTATTTGTGTTGTTACCATTAAGGATAAAAAGATGGGGTTTATTCATATTGCTTGGATTTACTTTGTCTACATCATGTTATCTTGCATAAGGTGTTACTCTGTTTTATAGCTTAATACCCTAGATGCATGCTGGATAGCGGGCGATGGGTGGAGCAATAGTAGTAGATGCAGGCAGGAGTCGGTCTACTTGTCTCGGACCTGATGCCTATATACATGATCATTGTCTTGAATATCGTCATAACTATGCGCTTTTCTATCAATTGCCCAACGGTAATTTGTTTACCCAGTGTATGCTCCTCTAGTGAAAACTATGGCCCCCGGGTATACTTTTATCATATATAAAATTCAAAAATATATTGCTGCACTTTTTCTATCTTATTTTATTTTTTATTTATTTTATCTATCTACCACTATGAGATTTTATCCTTGAAAATAACCGCCAAGGGGATTAACACCCCCTTGATCGCAATGGGTGCAAGTATTTGCTTTTGTGCGTGCATGTGCTGCTAACGATGTTCTGTGTGGTTCTCCTACTAGATTGATAACATTGATTCTTAACTGAGGGAAATACTTATCTCTATTGTACTGCATCATCCTCTCCTTTTTGAGGAAATCCCAAGGCAGCTCACAAGTGGCAAGCCACTTCAGGATCGCTTGTCGACTGTCGAGGCGCCAACGTCTCCGAAAGATTTTATCTCATCTAATCACAAGACAAACCAAAACTCAGCAACCACGAGTACTGAGGCCATTCTTGAGTTCCACGAGTGGAAGCTGGTTGAGCCCCAGGGTACACCCCTTATCCAGGCCTGGTTGCGCTTTTCGGGGGCTCCGTATGAGTTGCTGCGGGATGCCACGGTGGTGGCTAGTCTCGGTATTATGGTTGGTAAGACCGAGCGAGTTGATATGGATTTCACTAGAGCTCATGGGATAGCTCGCCTATTGGTCAGTATTCCGGACATCGACTATGTACCCGACATGGTTAAGTGGGCCTTTAGAGGGAAGGTTTACACTCTTGAGATTCAGTTTGAGGATGATAGTCTCTTCGCAGAGGCTCCAGCGGCCACTGGTGATGACATGAGTGAAGGTGATGATGATACTGCGGGTAAGGAAAAGATGGCCGATGATTCTGTCAGTGAGGTGGCCAAGAGGCCGGAGCCGACGGGTAGGGCAGCAGGAGGAGGGACGGCGCCTGGAGTATCTGTGCCGACCACCACTCTGCGTTTTGGTTCCTTTGGTCCAGCTTCCGCTCCTCCGAGACTGTGGAGCGAGCGGGTGGAGTCGGGTGAGGAGATTGAGTTTTCTTTACCGCCGTTGGATTTTGCGGGTACGGAGGTGGAGGGTTCCGGTGGGCCCGAGAGCTTGGATATTGACTCGTCTACATCAGCGTGTGATGACGTGGCTGTGGTGCAGGCGGGTGGTCTGACCTCATCTGGGAGTCCGGATCGGGATTCTGTGGAGGCCCCCTCTCATCCTCCGGTTGGGGAGCCTTCTCCTCGCTCGCCTGTGGCTGGGCGATCACCTCTGGCGGATGCGCAGGTTCGGCGGGAGGGCGTGGGGCCGGTGGCCTCTACGCCCCCGTCGGCCATATTCGAGATGGCGACGTGCACTCCGGACAGGCGGTCCGGGGTGGATGGGGGGAGGGGGCAGGTGGCCTTCTCCTCCCCAGTGCTGGACTCGGCGCGCTCACCGCGCTCACCTGGTGGCGACCGGGTGGATGTTCGGGGAGTGACAGGTGGTCGCTCGCCGGATAAATTCTCGCGGGAGGAGGTCATTATGTTTGGCGGGATCCCGGACCAGGCAGCTGAGGGTCGACGTATGAGTTGTCGGCTTCAGAGCCATCCGGAGGTGGACGACATGCAGCAGCGCTGTGCCGCGAGGGCGGCCAAGCTTCGTGACGTCCAAGTCACTACTGGTATGTCTGTTAATACCTCCAATACTATTTTGCATTTCTCGCATGATCAAATTATGGATAAGGCACAACAGTTAGGAATTTCACTTGGTAGAGATGAGGGTGAAGTTACTAATTCTGTTAACGATTTGCTTGATCTAGAAGCCGAGAGGGCTTTAGAAGTAATTCGTAAATTAGCTGCGGTCAAACCTATGAATGACTCTGAAATTGATGCCTTGGGAGTTCGAGTACTTGAGAACTTTTGTGATGATCTAGCACCGCCCCTCCAGGAGCAGGAGGAGGACGATGAGAATATCGGGACGCAAGTAGATAATCCATCGATTACGAGTACGATGGACCGGGAGGGCACGTCCAGCCCTAAGCGCAAGTGGAAGCGCAAAACTTACCCGATGTCTGTAGTCCGTAGGAGTGCTAGGATTCGTACGGCTAAAAAATTTCATGATGAAATATGAAAGGGATCTTTTGGAATAGCAGAGGTCTTAAGGACTTGGCTAAAAGGAGGTTCCTTGCGGAGGCATCTATTGAGCATTGTTTGGACTTTATTGCCCTGTCGGAAACGGGTAGAGCAAATTTCTCACCTCAATTTCTCAATACTTTGTCGGGAGGGATTGAGTTTGACTGGCATTGTCTACCGCCTAGAGGTAGGTCGGGGGGTATCTTACTGGGTGTTAGATGTGACTCTCTTGAAGTTCGAAGTGTGGTCATGGGGGATTTTGCTGTTAAGTTCAGGGTGCGGTCCAAACAGGATGGTTTTGACTGGGCTTTGGTGGCGGTGTACGGGGCAGCGCAGTCCGAGTTCAAACCAGATTTCCTGGCAGACCTTGTTAGAGTATGTGGGTCTGAGCAGCTTCCAATTCTGGTTGGGGGGGATTTTAACATAATTAGGAGACGCGATGAAAAGAATAATGACAACTTCGATGGGAGATGGTCATTTATGTTTAATACCATTATTGAAAGCTTAGATTTGAGAGAAATTGAGCTTTCAGGTAGGAAGTTCACGTGGGCTAATGTGATGCCTAATCCAACATACGAGAAGTTGGATCGGGTTCTGGCTAGTGTTGCTTGGGAACAGAAGTTTCCCGTGGTAACTGTTCAGGCGCTCACTCGCGGGATCTCTGATCACACGCCGTTGTTGCTTGATTCTGGCGGGGCTACATACTCGGGCAACAAAAATGTTTTCTCGTTCGAGATGGCGTGGTTTGAAAGAGAAGGATTTTTGGATCTTATTGCCAGAGAATGGGCGAAAGAGGTAGGAGGTAGAAGTGCCATTGAGAGGTGGCAGAACAAGATTAGGAATCTCCGTAGCTTCCTTCGTGGGTGGGCTAAACATCTAGGTGGAATGTATAAGGTTGAGAAGGAACGGCTCCTTTCACTTATAAAAACCTTAGATGTAAAAGCAGAAACTATGGTTCTGGTACCCACTGAGCTTCATATTAAGCATGAGGCTGAGATGAGGCTGAAGGAATTGCTCCGGGAGGAAGAATTGAAGTGGGCATTAAGGGCAAAGGTGAGAAAAGTTGTCCAGGGGGATGCGAACACACAGTTCTTCCACATGATTGCTAATGGCAAGCATAGGAAGAAGAGGATCTTCCAGCTGGAGCAAGAGGAGGGTACAATAGTTGGCCAAGACAACCTGAAAACATACATTACTGAATATTACAAAAGGTTGTTTGGACCACCAGAGGAGAGTAGTGTATCCCTGGATGAGTCTAGGGTCAGCGATATCCCTCAACTTTCTTCAGTGGAGAACGATGTGTTAACAGCCCCTTTCTCGGAAAAGGAAGTTTTCGAGGCTATTGCCAAGATGAAATGTAATAAGGCGCCGGGGCCGGATGGTTTCCCGGCTGAGTTTTACAAGAAGTGTTGGCATATTATCAAAGGGGACCTGATGCCAATGTTCCATGATTTGTTCTCGGGACACTTGCAGCTGTTCCAACTGAATTTTGGCACGATAACGTTGTTGCCTAAGAAAACTGATGCCGTCAAAATTGAACAATTTCGGCCGATCTGCCTGCTCAATGTCAGCTTCAAAATTTTTACCAAGGTTGGTACGATAAGGCTGACTCAGATAGCGCACGCTGTTGTTCAACCTTCGCAAACGGCTTTCATGCCGGATAGGAACATCCTAGAGGGGGTTGTGGTCCTACATGAAACGCTTCATGAAATTCATACGAAAAAAATAGATGGGGTTATTTTCAAAGTGGATTTCGAGAAGGCTTATGATAAAGTCAAATGGCCGTTCCTCCAGCAAGCTTTAAGAATGAAGGGTTTTGATGAGCGCTGGAGGCATCAGGTGGAAACGTTCACGCAAAAAGGTAGCGTTGGCATTAAGGTCAATGATGACATAGGCCACTATTTCCGAACACACAAGGGTCTGCGACAGGGCGATCATATGTCACCTATTCTGTTCAATATTGTGGTTGATGTGTTAGCGATCCTGATTGGGAGGGCCAAAGAGGCTGGTCAGGTGGAGGGAGTGGTGCCTCATCTGGTTGATGGTGGTTTATCCATCCTGCAATACGCTGACGATACAATCATTTTTATGGAACATGATTTGGCCAAGGCGAGGAACATGAAACTAGTATTATGCCTTTTTGAACAATTGTCTGGGCTGAAGATTAATTTCCATAAAAGTGAGTTGTTCTGTTTTGGTAGAGCCAAAGACGAACAGGAAGCTTATACACAATTGTTCGGATGTGAGAGTGGGTCTCTTCCTTTCTCTTATCTCGGTATTCCAATACACCATCGTAAGTTAACGAATGCTGAATGGAAGACCATCGAGGATAGATTTGAGAAAAAACTAAGTTGTTGGAAAGGAAAACTCATGTCTTATGGAGGCCGGTTGATTCTCATTAACTCGGTGCTCACGAGTTTACCTATGTTTCTGCTATCTTTCTTCGAAGTACCAGTTGGGGTGAGGAAGAGACTAGACTTTTATCGGTCTCGCTTCTTCTGGCAGAGTGATGAATCTAAGAGGAAGTATAGATTGGCCAAATGGGATATTATTTGCAGACCAAAGGACCAAGGAGGACTTGGCATTGAAAATCTTGAAGTTAAAAATAAGTGCCTCCTGAGTAAGTGGCTGTTTAAGCTGTCTTCTGAGACAGAGGCAACATGGGCGCAGATTTTACGGAGTAAATATCTGTACTCAAAGACTTTATCCCAAGTCACTATGAGACCTACAGACTCGCCGTTCTGGAAAGGGCTAATGAGGGCTAAATCCACTTTCTTTAACAGAACGAAATGTATTGTTGGTAATGGAGCTGATACGCGATTCTGGGAGGATACGTGGCTGGGTGACACGCCTCTGGCTTCTCAGTATCCAGCGCTGTATCGTATTGTTCAGCATAGGGATGCCCTTGTGGTCACAGTAATGCAGACGATTCCCCTTAACATCCAGTTTAGAAGAGTGCTTGCTGGACCGAGATGGGAAGCATGGCTTCACTTGGTCCGTAGGCTGATGGAGGTGCAGCTAAATCCTCAGCCCGACCAGTTGTATTGGAAGCTAACTAGAACTGGGGTGTTCACGGTCAAGTCTATGTATCTTGATATCATTAATTCATCCGTGATACCTACGTCCAATGTAGTCTGGAACGTTAAGGTTCCTTTGAAGATTAAAGTGTTTATGTGGTTTGTGCATAAACAGGTAATTCTTACAAAGGACAATCTAGTTAAGCGCAACTGGACAGGATCTACTAGGTGTAGCTTCTGTGATCGGGATGAGTCTATCAAACATTTATTTTTTGATTGCCCGTTGGCACAAGGGTTGTGGCGCACCGTGCAAATTGCCTTTAATATTACTCCACCGAGATCGGTAAACACGCTTTTTGGGGCGTGGTTGCTCGGGACGGAGCCCGAAACAGCCAGACAAATTTGTGTAGGAGTATGTGCGTTATTATGGGCAATTTGGAACTGCAGGAATGACTTGGTTTTTAACAGGACATCAAATACTCATTTTTTGCAGGTGTTGTTCCGGGCTACGGCGCTGATCCGTACTTGGTCCTTACTCACTCCGACGGAGGCCAGGGAGCGTTTGGTTACTGGATCTGTCCGGTGGGAGACGGTTGCGCGGGATATCTTCAACCGGTTTGGATGGCGATCATGTAATAGGATAGGCATCTAGTTTACCTACCTCATATTATGCCAGCCGGTTTGTGGCTTTTCCCGTTTGTGTCTTTTAGTCGTTGCTCTGTGTGAGCTACGTGCTACCTTTTTTCATTTGTTTGTAAGACTTATGTTCTGAACCTCTTTATTTCATTAATAAGAGAGGCCGTATGCATCGATCTGATGCAGAGGCCGGGGTAAACCCCCTTTTCCAAAAAAAAATCACAAGACAAATTCAGATAACAAAACCAATATATCATGCCTAATTTATGTTACCTATTTTTCAGGATAAAAAAATAACTATTGCCCCTAATTAATTCCATGTGAATCATGAATTTCTGTAGCCTAATACCGAAACATGGACCAGTTTGATGGTGTTGTTGTGTATTACAAATTAATGAAGAGTCACTAGAGAATTTACTTGCATGTTGTCATGGTTGCATGTTTGGCCATCTGCACTGGCGCTGATCGGTTGTGCGATCTGGGACCTACCCAGCCCTTTGCCGAACTGCCCTAGGTGGTAATCGTAGCCAGCATGCCCACGTTTATGCCGAAACGATGGGGATCCCCTCGTCAGTTTCCAAAACAACTTGGCTCTTTTTGTTTTTCGTGGTGGGCTACCCAATTTCAATTGATATATGGGTTGCAACCTGCAAAGTTTTTGGGCTTCAAGTCTTCAACTCATCCATCGTTGAGGGGGGCTGATTATTTTACGTAACCTGCGCTAACTAGTCCCACGATACCATGTTCGACGCAAATGTTAGAGGGCGTGGCCAACGCTCATCCCCCCTTAGCTCCGCCCCTAGTGCCTCTATAGGTATGATGAAATATTGTGATACACTCTGAAACATGAAGAAATCCAACAAAACATTGTGGCATAATCTATAAAACAAACTCTCACAAAGCCAGGAAGTGTGGAATTAATCTTTAGGTGATTCTGCATTTGGATAGTATGGTCTATGCACACAATGGCGGATATAAAGGGAATAGACTGGACGACTATGCTAAAGGAAACCACAAATTTTCTACCTCTCTTATCAATTTTATTGCTACAATTAAGTAATTTGTTGTTGGATGGGTGGGCCACGGTCTAGTTTTTCTCCCATTGAGCACCACGAGTAAATCTATATCTATACCAATACAAAAGAGCGAGTTGCGAGATCCAACATATATCATCCATTCAAGCGTGTCTATCTAATGGTCTGTATTGTCCCAGTGTTTAGCGCTAAACATGTTTAGCACGAAGTAAGGTTAGCATCCTCTCCTAATTCATAATATACTTAATATCAACATCGGTGCCAACCAATTAATTATATATTACCTAATATCAATGTCGGTGTCAACCAATTAATTATATATTACCTAATATCAACATGCAATTAAGATCTTGTCAAATATTAGTGTGTGATGTAGTTAATATATTGTCTAATATCTCGTTCAAAAAAATTGTTGAATATTAACATACATAGCACGAACACTATTAATAGTTACAAAAAACCACCACATTAGAGACTATGGTTCCATTTTGCCACCATTAGATTATGCCATTTGAATGGATAACTCTACACGTGCACATGAGTATTCCTTAGAATCTCTTGGTTTTCACAGGTCCAAGAGCCATAGCAGTTATAGCATAGAATATAAATATTAATTGTGAACTTGGAAATAAATAGTAACATAATTATTATTGCCTCTAGGTTATATTTCCAACACATATCCACACATAAGTTAACCAACCATGGTGGACCGGCACAACGATTATGAACTGAAAGTATTTTGCACAATGAAAAATATTCGCTAGAGTTTCATAGGTTAAATAACCATTTGATATCGACGGAACATATCAAGTAAAATATCATTCTTGAAAATGTAATGTCATACTCCACATTATTTCCAATAAACACATTTTGCACTGACTTCATTTTTGTTACATCAATCATAGCAAAAGCAAATGTCTGCATGTTGTTTCCAGTATAAGACCATTTCATAATATATATTTATGATAAAATACTGATATGTTATAACAAGAATACTTAGAACAAATTCTGGCTCAATTAAAATCCTTGTGCGTTCCCGATCAGTCCATAATGTTTGTTATCATTTGACTTACCCTTCAAATACATTAACTGTATACCTCATGATCCACTGTCTTTGTGCTAGGGGTGGAGCCAAGATATAGGCATGGGGGAGCCAAGTCACATTGATAAAAAATATCTGGTGCAGAAAAATAAGTATCATATATAATGTTCCGCTTGGGCGCTATACAAACGTCATTATATTTGCAATGGTTAAAGTTGGTTTCTATAAATTTCTACAAGATCAGAAAACAACTAGCATAATCATATCATAATGTTTCACTTTTGCGCTATAAAAACAAGATTATAGTTCATCACTTGGGAATTGGCGAGAACGAGTTGAGATAGATTAGTAGAAGTTGTAAACTAGAAAGTAATACGCAGTGCTAACCTTGGCTAGTTTCTCACTTGGGAATTGACGAGTATAGCCACTGCAGGATTGCTCGTCGACTGTTGAGGCGCCAACATCTCTGAATGATTTTTTCTCAATCTAATCACAAGCCAAATTTAGATAAGAAAACCAATACATCCTTCCTAATTTACATTACCTATCTGTGAGTATAAAAAATAAAGTGTTGCCCCTAATTAATTCCATCTGAATCATGAATTTATGCAGCCTAATACCGAAACATGGATCAGTTTGACAGTGTTGTTTCGTATTACAAATTAACGAAGACTCACTAGAGAATTTACTTGCATTTTGACTTGGTTACACGTTCGGCCGTCCGCACCGGCATTGATCGGTTGTGCGATCTGGGATCCTACCCAGCCTTTTGCCGAACTGCCCTAGGCGGTAGTCGCAGCCACCATGCATGTGTCGGCGCTGAAACGATGGGAATCCCCTCGTCAGTTTTCAAAACAACTTGGCTCTTTTTGTCCTTCGTGGTGGGCTGCCCAATTTTAATTGATATATGGGCTGCAACATGCAACGTTTGTGGGCTTCAAGTCTTTTGACTCATCCATCGTTGAGGAGGGATGCGTATTCATAATAGTACATAACATGTGCTAACTAGTCCCACGGTACCATGTTCGACGCAAATGTTAGGGGGGTGTGGTCCCCGCTCGCCCTAGCTCTGCCCGTGCTTTGTGCACACTAGTTGCTCTTCTATATCAATTCCATAAATTTTGAGTTACCTTGGTTCATAATGTTTTATCTATAAGCTATAAAAACACATATAATTAAAAATAATATTAACATAATAAAATATGAAATAATGAAAAAAATACTTGCCTGTCAAATTCATCTTTTCTATCGTTAAAATAGATTCCTCAAAAGATTCTCGTTGTAATTTGGTGGGTAGGTTTGGACCGCATAGTATCAAACATTATATTACATTTCAACTGCACCGAATTAACTTGTCTCTACATAATCTCATAGCTAGAGAAATCACCAAGATCAACATGATGCGCTCAAGTTATTTTAATTTCACTGTAATGCCACTTGACCTTCTTGTAAAAGTCCAGAGGAAAATTGTAAACATTTTGTTCCATAATTGACAGACATGATGTATAAGGATTGCGAAAATCGTGCTCAACACTTTGGGTACTTAGGTTTCCAGTTGGATCACACCTAATAATTGACCTTTCATCATTTAAACCTAAAATCCAACAATTACCTAAGATAACATCATTGTTGAGAAAACAACTACTAATTATGGCAAAAGAAAACATTTTCTATATTTCACCCTTATCGCACTTTCCCCTTTAATGGTTTCTTCCACATTTGGCTCAACTTTGTTAATAAATTTTATCTTTGAACCACTTGCATTGTTACAAGTAGAACCTTCATGTGTACAACCAACAACAATTAATCATAATTATATTAACATGGCGAAAAAATAAATGATTCAAAAAATATTACCTTTTGATCTTGCAACAACATTACTGAGAACAAAAACTTTCTTCAAAATGTTTGGCTGAATTTCATTACCCGAGACAATAAAATAATATAGATATCAATCATTTCAAAAGTGAGGTATAATACATAACTCATTTTGTTCGGCAATATCCGTCATCTTATTTGTTCTCTCAAGCAAGCATGGCCTCACACCTCTTTGAGTGCAACACATGCAGGTTTGCTTTAACAACAAGAAGACTTTAATCAATATATTCTCTAATTATATCACCTTCTTCATATTTCATTCATGAATTGTTTCTGCATGCCTCAGTTTGAATTCTTGAGTTATAGAATGCCTCACCTTCAAATGTAGTTTAGATGAGTCCGCAAAAATGAACAAAATTTTGAATTTCTTAAATATGTAAATGAAAATTTTACCATTGGTTGATAAGTATCTCTTATATGATCACTGAATTTCCCATTTGATATATGTTGTGGATTTGTTGAAGGTAAGCAAAACTGCACATTCTTTCGAAGAACTTTAGGCCCTTTGGTATTTCCATTGTCCTTCAGTGCTTCTTTAGAGAAACTTACTGAGTGTGATTAATGTGGAACCATTGTCCTTTCAAACTTGTCAACAACAAAAATTGTCTCGCTTCCTATCAATCATGTTTTGCATTTAACATACAAGTTTAGGGCTTTCAATCTACAAAGAAAGGTAAAGTAGAGTATTCTTGATTAGTTATAACAATATTTAAGGCGAATAACTAATCGAACAACACACTACAAACCGTGCATGCATCATATGTTGTGACTCCATCTCTTATTTTCTTACAAGATGAAATCATAGGATTTATGTGGCGCTAATCATAGTCTGTAATCCTAGGCAATTTGTTGTGTCTCTTGGGTATATTTGGTAATGATTACAAGGTAGAATATCTGCATACATAGTGTATATAATTATAGAATCATCCAACATTTACTATAGTAATCGAGATTCGCATGATAACATACTTGTAGAAATAAGTGACGGCCATACAAATATATGACTGGACTATTTGAATGAATCTTTGTTGTGCCTTTGTAATAGCATCTAATAGATAATTGATTACATACTCACACCAATTATATTCTCCTATGTAATCAGTCCTACAAAGGGTTCCTCTGTAATCAATGGTGGTGTATTCATGTTTAGAGAAGGTGTTCCCAAATGACCCATAATAAATATAACACATGATGCCTCACTTGATAACTCTATTATATCTCTGGCTAAAAATAATTATGTTGGCTACAAGCTATGAGAATCATTTCCAATAATACCTATCCTTTTCTTCAAGAAATCAATAGAAGCAACAGTTATCTAACCATCAGTACATCAATATCTCTAGGTACAGAAGAAACCCCAAAAACATTTTGCATATCTCCGGCCTAGAATTTGAGTTTCCTATCTTGAGACATCTTAATGCACTGATCCTTGACATCTGTTGCACTTACAAGAAATGTACTAAATTTAAGATGAACATATTTAATTATAGGCAAGTTCAACAACCCATCGAATTTGATTTCCCAGAGGTTAGATTTCTTGTAGTTCGTAAATCCATTGAAAATAGCACGAACATGGTGTACCTTCAATCTAGATTCAGAGTTACACTTTTCATAGTCATTTTCCTCGCTTGTGTCATCTCCTTCAGTGTAATAATATGTTAAATCTCTGTTACATTTTGATGTGCCACTTGCTGAATAACTTGACTTAGACGACATATTTTGTCACTAAAACATAAAAGAAGTCAATATACCGTACAAATAGTTGTATGCATATATCATATCAATATTTATCAACAATTCAACCATTGACATTAAATAATGAATCAGACCACATAACATTACTAAATAATTTAACACAACACCTAATACAATAAAATTCGGTAATTCAATCAACTGGTTCTTAACATAATAATTAGTAAAGCACAAATCAAGATTATACATTATGGTAATAACATTAAATAAAAAAATATTTACAGATCCAAGTAACTTAACAAATACATTCATGTCCTACTATACCAGTGCATAAGATAACTTGAAAATTTTATAACTAATGCATACATTTAATTTTGCATCAAACTATTAATTATTTAAGTCTGTCAGAATTTATAAATTATATTAAAGTTTCAGAAGTCAAGTTCATAATGTAATTATCTTTCTGTATGTAACATTCATGTTAAATTTAATAACTATTTTCCGCGAACTTAAATCACGTTTTACATACATATCTGAGTATATCTATTTTTATTTTTGATATAATAATCTATACTAGAAATTTTCGTTGTACAAACATTTAATAACTCTGTGATCCCAATTCTTCCAAGGGTACAAGAAAGTTCATGTGATGTAAGTTGACTTTCCTTGACTAACATAATGACCTAAGTTCCAGTCTCCGTAACTAACGTCCTCCCAAGTTTCTGAGTTTTAATTTCCGGTACCTATAGTCACTTCCTAGACTCGTAAACTACATACTTACCATTATTTGTATTCTAAGATCTAGCCTTAAAATTTCCCTTAAGATTGGGTAAGCCAAAGATTCGACTTCTTGAAACATGACAAACCAGTACAAGCCCCTAAAAGAAAGAGAAAAAAGATTGAATACCTAGCAACCATATGCAAAACTTGTGCTTACAAGAACATTCAAAGAACATCAAACACACAACAGCGACTAACCTGTGCCGAATAAGCTTACATAATACATCCCCTACTATCGTTTAGTCATTGTTGTCTGCGAGCAATTCACAACAGAATAACTTCGATCACTTCTCGTCTACAACAGTTTTGCTAGAATGCAAGAGTTCTATTTTTTTGTGAATACACTTAGCAGCGTATCATTTCATTGATAGGTAGAAAAAGGGGTTACAGATTACAGGTTGCCCCCTCACAGACATGCACAATCTGGCGCCTGGGAGGTTGCATGGACGAGTACTAGAAAGGAGGATGCTCAGCCTCGAGGCACAAAGTTCAGGTTACAGGGATAATCGTGGCTAATCCTTTGGCGCCCGCCTTTGCCCAAAGACGGGTGTCATCCTTGATCGAGAGTACCAGGTCGTCGGTGGAGGGACGCAGGCCCTCAAATATCATAGCATTGCGGTGCTTCCAAATGGCCCAGGCGGTCAGTGCAACAATGAAGTTAAGGCCCCTCCGTAGGCAGCTCGGGGATTCTTCGACAGCCATGGACCACCACGTGAAGAAGGAAGTCTCGTTGTCCATCGATGGGGTAGTGAGTCGGCACCATGATAGAATTTTGTGCCAGGTAATCCTAGAGAACACGCATCCAGAGAGTAGATGGTCGATGGACTCGGTTCCCTGCGAGCATAGAGTGCAGGCTGTGTCCTGAGTAAGGTCGTGGCACACTCGAAGCTCTGCCGTCCAGCACCTGTCGAGGGATGCAAGCCAGAGGAAGATTTTGTCATTCAGCGCCGCCCAACTCTTCCATAGGAGACGCCAGCTTAGGGGCGAGGTAGAGCCGTGGAAGAGAGCCTGATAGCACGAGCTGATCGGCGACTCACAATCCGCGTGCCCCTGCCCTTGTGTGCCACAAATCCCCTCCCGGAGACACGTGCGCTTCTCGGCGGGGTGTGGCACTCACGTACTTCCTCCGTTCCGAATTACTCGTCACAGAAATGAATGTATCTAGATGTATTTTAGTTCTAGACACATCCATTTCTACGACGAATAATTTGAAACGGAGAGAGTACTTTCTTTTGAACTTCGGCAACCTTTATTAAATGATCGTATCTATTACTAGTGAAGGAATAAGAAAGTCAGGAGGTTTCTCTTGCCACACCTCTGAGGATTTCCTTCTATAACTTGCTCGAGCTAGTGTGTGCGTCGTGTCATTGCTTTCTCAGGCACAATGCTTTATGGTTTCCCTGCCGAAGAGACTCATAATTTGCGGACAGACATCTGCCACTATAGCCCTCGAAGCACAATAATTTGATGGACCCAGAATAGCTTGGACAATTCTTGCGAATCACATTCTACAGCCAGGGTGGAGATCCCTAGCTCGTCCGCAAGACGCAGCCCCTTAAGAACCACAACTGCCTCCTTAGATGCTACTCCATCCGTTCGAAATTACTTGTCTCAAAAATGAATGTATCGAACGAAGGGAGTACATCGATGACATACTCCTTGAAAGAACAGGATGCACCTATGAACGCTCCATTCGAATCACGCAACATCACCCGTTTTGATCTCGATCCCGAGTCAACATGAAAACTAGCATCCACATTATCCTGCTCGTCGTTGCCTTGGCATTCATAGCCAAGGAGTTGGCCATGATCCCTCAATTGCTCAGAGTCGATCAACTCGTAGTTCAAACCACTGCATCATGTGATTTCCTGTGGCGATCGCACCAGAGGCACTCATGTACTTTTGTTTTATCTTTGATGTGTTTTGTAAGACGCTTTTTAATCACCTTGTCTCGATCCAGACACGATGTTTTATGGGCGATGCTAGGCGCCGGCGCACCGGCCTAATAATTCCGCCGGTCTTGGATCTAACCCAAGCGTTCTTCAACCTCGTGACGCAGATAGAAAAAAGCACATGGAAAAAGAAAACAAGGCAGCGCCTCCACTCGCGCTTTCTCGCCATCGTCGACACTGCTCACCAGTGTCCCTGCTGCTTGCTCCCAGCATGGCCCGCCCCCGGTTGCAGCGCCCCCTGTTCGCCCAGGCTCTCGTCGGTTCACCGTTTGTCCTCGTCGCCGCGTTGACCCATGAAACAGCTACACCTACGGTTGTAGCTCTCAGCAGCGACGGGTGAAGCTCAGGTTGCAGCTCCGCCGCCGCCCCTCGCCGCAGCCCTGTCGCCATGGCCACGCCCAACCATTCCTTTCTCCTTCATCATCCACGTGCAGATATATTTTACTTCAACCATTGTTCATTTTTGCTACGACCGGTGACAGGAATCGCTACAACCATTCATATCGACAGCCACGGCGGCGACCACGATTTGCTTCAACCTTCGTCGGGTTTTGCCGGGAGTAACAAGACATGACACCGGTTGTAGCTTTTCCCGCTACCGGTTGCAGCAAAAATCTCAGTGCCGCCGTCGCCACCACAAATTCCGTCGTGGCCGTTGCAGCAAATCACATATTCAATTGTAGCTTTTTCATTGCCGGTTGTAGCAAAAATGACCACCGGTGGTAGCTTTTCATGCTTCCGGTTGTAGCAAAAACGCAACACCTCGGTTGCCACCACAAAACTTCGGTGTTGCCATTGCAGCAAATCATGTCGTCGGAGGTAGCTTTTTTTGTTGTTGGTTGTAGCAAACGGCAACGATGGTTGCAACAAAAAATGGTCGCCGCATTGATTGTAGCTCGATGTGTGTGTCGATCGCAACATTTTCATTGCTGGCTGTAGGAAAAAAATTGACCTCAGCGGTAGTAGCAAAAAGTAAACGGTGGTAGACCGCGGTTGCAGCAAAAATTCGCCCTCGCCGGTAGTAGAAAAAGTAGATGGTGGCAGCAAAAATTCATTCTCGCCGATAGTAGCAAGTTGTATCACTGGGTAGTAGCAAAAGTAAACGGTGGTTGCAACATAAACGGTCGTCTCCCCGTCGCGAGGCACGGTATGACCATTTGGTTGTAGCAAAAAAAAAATAGCGGTCGTAGCAAAATTAGATTATGGTTGTAGCAAAAAACATTGTCGTCACTGTCACGAGAGGCAGAGTAGCCAGTTGGTTGTAGCAAAATTTGTGGCCGGTCATAGCAAAAACCGACAATGGTTGCAGCACCGTCTGATCGGTTGTTTACTATTGCCGGAGATTGTCATCTCGGCCATCTCATCATAAAACTTCGGCGGCCGATGGTTCGCGGCACCTAGGCTCGCCGCCCCAGGCCGTTTCGTGTCTAACTCCAAGGAGTTAGGGGTCGTCGGGAGCAGGGAGGATGTGAGGACGACGACATGGAATCTGTGGGAGGTGGGAGGAAGAGTTCGCCGGGAAGGAAGAAAAAAATAAGGATATAGGAGAGGTTGCTCCGGTGGTGGAGCTCGCCGGGAAGCCGTGGCGGACCGGGGGAGCGAGAAACGGCTCAGGGGATCATGGGGGATCAGATAAGGTTGCGATGCGTTTGTGGAAGAAGACGACCAGAAAAAAACTGTGATATGTGGGCCTATGTCTAACGCAGCGGGTGGGGTGCCAGACGCACGATCGGAACGAAACGCACGGACGTTTCCCATGTTTTATACATATAAAGCTGGGTGAAAGCTTTTTTAATACAGTACAAACGCAGACGCCCATACATACATACACACACACTCACCCTTATAAATGCGTACACACATATCCTATCCCTATGAGCATCTTCTAGGGACTAAACCGGCATGTCATTTTAAAATTGACGAAGTCACCACAAACGTCTTCGTAGTCGACGAAAACGTCTTTTCCAACTGAACGCACATCGTAGGAGGCCTGAAATACATTTAGAAAAATGTGATCCGGTTGTTCATTGACCATGGTCTGAACTATTATGTGATGTTGGTTGTTTCGTACTCTGCCTAGTTTGTGAGTTTTATTAATTTAAAGATGAACGCTTTTTTCAATTTTTGTTTTAAAAAAGGACAGTGATATCCTTAGCCCTACGAGGGTTAAGTCCTAAAATTGATACTAGTGCTCATAGCATCACAAGGCCATCGGCCAAACTAAATCACGCAGGTTCGGGAACAAAATGAGACGCTAACCTCCCTTGGTTGCGTTTGGCGGCACCCTCGCGAGATTGTAAACAAGTCAAAGCCGCTCCGCAACCACCTGCATCGCCTCAGTGTCCTGATGCCTCCTCAACAGGGCCCACTGCTGCATAAAAGTAGTGCATTTGAAGATACAATCAGCTGGGTGTACAAGTAAAATGTTCCCAATAGTTAACTTGTTTGCGAATGTGCCATAGTGACCAAAGAAGTGCCCCAACACTCCATCAAAGCACCCTCTTTGCCGCGCCATATAGTGAAGCAAGACAGAGAAGGAGATCCGCACATGACTTAGGGTTCCAGTTGACCCATCCGCCTCATGGACGGCGCTCCAAGCAAATTTAGCGAGATGACATCTAAATAACACGTGATTAGCATTTTTAGGAGCTGCGCACATGGCACACAAACCCGTAAAAGGGTCATGGCGCTTAGCGATGTTAATCGAGGTTGAAAGCTTGTTACAGAACGCTTGCCAGAGAAAAACATTAACTTTAAGCAGGATGCGCACTTTTCATAGACCCATAGCTATGTCCATCGCTGTACTTTAGTAAGTCTTTCATAGAGTAACTTGACTGAAAATTTACCCGAGATTCGATAGGTATTTAAGAACTCACGCTGCCAAAATGCTGGTTCGGGAGCAAACTTGATCGCTCGCAGCTCATGACTTCCATCAATGCGAGACTTACGCAAATGTCTCCTGGATCTCGCACGCAATTTCATGCATCATGCGCACTGCGCCGTGCACTCACGCTCTCCGCCCACCCCGCATTCCGCGCATCGACCATCGCCACGGCCCTTTCCAATCTACCATCGCTTGCTACCAAAGCGGTTCAATTATCCGACGCCTCTCAGACTCTAGCGGCCACATACCGGCACGGCTATATATACAAGTGCGAGGGCGCGCACGGAGACAAGACAAACACACACACACGGCCCGCGCTGCAGCGTTGCCGCCTACCGCCACGGTGCCACCGACGATCGACCACGACGCTTCCATGGCTGCCTCTGCTTCCCGCCTCTGCCTTCTCGCCATCGCGTTCCTCCTCGCCGTCGCCGCACCTCGCGTGGACGCGTGGGGCGGCCGCTTCTTCTTCAGCAAGATGACGCGCCCCGGGGCCGTCGTCGAGGCCGACAAGGCGGCGGACACGGCCACCGTGGCGACGGAGGCGCTCGACACCAACAGCGCGCCGGCGGCATTCCCGCGGCCGTCCAGCAACCGCGGCTACGGCCTCTACGGCCGCCCGGAGGAGAACGAGAAGTACCCGCCGGCCTACTTCCGCCGCGGCGTGCACCGCGACGCCGAGAAGCTGACGACCACCAACGTCGTGCCGACGACGGAGCCGCGGCACCGGGAGGAGGCGGCTGTCCCGGCGCAGGAAGAACAATCCTCGGGCGAGGAGGAGCCGGCGTTCCCCGCGGACGGCAGCGGCAGGGGGCGGCCGCTGTCGTACATGCGCCACGGCGGCAAGCACGAGCGCGACTACTACGGGATGAGCGACACGAGGCTGTACCAGAACGGGCGGTACTACTACGACGTGGAGACCGACAAGTACGGCTACGGCTACGAGTCCAACCCGGTGCGGACGGCGCGCCCCGAGCCCGAGGACAACGGCTCCGGGTACGGCCGCCCCGGCCGCGAGCGGAGGTACGGCGACGCGGCCGTATACGAGAACGATAACGACAACGGGGTGACCGAGAAGCAGAGCGACGACGGCGGCGTCCAGGAAAACCAGAACGGGCAGTACAATCCATGAGTAAGACGTATACGAGGGGTTTGTTTCTGCTTGCGATCGTCAGATACGCTGTGTGGTAGGAGTATAATGCTCCTTGCTTGTGTGCTGCAAGCTAGCACGACGTCGTTACTACTTGCTACTTCTACTATGCTGAAGGATGAGCTATCTAGCTCCCGGTGTGGAATGGTGGTGAAACATATTACGTACGGATGAATAATCTGTGTGAGTAATGGAATGTCTACTGTTATTAGCAAGTGCTTCTCTACTTCGCTGTTCATTTCTGTCGGTGCATGGACCCAGTTCGTGTGCCAGAATGAAGAAAATAGTGGGGCGATCAAGCCTCATTCGGAAAGGCATGATTGGTTTTGGACGTGGAACGTTTGAGCTAGGAATTAGAATGGCACTTTCGCCTTTTGCTGCGTTAGATTCGCACCAAAATTTTTAAACCGGCATCCCGGAGAGTACCAGCTACCTACCTACCTTGTGTCCTTGTGAAGTCGATCGAATTACTGCCTTCACGTCGATGCATGGGTGATGGATTACAAAGTGGCGCGCCATAATTAATTTCAGTAAACAAACCACATTACCATGTAGGCCACAATTTGTCCTCCTCAGAGGACAAGGTGCATGGCGTAACTGCAGTGCCGACTGACTGCTCACATTGGATGCTGTGGCACCTACCAAACAACGACCTACGGGGCCATCGATCATGGCCTTTGGGTGTGTCTGTACCTACAGCTGGAGCACTGTACCACTTTGTTCGCTGCAACTAGACCTTCGGTTCATTAAACCTAGCGTCCAAAGCTCAGTACCTTTTGTTCGAAAGTTGATGCGCATTGAACTTCATGGTGCCACCACGGTAAGTCTTGCCGGATAGATAGAGGACCATCATGTATCAAGGAGTTTCTGCATCTTGATCGTAACTCTATTGTCCTGGGATAAATTTCTTTCACCCCACACAAAAAAATAATTTTGCCGTCCGATCACTCTTCTTTCTTTAGTTTATTTGTGTACTAGTAATTGTATATGCCTAGCATTGTCGGTTGGCGTGTGGAGATGTGTCTCCGACGGATTTGTCTTTGATGGATTTGTTCGGATCTGGTCGTAGTTTGTCTACGTTTCTGTTTCTTCAGGTTAGATCCTTCCGATCTATGCTACTCTTCATCAACGGCGGTTGCTGTTCTGCTGCGTTGGTCCTATGGGGTCTTAGCATGACGACTTCCCGACTGTCTACTACAACAATCTTTGCCCGGCTTCGGCGAGAGAGGGATGATGACGGCGGCGCGCCTTTGGCTCGCTTCACTGCTTGTAATCGTCGCTGGGTGGTCTATGGATCTAGACGTAATTTTTTATTATTTTTGGTGTTTGTTGTATTGCCATGATTCAAGATGAATAGATTGGAAGTTTTCTCGCAAAAAATATTATATACGTGCAATACAGGTTAATATTAGGCAAGATATTAATTGTATTGCACATTAGTATTAGACAATACATAAAGTGCATGCTAATGTTATTTAAGATATAATTACTTGGTTAATGTTGACATTGATATTATGCATGCTATTAATTAGTGGAGAATGCTAAACATGTTTAACGTTAAACATTGAACTGATGTAGACCGTTGAATAAATGCGGTTGAACGGGTGAGTTTTTTCTAGAAACAACGGGTGAGATTTGTTGGATCTCCGCAACTCGCTCACATATTACTACAACAACAGGTACAAATAAAGTGATGATTTGACATGAGATCGATGCTTGAACTGTTTGGAGTTCTTATTCTGCTTCTCTTCCTCATTGATCATTGGATGGGTTTCAGGTCGGGAGCCTGGGTTTAGCAGGGTGACTGTCGTTCTTCTTTTTCGTTTGATTTCATTCATAGCCGGATCCTACTCTTTTATACGACGATTGCTATGTATTGATGTATTCGTGTTCTAGCTTGTGGCAGTGTAAGCCTTTATCTGGTATTCTCATATATTCAGTATATGGTATGTTGTAATGATATTCACCTTGCTATGCGCTTGAAATGCAATTCTGCCCCAATCATTTCATCACGTGATCAGGATAGAACTGCATCTTGGGCGCTATACTGGTCCACCCGTTGGGAAACATAGCATGCAATTTCAAAAAAATTCCTACGCTCACGCAAGATCTATCTAGGAGATGCATAGCAACGAGGGGGAGAGTGTGTCTACGTACCCTCGTAGACGGTAAGCGGTAGTGTTTCACAACGCGGTTGATGTAGTCAAACTTTTTTCGTGCGCCACCGATCGAGTACCCAACGTACGACACCTTCGAGTTTTGCACACATTCAGCTCGGTGACGTCCCTCGCCTTCTTGATCCAGCAAGGTGTCGAGGTAGTAGATGAGTTTCGTCAGCACGACGGCTTGGTGACGATGATGGTGGAGTGATACGCGTAGGGCTTCGCCTAAGCACCGCCAGAATATGACCGGGGGTGTAAACCGTGGAGGGGGGCGCCGCACACGGCTAACAATTGATGTTGTGTGTTCTAGGCGCCCCCTTCCCCACATATATATATAGGTGGGGGAGGAGAGGCATCCAAGGGGCGCCCCAAGTAGGATCCGAATCCTACTTGGGGTTTCCCAAGTCGCCCCCCCTTCCATATATCATTGGAGAGAAAAGGGAAGGGGAACAGAGAAAGGAAGGGGGCCGAACCCCCCCTTTCCTTCTCCAATTCGGCCTCCTGCCTAAGGGGGGGCGCGCCACCCCTTGTGGGCTGGTGCGCTCCCCTCTTGTGGCCCATAAGGCCCATATCTTTCCCTCGAGGGTTCCGGTAACTCCCATCCCCTCCCTGGTACTCCGATAATTACCCGACACACTCCAGAACACTTCCGGTGTCCGAATACTATCGTCATATATATCAATCTTTACTCTCGACCATTTTGAGACTCCTCGGCATGTCCGTGATCTTATCCGGGACTCCGAACAACATTCGGTCACCAAATCACATAACTTATATAATACTAAATCATCATGGAATGTTAAGCGTGCGAACCCTACGGGTTCGAGAACTATGTAGACATGACCGAGACACCTCTCTGATCAATAACCAATAGCGGAACCTGGATGCTCATATTGGCTCCTACATATTCTACGAGGATCTTTATCGGTCGAACCGTTATGACAATATACGTGATTCCCTTTGTCATCGATATGTTACTTGCCCGAGATTCAATCATCGGTATCTTCATACCTAGTTCAATCTCATTACCGGCAAGTCTCTTTACTCGTTCCATAATACATCATCTCGCAACTAACTCATTAGTCACTTTGCTTGCAAGGCTTCTTATGATGTGTATTACCGAGTGGGCCCAGAGATACCTCTCCGATACTCGGAGTGACAAATCCTAATCTCGATCTATGCCAACCCAACAAACACCTTCGGAGATACCCGTAGAGCATCTTTATAATCACCCAATTACGTTGTGACGTTTGATAGCACACAAGGTATTCCTCCGGTACCCGGGAGTTGCATAATCTCATAGTCAAAGGAATATGTATTTGACATGAAGAAAGCAATAGCAATAAACCTGAATGATCAATATGCTAAGCTAACGGATGGGTCTTGTCCATCACATCATTCTCCTAATGATGTGATTCCATTATCAAATGACAACTCATTTCCATGGTTAGGAAACCTTAACCATCTTTGATCAACGAGCTAGTCAAGTAGAGGCTCACTAGGGACACATTGTTTGTCTATGTATTCACACATGTATTTAGGTTTCCGAACAATACAATTCTAGCATGAATAATAAACATTTTATCATAAATAAGGAAATATAAAATAACAGCTTTAATATTGCCTCTAGGGCATATTTTCTTTAGTCTCCCACTTGCACTAGAGTCAATAATCTAGATTACATTGTAATGATTATAACACCCATGGAGTCTTGGTGTTGATCATGTTTTGCTTGTGGAAGAGGCTTAGTCAACGGGTCTGCAACATTCAAATCCGTATGTATTTTGCAAATCTCTATGTCTCCCTCCATGACTTGATCACGGATGGAGTTGAAGCATGTCTTGTGTGTTTGGTTCTTTTGTGAAATTTGGATTCCTTCGCTAAGGCAATTGCTCTAGTACTGTCACAAAAGATTTTCATTGGACCCGATGCACTAGGTATTACACCTAGATCAGATATGAACTCCTTCATCCAGACTCCTTCATTTTCTGCTTCTGAAGCAGCTATGTACTCCGCTCCACACGTAGATCCCGCCACGACGCTTTGCTTGGAACTGCACCAACTTACAGCTCCACCATTCAATATAAATATGTATCCAGTTTGTGACTTAGAGTCATTCGGATTAGTGTCAAAGCTAGCATCGACGTAACCATTTACGACGAGCTCTTTGTCACCTCCATAAACGAGAAACATATCCATAGTCCTTTTTAGGTACTTCAGAATGTTCTTGACCGATGTCCAGTGATCCACTCCTGAATTACTTTGATATCTCCCTGCTAAACTTATAGCAAGACACACATCATGTCTAGTACACAGCATAGCATACATGATAGAACCTATGGCTGAGGCATAGGGAATAACTTCCATTTTCTCTCTATCTTCTGCAGTGGTCGGGCATTTAAGTATCCTTTTATGCTACCAAGAAATTCTATATCATTTCCAATCAACAATATGTCATCCACATAAAATATTAGAAATTCTACAGAGCTCCCACTCACTTTCTTGTAAATACAAGCTTCTTCGAAAGTCTATATAAAACCATATGCTTTGATCACCTCATCAAAGCATATATTCCAACTCCGAGATGCTTGCACCAGTCCATAGATGGATCACCGGAGCTTTCACACTTTGTTAGCACCTCTAGGATCGACAAAACCTTCTGGTTGCATCATATACAACTCTTCTTTAAGAAATCCATTAAGGAATGCAGTTTTGATGTACATTTTCCGGATTTCATAATCATAAAATGCCGCAATTGCTAACATGATCCGCACAGACTTAAGCATCACTACGGGTGAGAAAGTCTCATCGTAGTCAACTCCTTGAACTTGTCGAAAACCTTTTGCGACAAGTCGAGCTTTGTAATTAAACAGTAACATTACCATCAGCATCAGTCTTCTTCTTGAAGATCCATTTATTCTTTATGACTTGCTGATCATCGGGCAAGTCCACCAAAGTCCACACTTTGTTCTCATACATGGATCCTATCTCAGATCTCATGGCCTCAAGCCATTTATCGGAATCTGGGTTCATCATAGCTTCTTCATAGTTCGTAGGTTCATCATGGTCTAGTAACATGACTTCTAGAACAGGGTTACCGTACCGCTCTGGTGCAGAACATGCTCTATTTGACCTACGAGGTCCAGTAGTAACTTGATCTGAAGTTTCATGATCATATCATTAGCTTCCTCTCTAGTTGGTGTAGGCATCACATGAATGGATTTCTCTGATGAGCTACTTTCCAATTAGAGAGAAGGTACAATTACCTCATCAAGTTCTACTTTCCTCCCACTCACTTCTTTCGAGAGAAACACCTTCTCTAGAAAGTTTCCATTCTTGGCAACAAATATCTTGCCTTCGAATTTGTGGTAGAAGGTGTACCCAATTGTTTCCTTAGGGTATCCTATGAAGACGCACTTCTCCGATTCGGATTCGAGCTTATTAGGCTGAAGCCTTTTGACATAAGTGCCGCAACCCCAAACTTTAAGAAACGACAACTTAGGTTTCTTGTCAAACCAGAGTTCATACGGCGTCATCTCAACATATTTAGACAGTGCCCTATTTAATATGAATGCAACTGTCTCTAATGCATAACCCCAAAACAATAGTGGTAAATCGGTAAGAGACATCATAGATCACACCATATCTAATAAAGTACGGTTACGATGTTCGGACACACCATTACACTGTGGTGTTCCAGCTGGCGTGAGTTGTGAAACTATTCCACATTGTTTTAAATGAATGCCAAACTCGTAACTCAAATATTCGCCTCCGCGATCAGATTGCAGAAACTTTATTTTCTTGTTACGATGATTCTCCACTTCACTCTGAAATTCTTTGAACTTTTCAAATGTTTCAGACTTGTGTTTAATTAAGTAGATATACCCATATCTGCTCAAATCATATGTGAAGGTCAGAAAATAATGATACCTGTCACGTGCTGATACGTCCATTTTGCATCATGCTTTTATATCGATATTTATTGCATTATGGGCTGTTATTACACATTATGTCACAATACTTATGCCTAGTCTATCTTATTTTATAAGGTTTGCGCGAAGAGGGAGAATGGCGGCAGCTGGAATTCTGGGCTAGAAAAGGAGCAAATTTAGAGACATATTCTGCACAGCTCCAAAAGTCCTGAAACTACACGGAAGTCGGTTTTGGAATATATAAAAATATTGGGCGAAAAAAGCACCAGAGGGGGGCCACCCACCATCCACGAGGGTGGGGGCATGCCCTACCCCCTGGGCGCGCCCCCCTGTCTCATGGGCCCCCTGGCAGGCCTCCGGTGCCCATATTTTGCTATATGAAGTCTTTCGCCCTAGAAAAAATCATAAGGAAGCTTTGGGGATGAAGCGCCGCCGTCTCGAGGCGGAACCTTGGCAGAACCAATCTAGGGCTCCGGCAGAGCTGTTCTGCCGGAGAAACATCCCTCAGAGAGGGGGAGATCATCACCATCGATCCTCTCATCGGGAGGGGGTCAATCTCCATCAACATCTTCACCAGCACCATCCCATCCCAAACCCTAGTTCATCTCTTGTATCCAATCTTTGTCTCAAAACCTCAGATTGGTACCTGGGGGTTGCTAGTAGTGTTGATTACTCCTTGTAGTTGATGCTAGTTGGTTTATTTGGTGGAAGTCATATGTTCAGATCCTTTATGCATATTAATACCCCTCTGATTATGAACATGAATATGATTTTTGAGTAGTTATGTTTGTTCCTGAGGACATGGGAGAAGTCTTGCTATAAGTAGTCATGTGAATTTGGTATTCATTCGATATTTTGATGAGATGTATGTTGTCTCTCCTCTAGTGGTGTCATGTGAACGTTGACTACATAACACTTCACCATTACTTGGGCCTAGGGGAAGGCATTGGGAAGTAATAAGTAGATGATGGGTCGCTAGAGTGACAGAAGCTTAAACGTTAGTTTATGCATTGCTCCGTAAGGGGCTGATTTCGATCCATATGTTTCATGCTATGGTTAGGTTTACCTTAATACTTCTTTTGTAGTTGCAGATGCTTGCAAGAGGGGTTAATCATAAGTGGGATGCTTGTCCAAGTAAGGGCAGTACCCAAGCACCGGTCCACCCACATATCAAATTATCAAAGTAACAAACGTGAATCATATGAGCGTGATGAAAACTAGCTTGACGATAATTCCCATGTGTCCTCGGGAGCGCTTTCCTTTATATAAGAGTTTGTCCAGGCTTGTCTTTTGCTACAAAAAGGATTGGGCCACCTTGGTGCACCTTATTTACTTTTATTACTTGTTACCCGTTACGAATTACCTTATCACAAAACTATCTGTTACCGATAATTTCAGTGCTTGCAGAGAATACCTTATTGAAAACCGCTTGTCATTTCCTTCTGCTCCTCGTTGGGTTCGACAGTCTTACTTATCGAAAGGACTATGATAGATCCCCTATACTTGTGGGTCATCAAGACTCTTTTCTGGGGCCGTTGCCGGGGAGTGAAGTGCCTTTGGTAGGTGGAATTTGGTAAGGAAAAATTTATATAGTGTGCTGAAATTTACTGTCACTTGTTACTATGGAAAGTAATCCTTTGATGGGCTTGTTCGGGATATCTTCGCCCCGACCAGTAGATCAAAGAGTTGCTTCTCAACCTACTGAACCTACTGAAAATGTTTACTTTGAAATTCCTTCGGGTATGATAGAGAAACTGCTAGCTAATCCTTTTACAGGAGATGGAACATTGCATCCCGATTTGCACCTAATCTATGTGGATGAAGTTTGTGGATTATTTAAGCTTGCGGGTATGCCCAAGGATGTTATCAAGAATAAGGTCTTCCATTTATCTTTGAAGGGAAAGGCATTGACATGGTTTAGGCTATGTGATGATATTCGATCATGGAACTACAACCGATTGAAATTGGAATTTCATCAGAAGTTTTATCCTATGCGTCTAGTACATCGTGATTATTATTCATAATTATATATATATATATATATATATATATATATATATATATATATATATATAAAATTTTTGGCCTCGCGAAGGATAAAGAATCACTCAAGCTTGGGGAGGCTTAAGTCAATGTTATATTCATGCCCTAATCATGATCTCTCAAGAGAAATTATTATTCAAAATTTTTATGCTCGGCTTTCTCTCAATAATCACTCCATGCTCGATACTTCTTGTAGTGGATCTTTTATGATGAAGACTATTGAATTCAGATGGGATTTATTGGAAAGAATTAAACGTAACTTTGAAGATTGGGAACTCGAAGAAGGTAATTAAGGAGTCAGGCATAACACCTAAGTTTGATTGTGTTAAATCTTTTATGGATACTGATGCTTTTCGCGAATTTAGCACTAAATATGGACTTGACTCTGAGATAGTAGCTTCTTTCTGTGAATCATTTGCTACTCATGTTGATCTCCCTAAGGAGAAGTGGCTTAAATATCATCCTCCCATTGAAGTAAAAGTAGTTGAACCTACTAAAGTTGAAGATCACTTATAATGTTGATCCTATTGTTCCTACCGCTTATATTGAGAAACCACCTTTCCCTAATAGAACAAAGGATCATGCTAAAGCTTCAACTGTGGTAAACAAAAGTAACATTAGAACACCCAAACCCTCTGAGCAAATTAAAGTTGAACCTAGTATTGCTATGGTTAAAGATCTCTTGTCCGATGATATTGATGGGCATGTTATTTACTTTTGTGATGAAGCTGCTAGAATTGCTAGACCAGATACTAAAAATAAACATAGACCTATTGTAGGCATGCCTGTTATTTCTGTTAAAATAGGAGATCATTGCTATCATGGCTTATGTGATATGGGTGCTAGTGCGAGTGCAATACCTCATTCTTTATATGAAGAAATTATGCATGATATTGCACCTGCTGAGTTAGAAGATATTGATGTTACAATTAAGCTTGCCAATAGAGATACTATTTCACCGGTTGGAATTGTTAGATATGTTGAAGTCTTGTGTGGGAAAGTTAAATATCCTGCTGATTTTCTTGTTCGTGGTTCCCCACAAGATGACTTTTGTCCCATTATATTTGGTAGACCCTTCTTGAATACTGTTAATGCTAAGATAGACTGCAAAAAGGATATTGTTTCTGTTGGTTTAGGGGATATGTCTCATGATTTTAATTTTGCTAAATTTCGTAGACAACCCCATGATAAAGAATTGCCTAGTAAAGATGAAATTATTGGTCTTGCTTCTATTGCCATGCCTCCTAATGATCCTTTAGAACAATATTTGCTAGACCATGAAAATGATATGTTTATGAATGAAAGAAGGGAAATAGATGAAGTATTCTTTAAACAGGGACCTATTTTGAAACACAACTTGCCTGTCAAAATTCTAGGGGATCCTCCTCCACCCAAGGGTGATCCCATGCTTGAGCTTAAACCATTGCCTGATACTCTTAAATATGCTTATCTTGATGAAAAGAAGATATATCCTGTTATTATTAGTGCTAACCTTTCCGAGCAAGAAGAAGAGAGATTATTAAAAACTTTGAAGAAGCACCGTGCTGATATTGGATATACTCTTGATGATCTTAAGGGCATTAGTCCCACTCTAAGCCAGCACAAAATAAAATTAGAGAAAGACGCTAAACCGGTTGTTGATCACCAACGACGGTTAAATCCTAAGATGAAAGAAGTGGTAAGAAAAGAAATACTAAAGCTTCTGGAGGCAGGTATAATTTATCCCGTTGCTGATAGTCAGTGGGTAAGTCTTGTCCATTGTGTCCCTAAGAAGGGAGGTATTACTGTTGTTCCTAATGATAAAGATGAATTGATCCCACAGGTTATAGAATGGTAATTGACTTCCGCAAATTAAATAAAGCTACTAAAAAGGATCATTACCCTTTACCTTTTATTGATCAAATGCTAGAAAGGTTATCTAAACATACACATTTTTGCTTTCTAGATGGTTATTCTGGTTTCTCTCAAATACCTGTGTCGAAATATGATCAGGAAAAGACTACTTTTACTTGCCCTTTCGGTACCTTTGCTTATATATGTATGCCTTTTGGTTTATGTAATGCACCTGCTACCTTTCAAAGATGTATGACTGCGATATTCTCTGACTTTTGTGAAAATATTGTTGAGGTATTTATGGATGATTTTTCTGTATATGGAACTTCTTTTGATGATTGCTTAAGCAACCTTGATCAAGTTTTGCAGAGGTGTGAAGAAACTAATCTTGTCTTGAACTGGGAGAAGTTGCACTTTATGGTTAATGAAGGCATTATCTTGGGGCATAAAATTTCTGAAAGAGGTATTGAAGTTGATAAAGCTAAAGTTGATGCTATTGAAAAGATGCCGTGTCCAAAGGACATTAAAGGTACAAGAAGTTTCCTTGGTCATGCCGGTTTTTATAGGAGGTTATTAAAGACTTCTCAAAAAATTCCAGGCCCGTGACTAATCTCTTACAAAAAGATGTTCCTTTTGTCTTTGATGACGATTGTGTAGAAGCATTTGAAATACTTAAGAAAGCTTTGATTTCTGCACCCATTGTTCAGCCACCTGATTGGAATTTAACCTTTGAAATTATGTGTGATGCTAGTGATTATGTGATGACCCACAAGTATAGGGGATCTATCGTAGTCCTTTCGATAAGTAAGAGTGTCGAACCCAACGAGGAGCAGAAGGAAATGATAAGCGGTTTCCAGCAAGGTATTCTCTGTGAGTACTGAAATAAGTGGTAACAGATAGTTTTGTGATAGGATAATTTGTAACGAGCAACAAGCGACAAAAGTAAATAAAGTGCAGCAAGCTGGCCCAATCCTTTTTGTAGCAAAGGACAAGACTGGACAAACTCTTATATAGAGAAAAGCGCTCCCGAGGACACATGGGAATATCGTCAAGCTAGTTTTCATCACGTTCATATGATTCGCGTTCAGTACTTTGATAATTTGGTATGTGGGTGGACCAGTGCTTGGGTACTGTCCTTACTTGGACAAGCATCCACTTATGATTAACCTCTATCGCAAGCATCCGCAACTACAACAAAAGTATTAAGGTAAACCTAACCATAGCATGAAACATATGGATCCAAATCATCCCCTTACGAAGCAACGCATAAACTAGGGTTTAAGCTTCTGTCACTCTAGAAACCCATCATCTACTTATTACTTCCCAATGCCTTCCTCTAGGCCCAAATAATGGTGAAGTGTCATGTAGTCGATGTTCACATAACACCACTAGAGGAGAGACAACATACATCTCATCAAAATATCGAACGAATACCAAATTCACATGACTACTAATAGCAAGACTTCTCCCATGTCCTCAGGAACAAACGTAACTACTCACAAAGCATAATCATGTTCATAATCAGAGGGGTATTAATATGCATATAGAATCTGAACATATGATCTTCCACCAAATAAACCAACTAGCATCAACTATAAGGAGTAATTAACACTACTAGCAACCTACTAGTACCAATCCTGGACTTGGAGAAAAGAATTGGATACAAGAGATGAACTAGGGTTTTGAGAGGAGATGGTGCTTGTGAAGATGTTGATGGAGATTGCCCTCTTCCGATGAGAGGAGCGTTGGTGATGACGATGGCGATGAGTCCCCCCTCTCGGAGGGAAGTTTCCCCGGCAGAACAGCTCTGCAGGAGCCCTAGATTGGATCCGCCAAGGTTCCGCCTCGTGGCGGCGGAGTTTCGTCCGAGGAGATGGCTTATAATTTTTTTCTCATCGAAAGACTCCATATAGCAGAAGATGGCCATCGGAGGGCCACCAGGGGGCCCACGAGGTAGGGGGCGCGGCCAGGGGGTAGGGCACGCCCCCCACCCTCGTGGGCAGGGTGTGGCCCCCCTGGTGAACTTCTTGCGTTCAATATTTTTATATATTTTGAAAACATCTTTCGTGAAGTTTCAGGACTTTTGGAGCTGTGCAAAATAGGTCTCTAATATTTGCTCCTTTTCTAGCCCAGAATCCTAGCTGCCGGCATTCTCCCTCTTTATGTAAACCTTATAAAATACTCCCTCCGTTCCGAATTACTTGTCTTGGATTTGTCTAGATACTGATGTATCTAGACTCATTTTAGTGCTAGATACCTCCGTATCTAGACAAATCTAAGACAAGTAATTCGGAACAGAGGGAGTAAGAGAGAATAGGCATAAGTATTGTAACATATTGTGTAATAACAGCCCATAATGCAATAAATATCGATATAAAAGCATGATGCAAAATGGACGTATCAACTCCCCCAAACTTAGACCTCGCTTGTCCTCAAGCGAAAGCCAAAATTGAAAACTATGTCCACATGTTTAGAGATAGAGGTGTCGATAAAAGTAAAATACGGACATGAGGGCATCATGATCATTCTTAGAACATCAACTTACATAATTCTTGTCATATGATTTCTTATGCTAGAGTAATAATTCAATCACAATTCCAAGTATGAATCGTAAACTTCATTGAAAACTAACTAACTATAATCTCAGTCATTGGAGCAATTGCAATTTATCATAACATAGGAAAGAGTCAATATATAAGAGCTTTTCAGCAAGTCCACATACTCAACTATCATATAGTCTTTCACAATTGCTGACACTCATGCAATACTTATGGGTATGGAGTTTTAACCGAACACAGAGAAAGATAGGGGCTTATAGTTTTGCCTCCCAACATGTTACCTCAAGGGTAATGTCAACAATAATAGTTCATGAAAACTCACATCCAATTAGCCATATATACCAGGATCTTTCCAACATACTGTGCTTGTCAAAGGATAAAATGTAAAAAGGAAGGGTGAAGATCACCATGACTCTTATGCAAGGTAGGAGATAAAAGTAAAATATATTCCCTTCGCAGAGGGAAGCAGAGGTTGTCATGCGCTTTTATGGTTGGATACACAAAATCTTAATGCGAAAGAACGTCACTTTATATTGCCACTTGTGATATGGACCTTTATTATGCAGTATGTCGCTTTTATTTCTTCCATATCACATGATCGTATAAAGCTTATTTTATCCCACACTAATAAGTCATACATATTTAGAGAGCAATGTTTATTGCTTGCACCGATGACAACTTACTTGGAGGATCTTACTCAATCCATAGGTAGGTATGGTGGACTCTCATGGCAAAACTGGTTTAAGGGTATTTGGAAGGACAAGTAGTATCTCTACTTGGTGCGATGAATTTGGCTAGCATGAGGGGGAAAGGCAAGCTCAACCATGTTGGATGATCCATGACAATATAATTTATCTCAGATGTAAGAAAACATAACCCATTACATTGTGTTCCTTGTCCAACATCAACTCTTTAGCATGTCATATTTTAATGAGTGCTCACAATCATAAAAGATGTCCAAGATAGTATATTTTTATGTGAAGACCTCTCTTTATTTATTACTTCCTATTAATTGCAACGATGACCAAAACTATGTTTGTCAACTCTCAACAACTTATTCATCATACTTTTTCTATGTGAGCTCATTACTCTCCATAAGATCCATATGATCTCTTTGTTTCCTTTTTTCTTTTTTTCTTTTTTTCTTTTATTCACTTAGTGTCGGTGTCAAAACCGGCGGATTTCGAGTAGGGGGTCTCGAACTGTGCGTCTAAGGCGGATGGTAACAGGAGGCAGGGAACACGATGTTTTACCCAGGTTCGAGCCCTCTTGATGGAGGTAAAACCCTATGTCCTGCTTGATTAATATTGATGGTATGGGTAGTACAAGAGTAGGTCTACCACGAGATCAGAGAGGCTAAACCCTAGAAGCTAGCCTATGGTATGATTGTATGTTATTGTTGTGTCCTACGGACTAAAACCCTCCGGTTTATATAGACACCAGAGAGGGTTAGGGTTACACAAGGTCGGTTACAAAGGAGGAGATATCCATATCCGTACTGCCTAGCTTGCCTTCCACGCTAAGGAGAGCTCCATCCGGACACGAGACGAAGTCTTCAATCTTGTATCTTCATAGTCTAACAGTCCGGCCAAAGGATATAGTCCGGCTATCCGGAGACCCCCTAATCCAGGACTCCCTCAGTAGCCCCTGAACCAGGCTTCAATGACGATGAGTCCGGCCCGCAGTATTGTCTTCGGCATTGCAAGGTGGGTTCCTCCTCCGAATACACCACGGAAGAATTTGAATACAAGGATAGTGTCCGACCCTGCAAAATAAGTTCCACATACCACCATAGAGAGAATAATATTTCCACAAATCTAATTTGCTGACTTGTTTTGGCAACGACATTATGTCATGGCCCGGTGATTATTCGAACCGTTTCCTTTAACTAGACCCGCACATAACGCGAGGCAGTTTTTTGACACGTCTTGTCAAAGTAGAGATCGTGTCCCCTTATTACGGGATTCTCATCAATACGGGCATGGGCAACCCAATCGCGCCATCGATTACGACGCTTGGGGGATAAGCAAGTTTTACCAGGCTAGTGGGGACGCATAGTTTCGTCCGCCCACATAAAGGGATAAGGATTCACCTTTTCATCCACGCCTTCTTCCTCCTTTGCTCATCCATTTTCGCACACTTGAGATCCAGTGCCCAAGTCTGCACTTCCCACCTCAACCTTCTCCAACCATGTCCGGAGCGGGAGGTAGGTGGATGGTCTCCTCCGTCATGGAGGGACACATCAAGAAGCTGAGGAGAGCCGGATACCTACCCGACGACATCGCGCACCGGCTCCCAGATGAGGGGCAGCTCATCCCCACCCCCAGGCCCCATGAGAGGGTAGTGTTCATTACCCATTTCCTCCGCGGACTGGGATTCCCTCTCCACCCATTCGTCCGGGGGCTCATGTTCTACTACGGCCTGGATTTCCATGATCTGGCCCCGAACTTCATCCTCAACATCTCGGCGTTTATCATCGTGTGTGAGGCCTTCCTCCGCATCAAGCCCCACTTTGGCTTATGGCTGAAGACCTTCAATGTCAAGCCGAAGGTAGTGGATGGCCACCGGGCGGAGTGCGGAGGCGCCATGGTGGGCAAGATGCCCAACGTTACATGGCTCGAGGGCTCCTTCGTGGAGACCATAAAGGGGTGGCAATCGGGGTTGTTCTACATCACCGAGCCGCGTGACCCTGCATGGGCAGCGGCCCCCGAGTTCTGATCTGGCATCACCACGCGGCTCACCTCCTGGAAAGAGAAGGGCTTGTCCTGGGGTAGTTCGGGAGAGCTGACCGGACTCCAAACATGTATTCAAAACATGGTGAACAAGAAGCTCAAACTCGTCAACGTAGTCCAGGTCATGCTCATCCGCCGGATCCTCCCGTGTCAACAATGGGCCTTCAACTTGTGGGAGTTCAACCCGGCCCAGCACCAAACTCTGAACATGCTCTTTGATACAACACACGAGGATGCCTGGAAGGTGCTATTCAAGGGCGCCGAGGTTCCTCCTCCTACTACCAAGGATCGCGGATTCTGCGCGAAGCGCCAAGCCAGCGCGGTAAGCTGTTCTACCTCTTACAGGATACTTGTTTTTTCATAGTTTGACTCTATGCAGGATCTAAGCTCCCGTTCCTTTGACAGGACTGGCAGGAAACGGCCGGACAGATCGACTATCCGGCTCCCTTTCCCGAAGGCCCAGCAAACGCTCTCCTGACGGAGATGCTGACCCCGGCTCCTTACAAGGTGCCAGAGAAGACCAAGAAGGCCAAGGGAACCCGAAAGAGTTCCCGACGCCTGGTGTTATCGGACTCATCGTCCGATGACTCTGCGGCACACTCCTCCCCCGAAGATGAGGAGGAAGAAGAAGATGCCCCCCCTTCAGTTGGGGGAGACAAGAAAAGGAAGGCCGCCCCAACTGGGGGGCCGAAGGGTCCAAGAAGGGAAGGACTCTCCTTCCGGACTACTCTACCACCGCCAAAGGCGAAGATGGGTGGCTTCCCAGGGCCAAGCCCCTAGGGAAATCGTAAGTATTCGGATACCAGAGTAACTCATAGCATACCTTTGTCGCACTGCTTCCCCTAACACCGAATAAGATTATGCAGGCCGCCACGAGCCCGTATCGATGTATCGTCGGACGGCTCCCTGGGCTCGTCAGATATGGATAGCGATCCACTTCCGACCGCCACCTCCCCTTGCCTTGTGGACGACGCCGAGGTATTGTCTCAAGAGGCACCGGGTCGAGGGGAGACAATCCCAGAGGCGCCTCAAGGCGACCTTCCGGACTCCGGGAGCAGAGGGAACAAGGCGCCGGAACCTCCAGTGGTTCCGGACTCGGGCAGGCGGCCTCCTTCCAAGAGGGGCAAGACGCCTGTGCTAGTGACCTCTATCCATCTAGAGGCGCCGGACAATCTGCTGGGAGCGCTTCGCAGCGCTTCCATCAACGAGGAGCACCTTACTATTATGAGTGCGGTGGTCCAGAAGGTTCAGTCCGCCAAGAGCGGATTGACTGAAGCCTGTGCCAGCCTTCTAACAGGCTTTGAGGTAAGTGTTTTGAATATAGGAAAATATTACCGCATAGACAGTAGCCCCTGATGCTCTGTTCGGTGTTCGAAAAGAAAAGCCAAATAGAGGATCAAATAATACCGCAGGAGTCTAACATAAGTATGTCTATATGCGTATGTAGGCTTCGCTGCGGGCCTCAGCCGCACTACTGCGAAGGTCGCCACACTGAAGCAGGACCTCGAGGGGTCCAAGAAAGAGCTCGGCCTTGCCAAGAGGCAGCTTGAGGAGAACAAGGGTAAGTAATACCCTGTCTATAGATATGTATATATAAAAGAAGACGCAATTGCAAAATGACAGGATCATCTTATATTTGCCAGGGGCCACGACCAAGGTGGCGTCCCTGAAGCAAGCGCTATCCGAGGCCGAAGACAAAGCGGCCAAGGAGCGCACCGAGCGGGAAAGGCAAGAGGCTCGGGTGGGTGAGGTGCAGCAAGAGATCCAGGCTCTCGTGACGAAGCACGAGGCATTGGAGCTTGACTCGAAGACGCGAGAGTCTGAGCTTGCCGCGGCCCTCGAGAGCGCAAAGAGTGCCAAGGCCGAAGACCAAAAGGCCCTCCAGGAGATTGACGCGATGAAGAAGATAGCGGTGGGTAAGGCATTCTATATGCAAAGCAAGCATGTGAAAGTAAATTACCTGTTACTTACCCGAATCCGGAGCTCTCCAGGAGCATTCGCAGATTTGCCCCGCAGCGTGTCAGATGCCGCACAGTTTTACCAGGCCGAGGAGGGAAGCTCAACGGAGAAGTTGTTCTGGTCTCAGTATACTGGGACCAAACACCCGGTGCCTATGAGCGACCAGCTGAAGCAGCTGGTCGAGCTACACAAGGCGGCCGAACAAGCCATGAAGGGCTTTATAGTCCGGCTGTGGCATGGCGACGCCCTTCCGAACAGCTACTTCGGCCTGGTGAGGCAGCTAGTGGATGCCTGCCCACGCCTGGAAGTCGTCAAGCGGTCCGTCTATATTGAAGGTGCACGCCGGGCTTTCGCCCGTGTGAAGGTGCAATGGGCCAAGCTAGACGCCGTGAAGCTGATCAAGGAAGGACCGCCGTAGGGCAAGGAGCATCGCACCCCCGAAATTTATTATGAGGGTGTCCTGAAGGGTGCCCGTCTTGTAGCGGGCGAATGTTCAAAGGATGTAATATTCGAGTAAACTTGCTCGTGTGATCTTGTATGATGAAAACTTGTTTCATATGCGCTATGCAACGCTTGTTTGAATTTAAAATCTTACCTTCTGTTTGGCTGTTTATCCAATCTGAGAGATGGCTAGTCCTCGGCTTCTTCCCCCATGCCACGAGTGCTGGGGTGTTTGGGATAAACCTGAGCACTCTTGTTCCCATTTTTGGGTCCTTCGAGGGAGGTGCTCAGCATAGCGAACAAGGTAGCCGGACTAATAATGCTTTATCACTCTCACTTAGCCATAGAATTCTATAATTTTAAATTTCGGCGAAGCCCCTGGTATTCGGAAGGCCGAATTCGGGGCGCGATACACGCCTTTAAGCCGGACAGGACCGGCTCCTCGCTCTAAGCGGCATAAGTCTTTAGGGACTCGAAACCTCTCCGAACAGCAACCAGTCTCTCGCCTTATCATGACAGTCAGTTTTAGCTTTCTCTACTGAGGTGCTTAGCCCAGTAGAACCGGGGCACAATCGCAGTAGTTCTCCTAGCGCTACCTTAGCTGATAGAGCGGAACATATGGTACCAAAACATAGGAGCCGGGCAAACCCAACATTTGACCAAAGACATGATTCGGAGCTGATGCATATAATGCTATAAGTTCGAGGTGCCGCACTTGTGAAAGTGTTCAGACTTCTCACACCACATTGTGGGGTACTTAAGCCCCCGGTGTATTGGCCGTACCAAAGTGTACGGTTGCAAAGCATCATTAAGGAACACATATATATAAAAAAGAAGAATGAAATAATAGTCTTAATGCTATGCATTGTTTATTCAAATAGATGCGTTAAAGCAGAATGATACAGATAGTGCGATAAGCAAAAAGTAGGACTATGTCCCTTCCACAGGCAAGCTGAGGAATAGTATTAAAGCAAATATTTCACTCGTTATTGTAATCCACCTGGGAGTTCCGTGGTGTGACGTAGCTTTTTTCCTCCTTGGTTGCTGCATCATGTGTTCGGCAATCATGCTGCCGGATAGGGTTTCCAGAGATTAAAGTCCTGAAAGAGAAAAATAACAAAGCGGGAAGCCCCTAGTGCGGTTTAAGCCGCGTATCGGGGCGTGCCGTAGTTGTGCCCCCCTCCCCGCCTGTGCCCATGGTATTTTTAATGCGTAATTATGTATGCGTGGCACGAATTTCGTCGTTTGGCTGGGACTGGGGTGGGGGGCGCATTGCTACGCGAGCTCAGATCGTGCTAGGCGGTCTAGTTGCCGATTACTCCGAGCGCGCTTGAAGGTGTCCGGGTCTTGAAACGCCGAACTGGTGGATTGTCTTGAGAGGCTGCTTTGCGCTTCTGCTGCGAGGGCCGCAGTGTGCTCCTCCGTACGGAGAGAGCGCTCTGTGTTTCTATTAACTGTGATGACCCCCATAGGTCCTGGCATCTTGAGGTTGAGGTATGCATAATGCGGTACCGCATTGAATCTAAAAAATGCGGTTCGCCTGAGCAGTGCATGATAGCCACTACGGAACGGGACTATATCGAAGATTAATTCTTCGCTTCAGAAGTTATCCGAGGATCCGAAGACCACTTCCAGTGTAATTGAGCCTGTGCAATGGGCCTCTACACCTGGAATGACGCCTTTAAAGGTCGTTTTTGTGGGTTTGATCCTTGAGGGGTCTATACCCATTTTGCGCACTGTGTCCTGGTAAAGCAGGTTCAGGCTGCTGCCGCCATCCATAAGGACTCGAGTGAGGTGAAATCTGTCGATGATTGGGTCTAGGACCAGTGCGGCGAACCCGCCATGACGGATACTAGTGGGGTGGTCCCTGCGATTGAAGGTGATCGGACAGGAGGACCATGGGTTGAACTTTGGGGCGACTGGCTCCAACGCATATACGTCCCTAAGCGCACGCTTACGCTCCCTCTTGGGGATATGGGTTGCGTATATCATGTTCACCATCCGCACTTGTGGGGGGAACCTCTTCTGTCCTCCAGTGTTCGGCTGCCGGGGCTCTTCCTCGTCATCGCTATGTGGCCCCTTATCTTTGTTTTCGGCAATTAACTTGCCGGCCTGCTTGAATACCCAACAATCCCTATTGGTGTGGTTGGCTGGCTTGTCGGGGGTGCCGTGTATTTGACACGAGCGATCGAGTATGCGGTCAAAACTGGACGGGTCCAGAGTGCTTCTTTTAAATGTCTTTTTCCGCTGACCGGGTTTAGAGCCTGTGAATCCGGCATTGACTGCCGTATCTTCAGTATTATCGCTGTTAATGCAGCGCTTATGTTTGTTGCGACGTGACCTGATATTGCCGTCCTTGGTATCTGAAGTACCATGGTTCTTTGATATGTTATTACTGCGAGCCAGCCAGCTGTCTTCTCCCGCACAAAAGCGGGTCATGAGTGTCATGAGGGCTGCCATAGATTTTAGCTTTTCCTGACCAAGGTGTCGGGCTAGCCATTCGTCGCGTATGTTGTGTTTGAAAGCTGCTAGGGCCTCTGCATCCGGACAGTCGACGATTTGATTTTTCTTTGTTAGGAACCGAGTCCAGAATTGCCTGGCCGATTCTTCTGGCTGTTGAATTATGTGGCTCAAGTCATTGGCATCTGGTGGTCGCACATAAGTTCCCTGAAAGTTGTCGAGGAATGCGGCCTCCAGATCTTCCCAGCAGCTAATGGATTCTGCTGGCAAGCTATTAAGCCAATGCCATGCTGGTCCTTTGAGCTTTAGTGGGAGGTATTTGATGGCGTGTAAGTCATCACCGCGGGCCATGTGGATGTGGAGGAGGAAATCCTTGATACATACCGCAGGATCTGTTGTGCTGTCGTATGATTCTATATTTACGGGTTTGAAACCCTCTGGGATTTGATGATCCAAGACTTCGTCTTTGAAGCATAAGGGGTGTGCGGCGTCTCTGTATTGGGCTATATCGCGACGCAGTTCGAATGGGTCTTGCCCGCTGTGTTCAGCCCGGCCGGATTTACTTTTACTATATCCGGCGTGACGTTTACCGTCTTGCATAGTGGCGCACACACGTGATCCGTAGATCGATCTTGCATGTTTTTCTTTGTCCTCCAATACGTCTCGTATGTCCGGCGTATTTCCCCATGCCTTTTTGTTTGAATGGCGTCGGGGTGCAGGCTGAGTTTTTGGCTGGAATGCCTCTCTATCGCGGCCACGAGGTGGCCGATCAGCCGCGTCATACGCTTCTTCCACCAGTCGGGGTAGCAACCTGCATTTTGGGTAACTCTTGGAGGGGCGTTCGAGTTTATATTCCTCGGCCGCGAGGACTTCAGCCCATCTGTCAGCTAGCAGATCTTGATGAGCTTGAAGCTGATGCTACTTTTTCTTAAGGCTATTTGCCGTGGCTATAAGCCGGCGCTTGAAGCACTCTTGTTCGACAGGATCCTCTGGCACGGCGAATTCGTCATCGCCGAGGCTTGCCTCGTCTTCGGAGGGGGGCATGTAATTATCATCCTCCACCCTTCCATCTGCCGCTCTCTCAGGAGGGCTGGCTCCTCCATCCTCCTGCTCTAAATCTTGCTGGAGGGGATTGTTGTTGTCTTCGACACTATCCGGAGTGTTATTATCTCCTGTGCCGGTATCTCCACTTTTGCTTTGGAGGGACTTAGAGCGGCGCCGCTGACATCGGCACTTGGGTTGCTTCTTGGAGGGGTCATCCTCCGCTATCTCGTCGTCATTGCCTTCTTTGGGTGTGTCCACCATGTATATATCGCATGATGAGGTGGCTGTCCAGTGCCCTGTGGGCAGTGATTCCTCTTTGTCTCCCGCATCGTCGTCCATACGATCGATGTCTTCGGAGTCAAAGTCGAGCATGTCGGTTAAGTCATCGACAGTGGCTACTAAGTGGGTGGTGGGTGGGCCGCGAATTTCTTCGTCATCCGCATCCCAATCCTGCCGGACATAGTTCGGCCAGGATCCTCCTGAAAAGGAGAGAGACCTTAATGAGTTCAGCATGTCTCCAAAGGGCGAGTGCTGAAAAATATCCGCGAAGGTAAATTCCATGATCGGCAACCAATCAGATTCACTAGGAACGGGCGCAGGCGGTTCGGAGTCCGTGGCCGGAGAAGGATCCGGCAGTCTGACAACACGGCTCTCGTGCAGGGTAAGGTCGATGTTCAGCTCGATCGCCGATGAGGATAAAGCTTCCGTGGCGGGGTCCATCCACCTATCCATGGACGGCGCAACTGGCTCCAAATTGAGGGTCGGAGCGGCTGCTGGTGCGATCTCCTGAACACTGTCCGATGGTAGAGCTAAATCGTACTCATCGTGACCGCGCGACGCACAAGGCAGAGGCTCGAATCCGTCGAAGATCAGGTCTCTGCAGATATCGGCCGTGTAGTTTAAGCTTCCAAACCTGACCTGGTGGCCAGGGGCGTAACTTTCGATCTGCTCCAGATGGCCAAGCGAGTTGGCCCGCAGTGCGAAGCCACCAAACACAAAGATCTATCCGGGGAGAAAAGTCTCACCCTGGACTGCATGGCTATCGATGATAGTAGGAGCCATCAAGCCTAACGGCGACGACACAGAGGAACTCTCAATGAAAGCACCAATGTCGGTGTCAAAACCGACGGATCTCGGGTAGGGGGTCCCGAACTGTGCGTCTAAGGCGGATGGTAACAGGAGGCAGGGAACACGATGTTTTACCCAGGTTCGGGCCCTCTTGATGGAGGTAAAACCCTACGTCCTGCTTGATTAATATTGATGATATGGGTAGTACAAGAGTAGATCTACCACGAGATCAGAGAGGCTAAACCCTAGAAGCTAGCCTATGGTATGATTGTATGTTACTGTTGTGTCCTATGGACTAAAACCGTCCGGTTTATATAGACACCAAAGAGGGTTAGGGTTACACAAGGTTGGTTACAAAGGAGGAGATATCCATATCCGTACTGCCTAGCTTGCCTTCCACGCCAAGGAGAGTCCCATCTGGACACGAGACGAAGTCTTCAATCTTCTATCTTCATAGTCTAATAGTCTGGCCAAAGGATATAGTCTGGCTGTCCGGAGACCCCTAATCCAGGACTCCCTCACTTAGGATCATGGCAAAATAATCAAGCCCTTGACTCAACACTAATCTTTATTATATATAGCTCACGAACTCGATTACATAGAAGGATCATAAAGCAAAACTCAAAACTAGAGCATACCATAAACTTTATTCTACTAGATCAAGATATTACCAAAAGGATTGAACTAAGAGAAATGGTAAAGATAAAAGTGATGGTGATACGATACCGGGGCACTCCCCCAAGCTTGGCAGTTGCCAAGGGGAGTGCCCATACCAGATACTCAATTTTTCTTTGTTGATGGAGAAGGTGATGGTTTTGTTGATGGTGTAGGCTTGTCGTCCTTCTTCCAAGGCATAGGCTCACCATCATAGAAGGATGATCAAGTCTCCTGAAACCTCAAATCTGCAGTCAAACTCATCCTCTTGAATCTATATTCATACTCACAGTTTTGATTTTACAGGTCATAGATTTGGGCTTGGAGGTGCTCGATTTTCTCATGAAGCTTGAAGATGGCCTCCCCAATGTCCTTGACGTCCAGATTGTGCTTGTTGGTGAACTCCGTGATCATAATGTGATTGGAATCGAGTCCACGCTCCACCATCTCCTGACACTTGAAAACATCTTGCTCCAATGCCTCGAGCCTTGCCTCCGTGCTTCCGGTCTTCCTTGGTCCCTCAACATCGCGGATGTGCAACAACCCCTCACACATGTCAATGGTTTGAGGGTGTTGCAGCACCTCTGCGAGGTAGGGGTTGATGATCTTCTCAAAGAACTGGTCCTTGGGGGCACTTGAAGACGACATGACGTCCTGGATCTGTCAGAAAAATAGCTCGAAACACAAACAGAGGATAATTGCGTGATACGGGAGTCAAAACCCCTGGGAGATTATATAATGAATTTTTACCGACCAAAATATGTATTGTGCAAGAAAACGGAGCCCGGAGAGCGCACGAGGTGCCCACGAGGTAGGGGGCGCACCCAGTAGGGTAGGGCGCGCCCTCCACCCTCGTGGAGGCCTCGTGTCCTTCCCGGACTGCTTCTTATTTTTCTGTTTTTCTAAATATTCCAAAACGGAGAAATATTGCGTTAAAAACTGTTTTGGAGTCGGTTTACTTACCATACCACATAACTATTCCTTTTCGGAGTCTGAAACGTTCCGGAAAGTGTCCCTTATGTATTCCTCCGGGGTTACGGTTTCAATAACATTGGTTTCAACATTTATGAGGTTACCTGAGATATAATGTTTGATTCTTTGACCGTTCACCACCTTCGGATTTGTGCCTTTGAAGTTGTTGATTTTTATGGCACCGGAACAATAGACCTCCTCGATAATGTAAGGACCTTCCCATTTAGAGAGAAGTTTTCCTGCAAAAAATCTTAAACGGGAGTTGTATAGCAATACATAATCACCTACATTAAACTCACGCTTTTGTATCCTTTTATCATGCCATCTTTTAACTTTTTCTTTAAACAACTTGGCATTTTCGTAGGCTTGGGTTCTCCATTCATCGAGTGAGATAATATCAAATAACCTCTTCTCACCGGAAAGTTTAAAATCATGATCGAGCTCTTTAATAGCCCAATATGCCTTGTGTTCTAGTTCGAGAGGTAACTGACATGCTTTTCCATAAACCATTTTGTACGGAGACATACCCATAGGATTTTTATATGCAGTTCTATAGGCCCATAATGCATCATCAAGTTTCTTGGACCAATTCTTTCTAGACCTATTGATAGTATTTTGCAAAATTAATTTGAGCTCTCTATTACTCAATTCTACTTGACCACTAGACTGAGGGTGATAAGGGGATGCAATTCTATGATTAACATCATACTTAGCAAGCATTTTACGGAAAGCACCATGAATAAAATGTGAACCACCATCAGTCATTAAATATCTAGGGACTCCAAATCTTGGAAAAATAACTTCTTTAAGCATTTTAATAGAAGTGTTATGATCAACACTACTAGTTGGAATAGCTTCTACCCACTTAGTAACATAATCAACAACAACTAAAATATGTGTATATCCATTAGAGGCAGGAAAAGGTCCCATATAGTCAAAGCCCCAAATATCAAATGGTTCAATAACGAGTGAATAGTTCATAGGAATTTCTTGACGTCTACTAATATTACCAATTCTTTGACATTCATCACAAGATAAGACAAACTTACGGGCATCCTTGAAGAGAGTAGGCCAATAAAAACCAGATTGCAATATCTTATGTGCAGTTCTATCTCTAGCATGGTGTCCTCCATAAGCTTCGGAGTGACACTTGCGTAGGATCTGTTCCTGTTCATGCTCAGGTACACAACGTCTAATAACACCATCCACTCCTTCTTTATAAAGATGTGGGTCATCCCAAAAGTAATGCCTCAAATCATAGAAGAACTTTTTCTTTTGCTGGTATGTGAAACTAGGTGGTATGAATTTGGCAAAAATGTAATTAGCATAATCAGCATACCATGGAGCAGTATGAGAAGCATTTATGACATTTAATTGCTCATCAGGAAATCTATCATCAATAGGTAGTGGGTCATCAAGCACATTTTCTAACCTAGACAAGTTGTCTTTAACGGGGTTCTCAGCTCCCTTTCTATCAACAATATGTAAGTCAAATTCTTGTAGCAAGAGAACCCATCTAATAAGTCTAGGTTTAGCATCTTTCTTTTCCATAAGATATTTAATAGCAGCATGATCATTGTGAATAGTTACTTTAGAATCAACAATATAAGGTCTAAACTTATCACAAGCAAATACAACTGCTAAGAATTCCTTTTCAGTAGTAGCATAATTTCTTTGAGCATTGTCTAGGGTTTTACTAGCATATTGAATAACATTTAATTTGTTATCAACTATTTGCCCTAGAATAGCACCTACAGCATAATCACTAGCATCACACATAATTTCAAAGGGTAAATTCCAATCAGGTGGCTGAATAATAGGTGTAGAGATCAATGATTTCTTAAGTATTTCAAATGCTTCTACACAATCATCATCAAAGACAAATGGTATATCTTTTTGTAATAAATTATTCAGAGGCCGAGAAATTTTTGAGAAGTCCTTAATGAACCTGCTATAAAATCCGGCGTGACCAAGGAAACTTCTTATACCTTTGATGTCCTTGGGGCATGGCATCTTTTCAATAGCATCAACCTTGGCTTTATCAACTTCAATACCTCTTTCAGAAACTTTGTGCCCCAAGACAATACCTTCATTAACCATAAAGTGACACTTTTCCCAATTCAAGACAAGATTAGTTTCTTCACATCTCTGCAAAACTTGATCAAGGTTGCTCAAGCAATCATCAAAATAAGATCCATAGACGGAGAAATCGTCAATGAAAACCTCACAAATCTTTTCACAAAAGTCAGAGAATATAGCCATCATGCATCTTTGAAAGGTAGCAGGTGCATTACATAAACCAAAAGGCATACGTCTATAAGCAAAAGTACCAAAAGGGCAAGTAAAAGTAGTCTTTGATTGATCCTTGGCTGACACAGGTATTTGAGAGAAACCAGAATAACCATCTAGAAAGCAAAAATGTGTATGTTTGGATAATCTTTCTAGCATTTGATCGATAAAAGGTAAGGGGTAATGATCCTTTTTAGTGGCCTTATTTAATTTGCAGAAATCAATTACCATCCTATAGCCTGTAATAATTCTTTGAGGAATCAATTCATCTTTATCATTAGGAACGACAGTAATACCTCCCTTCTTAGGGACACAATGGACATGACTTACCCACTGACTATCAGCAACGGGATAGATTATACCTGCCTCAAGGAGCTTTAGTATTTCCTTTCTTACCACTTCTTTCATTTTAGGATTCAACCGTCGTTGATGATCACAAATTGGTTTAGCTTCTTCTTCCAAATTTATTTTATGTTGACATAGAGTGGGACTAATGCCCTTAAGATCATCAAGAGTATACCCAATAGCAGCACGGTGCTTCTTCAGAGTTTTCAATAATCTCTCTTCCTCATGCTCTGAAAGGTTAGCACTAATAATAACAGGATATATCTTTTTCTCATCAAGATAAGCATATTTAAGAGTATCAGGTAACGGTTTAAGATCAAACACGGGATCACCCTTGGGTGGAGGAGGATCCCCTAGGATTTCAACAGGCAAATTGTGTTTTAGAATAGGTTCATGTTTAAAGAATACTTCATCTATTTCCCTTCTTTCACTCATAAACATATCATTTTCATGGTCTAGCAAATATTGTTCTAAAGGATCATTAGGAGGTACGGCAATAGAAGCAAGACCAATAATTTCATCCTTACTAGGTAATTCTTCTTCACGATGTTGTCTACTAAATTTAGAGAAATTAAACTCATGAGATATATCATCTAAACCGATAGTAACAACATCCTTTTTGCAATCTATCTTAGCATTAACAATGTTTAAGAAGGGTCTACCAAATATAATGGGACAAAAGCTATCTTGTGGGGAACCAAGAACAAGAAAATCAGCATGATATTTAGTTTTCCCACACAAGACTTCAACATCTCTAACAATTCCAATTGGTGAAATAGTATCTCTATTGGCAAGTTTAATTATGACATCAATATCTTCTATCTCAGCAGGTGCAATATCATGCATAATTTCTTTGTATAAGTCATGAGGTATAGCACTAGCACTGGCACCCATATCACATAAGCGATGATAACAATGATCTCCTATTTTAACAGAAATAACATGCATGCCTACCACAGGTCTAGGTTTATCTTTAGCACAAGGTTTAGCAATTCTAGCAGATTCATCACAGAAATAAATAACATGCCCATCAATATTATCAGCCAAAAGATCTTTAACAATAGCAAAATTAGGTTCAACTTTAACTTGCTCAGGAGGTGTATATGTTCTAATATTGATTTTACGAAACACAGTTGAAGCTTTAGCTTGATCCTTTATCCTAACAGGGAAAGGTGGTTTCTCAACATAAGAAGTAGGAACAATAGGATCATTATAAGTGATAGTCTTTTATTCAACTTTAATAGGTGCAACTACTTTTACTTCTACGGGAGGATGATATTTAAACCACTTCTCCTTGGGGAGATCAACATAAGTAGCAAAAGATTCACAGAAAGAAGCTACTATCTCAGAGTCAAGTCCATATTTAACGCTAAATTTATGGAAAACATTGGTATCCATAAAAGATTTAACACAATCAAACTTAGGTGTCATACCTGACTCCTTACCTTCGTCGAGGTACCAATCTTCAGAGTTGTGTTTAATTCTTTCCAATAAATCCCATTTGAATTCAATAGTCTTCGTCATAAAAGAGCCAGCACAAGAAGTATCGAGCATGGTGCGATTGTTATCAGAAAGCCGAGCATATAAATTTTGAATAATCATTTCTCTTGAGAGCTCATGATTAGGGCATGAATATAACATTGATTTAAGCCTCCCCCAAGCTTGAGTGATGCTTTCTCCTTCGCGAGGCCAAAAATTATATATATAATTGCGATCACGATGAACAAGATGAATAGGATAAAACTTCTAATGAAATTCCAATTTCAACCGTTTGTAGTTCCATGACCCCATATCATCGCATAGCCTATACCATGTCAATGCATCTTCCTTCAAAGATAATGGGAAGACCTTCTTCTTAATAACATCTACGGCTACACCTGCAAGCTTAAATAATCCACAAACTTCATCCACATATATTAGGTGCTCATCAGGATGCGTTGTTCCGTCTCCTGCAAAAGGATTAGCTAGCAGTTTTTCTATCATACCCGAAGGAATTTCAAAGCAGACATTTTCATTTTCAGTAGGTTGAGGAGCAACTCTTTGCTCTACTGGTCGGGGTGAAGATACCCCGAACAAGCCCGTCAGAGGATTACTTTCCATAGTAACAAGTGACAGTAAATTTCAGCACACTATATAAATTTTTCCTTACCAAATTCCACCTACCAAAGTCGCTTCACTCCCTGGCAACAGCGCCATAAAAGAGTCTTGATGACCCACAAGTATAGGGGATCTATCTTAGTCCTTTCGATAAGTAAGAGTATCGAACCCAACAAGGAGCAGAAGAAAATGATAAGCGGTTTCCAGCAAGGTATTCTCTGCAAGTACTGAAATAAGTGGTAACAGATAGTTTTGTGATAGGATAATTTGTAACGAGCAACAAGTGACAAAAGTAAATAAAGTGCAGCAAGGTGGCCCAATCCTTTTTGTAGCAAAGGACAAGCCTGGACAAACTCTTATATAGAGAAAAGCGCTCCCAAGGATACATGGGAATATCGTCAAGCTAGTTTTCATCACGTTCATATGATTCGCGTTCGGTACTTTGATAATTTGGTATGTGGGTGGACCGGTGCTTGGGTACTTTCCTTACTTGGACAAGCATCCCACTTATGATTAACCTCTATTGCAAGCATACTCAACTACAACAAAAGTATTAAGGTAAACCTAACCATAGCATGAAACATATGGATCCAAATCAGCCCCTTACGAAGCAACACATAAACTAGGGTTTAAGCTTCTGTCACACTAGCAACCCATCATCTACTTATTACTTCCCAATGCCTTCCTCTAGGCTCAAATAATGGTGAAGTGTCATGTAGTCGACGTTCACATAACACCACTAGAGGAGAGACAACATACATCTCATCAAAATATCGAACGAATACCAAATTCACATGACTACTAATAGCAAGACTTCTCCCATGTCCTCAGGAACAAACGTAACTACTCACAAAGCATAATCATGTTCATAATCAGAGGGGTATTAATATGCATATAGGATCTGAACATATGATCTTCCACCAAATAAACCAACTAGCATCAACTACAAGGAGAAATTAACACTACTAGCAACCTACTAGTACCAATCCCGGACTTGGAGACAAGAATTGGATACAAGAGATGAACTAGGCTTTTGAGAGGAGATGGTGCTGGTGAAGATGTTGATGGAGATTGCCCTCTCCCGATGAGAGGAGCGTTGGTGATGACGATGGCGATGATTTCCCCCTCCCGGAGGGAAGTTTCCCCGGCAGAACAGCTCTACCGGAGCCCTAGATTGGATCCGCCAAGGTTCCGCCTCGTGGCTGTGGAGTTTCATCCGAGGAGATGGCTTATAATTTTTTCTCATCAAAAGAGTCCATATAGCAGAAGATGGCCATCGGAGGGCCACCAGGGGCCCACGAGGTAGGGGGGCGCGCCCAGGGGCGTAGGGCGCGCCCCCCACCCTCGTGGGCAGGGTGTGCCCCCCTGGTGAACTTCTTGCGCTCAGTATTTTTTATATATTCTGAAAACGTCTTCCGTGAAGTTTCAGGACTTTTGGAGCTGTGCAGAATATGTCTCTAATATTTGCTCCTTTTCCAGCCCAGAATCCCAGTTGCCGGCATTCTCCCTCTTTATGTAAACCTTGTAAAATAAGAGAGGATAGGCATAAGTATTGTGAAATAATGTGTAATAATAGCCCATAATGCAATAAATATCGATATAAAAGAATGATGCAAAATGGACGTATCATTATGCTGTAGGTGTTGTTTTAGGACAAAGAGTTGATAAGAAATTAAATGTTATCCAATATGCTAGTAAAACTCTAGACAGTGCCCAGAGAAATTATGCTACTACTGAAAAAGAATTTTTAGCAGTTGTATTTGCTTGTGATAAGTTTAGACCTTATATTGTTGATTCTAAAGTAACTGTTCAAACTGATCATGCTGCTATTAAATACCTTATGGAAAAGAAAGATGCTAAACCTAGACTTATTAGATGGGTTCTCCTACTACAAGAATTTGATTTGCATATTATTGATAGAAAAGGAGCTGAGAACCCCGTTGCAGACAACTTGTCTAGGTTAGAGAATGTTTTTGATGACCCACTAACTATAGATGATAGCTTTCCTGATGAACAATTAGCTGTCATAAATGCTTCTCGTACTGCTCCATGGTATGCTGATTATGCCAATTACATTGTTGCTAAATTTATACCACCTAGTTTCACATACCAGCAAAAGAAAAAGTTTTTCTATGATTTAAGACATTACTTCTGGGATGACCCACACCTTTATAAAGAAGGAGTAGATGGTGTTATTAGATGTTGTGTACCTGAGCATGAACAGGAACAGATCTTACGCAAGTGTCACTCCGAGGCTTACGAAGGACACCATGCTGGAGATAGAACTGCACATAAGGTATTGCAATCTGGTTTTTATTGGCCTACTCTCTTCAAGAATGCCTGTAAGTTTGTCTTGTCTTGTGATGAATGTCAAAGAATTGGTAACATTAGTAGACATCAAGAAATGCCTATGAATTATTCACTTGTTATTGAACCATTTGATGCTTGGGGCTTTGATTATATGGGACTGTTTCCTTCCTCTAATGGGTATGCAGATATTTTAGTTGTTGTGGATTACGTTACTAAGTGGGTAGAAGCTATTCCAACTAGTAGTGCTGATCATAACACCTCTATTAAGATGCTTAAAGAAGTTATGTTTTCGAGGTTTGGATTCCCTAGATACTTAATCACTGATGGTGGTTCACATTTTATTCATGGTGATTTTTGTAAGATGCTTGCTAAGTATGATGTTAATCATAGAATTGCATCCCCATATCATCCACAGTCTAGTGGTCAAGTAGAACTGAGCAATAGAGAGCTTAAATTAATTTTGCAAAAGACTGTTAATAGATCTAGAAAGAATTGGTCCAAGAAACTTGATGACGCATTATGGGCCTATAGAACTGCATATAAAAATCCTATGGGTATGTCTCCGTATAAAATGGTTTATGAAAAAGCATGCCACTTACCTCTCGAACTAGAACATAAGGCATATTGGGCCATTAAAGAGCTCAATTATGATTTCAAACTTGCCGGTGAGAAGAGACTATTTGACAGTAGCTCACTCAATGAGTGGAGAACCCAGGCCTATGAGAATGCCAAACTATTTAAAGAAAAAGTTAAAAGATGGCATGACAAAATGATACAAAAACATGAGTTTAATGTAGGTGATTATGTATTGTTATACAACTCTCGTTTAAGATTTTTTGTAGGAAAAATCCTCTCTAAATGGGAAGGTCCTTACGTTAGCGAGGAGGTCTATCGTTTCAGTGCCATAAAAATCAACAACTTCGAAGGCACAAACCCGAGGGTGGTGAACGTACAAAGAATCAAACATTATATCTCAGGTAATCCTATAAATGTTGAAACTAATGTTATTGAAACTGTAACCCCGGAGGAGTATATAAGGGACACCTTCCAGAATGTTTCAGCCACCGAAAAGGAATAGGTATGTGGTACGGTAAGTAAACCAACTCAAAAACAGTTCTAATAGAAATTTTTCTCCATTTTGGAATATTTAAGAAAATAGGAAAATTAGAAGTAGTCCGGAAAGGACACAAGGCATCCATGAGGGTGGAGGGCATGCCCCCTGCCTAGTGGGCACCTCGTGTGTCCTCCGGACTCCGTTTTCTTGCACGATACTTCTTTTGGTCATTATATAATCTCCCGAAGGTTTTGACCACCGTACCATGCAAATATCCTCTGCTTTTGTTTCGAGCTGTTTTCTGCCAGAGTTGTCAAAGCCAGGCATCATGTCGTCCCCCTCCTCCAACAATGAGGATGATGATGCTTGGCTAATTAAGATAGAGCTGAAGAGAGAAGAACCCGGGGAGATTGTCGGTGTCAAAACCGGCGGATCTCGGGTAGGGGGCCCCGAACTGTGCATCTAAGGTTGATGGTAACAGGAGACAAGGGACACGATGTTTACCTAGGTTCGGACCCTATCTATGGAGGTAATACCCTACGTCCTGCTTGATTGATATTGATGAATATGAGTATTACAAGAGTTGATCTACTTCGAGATCATAATGGCTAAACCCTAGAGGTCTAGCTTGTATGGCTATGATGATGAGTACCCTCTATCCGGACTAAGTCCTCGGTTTATATAGACACCGGGAGAATCTAGGGTTACATAAGGTCGGTTACAAAGAAAGGAATCTACATATCTGGTCGCCAAGCTTGTCTTTCACGCCAAGGAGAGTCCCATCCGGACTCGGGTGCAGTCTTCGGTCTTCGTATCTTCATAGCCCATCAGTCTGGCCCATGGCTAACAGGTCGGACGCCCGAGGACCCCTTAGTCCAGGACTCCCTCAGTAGCCCCTAAACCTGGATTCAATGACAAGGTATCCGGCGCGCGGTGCTGTCTTCGGCATTGCAAGACGGGTTCCTCCTTCCGAAATCTAGAATAGTCTTTGGACGAATTGATTGTGTCCGGACCTGTAACACACACCACACACAACCGTATAGACAGTATAATAATACATGAGTCCAATCCGCTGACAACTTTTACAACATGACATCACGTCCATCCGGTAATAATTTTGAACCATTTTTTGCCTGCCACTCCATGTTTCGAGATGCGGTTGCCATTGGCACGTATTGTCGAAGTAGAGATTGTGTCCCTTTATTACGGGATTCTCATCAATACGGGCGTGGGTAACCCAATCATGCCGTTTACACAGCCCTCGGGAGCAGGCGAATTTTGAGGTGAGTGGGGTGGCGTTCAATATTCACTGCCCTTATAAGGAGATAAGATTCCCCTTTCTTCTCCCACGCCTTCTCTCTTCTTCTGCCTTTCCACCCTTGAGCTCCAGCGCCCAAGTTCTCATTTGTTTCCCACTCGAGAAAGCACTCCAACCATGTTCGGATCAGGAGCTGGTGGCAAGTGGATGGCTTCTTCTGTCAAGAAGAAAGACATCAAGGAGATTTGAGAGGCCGGATACCTAGCCAAGGAGATCATTCACCGTCTACCGGCCGAAGGACAGATTGTCCCTACCCCAGAGCCCCATGAGAGGGTAGTATTCCTCGCACACTTTGTCCGCGGGTTGGTATTCCCTCTCCACCCATTTGTCCACGGACTAGTGTTTTACTATGGGCTAGATTTCCATGATCTAGCCCCCAATTTTGTCCTCAACATCTCAGCATTCATAATTGTTTGCGAGGCCTTCCTCCGTATCCTGCCTCACTTCAGCCTATGGCTGAAGACGTTCAATTTAAATCTCAAGGTGGTGATAGGCGAAAAAGCAGAGTGCGGAGGCGCCATGGTGGGCAAGATGCCCAACGTGATATGGCGCAAAGTTTCCTTCATGGAGATGGTGAAGGGGTGGCAATCGGGGTGGTTCTACATCACCGAGCCGCGCGACACCAACTGGGTAGCGGCCCTCGAATTCTGATCCGGAACTCCGCTGCGGCTTACCTCCTGGCAAGAGAAGGGCCTCGCATGGGGCTCTTAGAGCGAGCTGACTGGGCTCCAGACATGCATTCAGAACATGCTAACCAAGAGGATCAAACTCGTCAACGTGATCCAGGTTATGCTCATTCGCCGGATCCTTCCCTGCCAACACCAGACTTGCTTTTTGTGGGAGTTCAATCCGGCAAGCATGAGACGCCACGAGAGCTCTTCGGCACAATGCACGAAGATATCTGGAAAGTTCTCTTCAAGGCCGGCGAGACACCACCGCCCACGACCGAAGATCGCAGGATCAGTTTAAAGCACCAGGCCAATTCGGTAAGTTCTTTCATGTATTCAAGGTATAGCCTTTACTGGCACATTTTGGGAAGGAGTCTAAGCCTTCCTATCAATTTTCAGGCCTGGATCGACATAGCGGAGCGGATTAATTGTCCCGCCCCACTTCCCGAAGACGAGGAAACCCCACTCCTAACGAAGATGCTATTCTTGGCACCTTATGATGTGCCGGAGAAGAAGGCCAAGAAGACAGCCAAAGGGAGCAGGAGTGGCCTTCGCCGAAAGGGTGGTTCGGACATGTCGTCCGAAGACGAGACTGACTCTTCAGTCGCCGAAGACGACGGCGAGGAGAAAGAAGAAAGCGGCTTCCCCCCGGAGGGGGGAAAGAAGAAAAGAGAGGCCTCCGCGAATCTGAAGGCGAAAGCTCCCAAGAGGGGGAAGGGCTCCCTTGCGGGTAACTGCGCATGGGATGTCGAAAGCAGTCTGGAGCGAATGCCCCGGACCAAGCCTCAGGCTGCCTCGTAAGTACCAAAACCCTATGCACCTCCCAATACCTGGCCTTTCCAGTTTGTAAAATTAATATGTTTAAACTATGCCATTACAGTCCGGCCCGTGACGGCTCCCCGCGATCCTCGACAAAGGATTCTCTAGACTCAAAGGAGATGGCTAGCATGTCTCCGCCGCCCGCTCATTCTGCCTCACCCAAGGGTGATGACGAGGTGGCGTCCCAAAGGATCTTCTCAGACCAGGGGGATATTCCAGAAATCGTTAAGGCGCCACAGGATGACTGACACATGGGGGAAAAGCCCCCATGGGGATTGGCAGTGGGGGCCAAGTTCCCTTAGGCCCTCAACCGAATACCATTCCAGAGACCGGCTCCGGAGTCCAGCGAATGGCCTTCCCCGAAAGGAGGAGGCGTGTCTGTTCCACCGATGACCTCTATCCAACCAGAGGCATCGGACAACCTGTTAGAGGCGTTGCGAGGCACCGCCATTGTGGATGAGCACCGTGTCCTTATGGGTACGGTGATCGAAAAGGTTCAATCCGCCAAAAGCGGACTGAACGGGGCCTGCACTAGCCTTTTAACAGGCTTTGAGGTAACAATTATAGAAAAAATATCACAATGTGGACAGTAGCCCCTGATGCTCTGTTCGGTGTCCGGAAAGGAAAAGCCAAACAGGGGATCAAAATAATTTTCGCAGGAGTCTAACATAATATGTCTATGTGAATAAGCAAGCGTCACTGCTGGCTGCTGCCGCTCACATTGCGGAGGTCTCCAAACCGAAGCAGGACCTGGAGCGGACCGAGAAAGAGCTCGGCCTCGTGAAGAAGCAGCTGGAGGACAGCAAAGGTATGCAATAACCCGCGTGTATGTTTAGGAAGGATGAATGGTTCGTGCTGACTAAAGTGCCATGAACTTTATTAGGGGCCACGACCGAGGTGGCGGCCCTCAAGAAGGCATTAAATAAAGCCGAGGATGATACGTCTCCAACGTATCTATAATTTTTGATTGCTCCATGCTATATTATCCATAGTTTTAGACATTATTGGGCTTTATTATCCACTTTTATATTATTTTTGGGACTAACCTATTAACCGGAGGCCCAGCCCAGAATTGCTGTTTTTTGCCTATTTCAGGGTTTCGAAGAAAAGGAATATCAAACGGAGTGCAAACGGAATGAAACCTTCAGGAACGTGATTTTCCCACCGAACGTGATCCAGGGGACTTGGACCCTACGTCAAGAAACAAAAGAGGAGGCCACGAGGTAGGGGGCGCGCCTACCCCCCCCCCCCCCCCAGGTGCGCCCTCGACCCTCGTGGGCCCCCTGTTGCTCCACCGACGTACTCCTTCCTCCTATATATACCTACGTACCCCCAAACAATCAAATACGGAGCCAAAACCCTAATTCCACCACCACAACTTTCTGTATCCACGAGATCCCATCTTACGGCCTGTTCCGGAGCTCCGCCGGAGGGGGCATCGATCATGGAGGGCTTCTACATCATCACCATATCCCCTCCGATGAAGTGTGAGTAGTTTACCTCAGACCTACGGGTCCATAGTTAGTAGGTAGATGGCTTCTTCTCTCTTTTTGGATCTCAATACAATGTTCTCCCCCTCTGTTATGGAGATCTATTCGATGTAATCTTCTTTTTGCGGTGTGTTTGTTGAGACCGATGAATTGTGGGTTTATGATCAAGTCTATCTATGAACAATATTTGAATCTTCTCTTAATTCTTTTATGTATGATTGGTTATCTTTGCAAGTCTCTTCGAATTATCAGTTTGGTTTGGCCTACTAGATTGATCTTTCTTGCAATGGGAGAAGTGCTTAGCTTTGGGTTCAATCTTGCGGTGTCTTTTCCCAGTGACAGTAGGGGTAGCAAGGCACGTATTGTATTGTTGCCATCGAGGATAACAAGATGGCGTTTTCATCATATTGCATGAGTTTATCCCTCTACATCATGTCATCTTGCTTGAGGCGGTACTCTGTTCTCATTAACTTAATACTCTAGATGCATGCTGGATAGCGGTTGATGAGTGGAGTAATAGTAGTACATGCAGGCAGGAGTCGGTCTACTTGTCTTAGACGTGATGCCTATATACATGATCATACCTAGATATTCTCATAACTATGCTCAATTCTGTCAATTGCTCAACATTAATTTGTTCACCCACCGTAGAATACTTATGCTCTCGAGAGAAGCCACTAGTGAAACCTATGGCCCCCAGGTCTATCTTCATCATATTAATCTCCAAATACTTAGTTATTTCCTTTGCTTTTTTACTTTGCTTTTATTTTACTTTGCATCTTTATCACAAAAATACCAAAAGTATTATCTTATCATATCTATCAGATCTCACTCTCGTAAGTGGCCGTGTAGGGATTGACAACCCCTTATCGCGTTGGTTGCGAGGATTTATTTGTTTTGTGCAGGTACGAGGGACTGGCGCGTAGCCTCCTACTAGATTGATACCTTGGTTCTCAAAAACTGAGGGAAATACTTACGCTACTTTGCTGCATCATCCCTTCCTCTTCGGGGAAAACCAACGCAGTGCTCAAGAGGTAGCAAGAAGGATTTCTGGAGCCGTTGCCGGGGAGGTCTACGCAAAAGTCAATATACCAAGTACCCATCAGATACCCTTATCTCCCGCATTACATTATTTGCCATTTGCCTCTCGTTTTCCTCTCCCCCACTTCACCCTTGCCGTTTTATTCGCCCTGTCTCTCTCTCTCTCTATCCTCCCTCTCTTTCTCTATTTGCCTCTTTTGCCCGTTTCTTGTTTGCTCGTATGGTTGGAATAGTTGTTTATATATTACTAAACAAAGAACCTAAGACCTATGGATCCTCATCCACTTGCTAATCTTTTTAAGAGATCCAATTATGATGAACCAATTGCTAGTGAGTTTTGTGCACTAGATTATCTTTATGAAGTTTTGCTTGAAATTCGTGAATCTGAAAATTGTGATGAAGTACTTTATGGAGTGATTCATGATAGATCTTTGAATAAAAATCATGATTGCAATGATTTTACTATAAATTCTCTTGATTTAAATAGTGCTAATAATATGCAAAACCCTAAGCTTGGGGATGCTAGTTTTGCTATGTCCTCTACTTATTGCAATGGTCATGATTGGGGTGATTCTTCTTTTTATCTTGAAAATTTATTTAAGCCCCATGATGAATATGAAATTGATAATAGTGTTTGTAATATGATTGAAAGTGGGTTTGGAAGAGTGTCAACTTTAGATCCCACATATTTGGATAATGTTCAATCTTATGAAGTTTTTGATAAAAGTGGGTTTGAAGACGTCATGACTTTAGTTAATGTTAATCCTACTATTTTGGAAGAGTGTCAACTTTGCATGCATGTGGATCATGTTGAAAATATTTTATTTGATAGCTATTTTGTTGAATTTGCTTATGATCCCACATGTAATTATTATGAGAGAGGAAAATATGGTGGTAGAAATTTTCATGTTACTAAATTACCTCTCATTATGTCGAGATTGCCATTGTTTCTTTCCGCTTCCTTGCATATGCTAGTTTTTGCTTTTCTTGATAATTTGTTTACCTATAAGATGCCTATGCATAGGAAGTATGTTAGACTTAGATGTGTTTGGCACGCGTTTTATGATGATCTCTTTGTGCTTCAATTCTTGTCTTTCCTGTGAGCATCGTTGAAATCTTATGCCTAGCTATAAGGCTTTAAAGAAAAGCGCTTGTTGGGAGAAAATCCAATATTTATCCTTGCTGTTATTCAATAAATAATTTATCTATCCTCTTTTGTGTATTTTTGTGTTTAATTAGTGTTTGTGCCAAGTAGAACCGTTGGGAAGACTTGGGGAAAGTCTTGTTAAACTTGCTGTAAAAAACAGAAACTTTAGCGCTCACGAGAATTGCTGCCATTTTTATTTGGAAAGTGATATTTAGTTAATTATTTTTGCATATGATTAATAGATAAATTCCTCACGTCCAGAAATTTATTTTAGAATTTTTGGGGTTCCATATCTTTTGCTAGATACAGATTACTACAGACTGTTCTGTTTTTGACAGATTCTGTTTTTCGTGTGTTGTTTGCTTATTTTGATGAATCTATGGCTAGTAAAATAGTTTATAAACCATAGAGAAGTTGGAATACAGTAGGTTTAACACCAATATAAATAAAGAATGAGTTCATTACAGTACCTTGAAGTGGTCTTTTGTTTTCTTTCGCTAACGGGGCTCACGAGATTTTCTACTTTGAGTTCTGTGTTGTGAAGTTTTCAAGTTTTGGGTAAAGATTTGATGGATTATGGAACAAGGAGTGGCAAGAGCCTAATATTGGGGATGACCCTGGCACCCCCAAGATAATCTAAGGACACCTAAAAGCCAAATCTTGGGGATGCCCCGGAAGGCATCCCCTCTTTCGTCTACTTCTATCGGTAACTTTACTTGGAGCTATATTTTTATTCACCACATGATATGTGTTTTGCTTGGAGCGTCTTGTATGATTTGAGTCTTTACTTTTTAGTTTACCACAATCATCCTTGCGGTACACACCTTTTGAGAGAGCCATACATGATTTGGAATTTGATAGAATACTCTATGTGCTTCGCTTATATCTTTTGAGTTATATAGTTTTGCTCTAGTACTTCACTTATATCTTTTAGAGCACGGTGGTGGATTTGTTTCATAGAAACTATTGATCTCTCATGATTCACTTAGATTATTTGGAGAATCTTAAATAGCATGGTAATTTGCTTAAAATCCTAATATGCTAGGTATTCAAGATTAGTAAAATTTTCGTATGAGTGTTTTGAATACTAAGAGAAGTTTGATCCTTGATGATTGTTTTGAGATATGGAGGTAATAATATCAAAGTCGTGCTAGTTGGGTAGTTGTGAAATTGAGAAATGCTTGTGTTGAAGTTTGCAAGTCCCGTAATATGCACGTATGGTAAAAGTTATGTAACAAATTTGAAACATGAGGTGTTATTTGATTGTCCTCCTTATGAGTGGCGATCGGGGACGAGCGATGGTCTTTTCCTACCAATCTATCCCCCTAGGAGCATGCGCGTAGTGCCGAGGTTTTTGATGACTTGTAGATTTTTGCAATAAGTATGTATGTTCTTTATGACTAATGTTGAGTCCATGGATTATATGCACTCTCACCCATCCATCCTTGCTAGCCTCTTCGGTACTGTGCATTGCCCTTTCTCACATTGAGAGTTGGCGCAAACTTCGCCGGTGCATTCAAACCCCGTGATATGGTACGCTCTTTCACACATAAACCTCCTTATATCTTACTCAAAACAGCCACCATACCTACCTATTATGGCATTTCCGTAGCCACTCCGAGATATATTGCCATGCAACTTTCCACCATTCCGTTTATCATGACACATTCATTATTTTCATATTGCTTAGCATGATCATTTAGTTGACATAGTATTTGTGGCAAAGCCACCGTTCATAATTCTTTCATACATGTCACTCTTGGTCCATTGCATATCCCGGTACACCGCCGGAGGCATTCATATAGAGTCATTTTTTGTTTTAGTATCGAGTTGTAATCATTGAGTTGTAAAATAAATAGAAGTGTGATGATCATCATTTTCTAGAACATTGTCCCAAGTGAGGAATTATAAAAAAAGGAGAGAAAGGCCATATAAAAAAAGAGAAAAGGCCAAATAAAAAATGAGAGAAAAAGAGAGAAGGGACAATGTTACTATCCTTTGCCACACTTGTGCTTCAAAGTAGCACCGTAATCTTCATGATAGAGAGTCTCTTGTTTTGTCACTTTCATATACTAGTGGGAATTTTTATTATAGAACTTGGATTGTATATTTCAACAATGGGCCTCCTCAAGTGCCCTAGGTCTTTGTGAGCAAGCAAGTTGTATGCACACCCACTTAGTTTCTTTTGTTGAGATTTCATACATTTATAGCTCTAGTGCATCCGTTGCATGGCAATCCCTACTCCTTGCATTAACATCAATCGGTGGGCATCTCCATAGCCCATTGATTAGCCTCGTTGATGTGAGACTTTCTCCTTTTTGTCTTCTCCACATAACTCCCCTCATTATATTCTATTCCACCCATAGTGCTATGTCCATGGCTCGCGCTCATATATTGCGTGAAAGTTTATAGGTTTGAGATTACTAAAGTATGAAACAATTGCTTGGCTTGTCATCGGGGTTGTGCATTATGAGAGCATTCTTGTGTGACAAAAATGGAGCATGACTAAACTATATGATTTTTTGTAGGGATGAACTTTCTTTGGCCATGTTATTTTGAGAAGACATAATTGCTTTGTTAGTATGCTTGAAGTATTATTATTTTTATGTCAATATGAACTTTTTTCTTGAATCTTTCGGATCTGAATATTCATACCACAATTAAGAAGAATTAAATTAATATTACGCCAAGTAGCACTCTGCATAAAAAATTATGTTTTGATCATTTACCTACTCGAGGACGAGCATGAATTAAGCTTGGGGATGCTTGATACGTCTCCAACGTATCTATAATTTTTGATTGCTCCATGCTATATTATCCACAGTTTTGGACATTATTGGGCTTTATTATCCACTTTTATATTATTTTTGGGACTAACCTATTAACCGGAGGCCCAGCCCAGAATTGCTGTTTTTTGCCTATTTCAGGGTTTCAAAGAAAAGGAATATCAAACGGAGTGCAAACGGAATGAAACCTTCGGGAACGTGATTTTCCCACCGAACATGATCCAGGGGACTTGGACCCTACGTCAAGAAACAAAAGAGGAGGCCACGAGGTAGGGGGCGTGCCTACCCCCCTCCCCCCAGGTGCGCCCTCCACCCTCGTGGGCCCCCTGTTGCTCCACCGACGTACTCCTTCCTCCTATATATACCTACGTACCCCCAAACGACCAGATACGGAGCCAAAACCCTAATTCCACCGCCGCAACTTTCTATATCCACGAGATCCCATCTTAGGACCTGTTCCGGAGCTCCACCGGAGGGGGCAACGATCATGGAGGGCTTCTACATCATCACCATAGCCCCTCCGATGAAGTGTGAGTAGTTTACCTCAGACCTACGGGTCCATAGTTAGTAGGTAAATGGCTTCTTCTCTCTTTTTGGATCTCAATACAATGTTCTCCCCCTCTGTTATGGAGATCTATTCGATGTAATCTTCTTTTTGCGGTGTGTTTGTTGAGACCGATGAATTGTGGGTTTATGATCAAGTCTATCTATGAACAATATTTGAATCTTCTCTTAATTCTTTTATGTATGATTGGTTATCTTTGCAAGTCTCTTCGAATTATCAGTTTGGTTTGGCCTACTAGATTGATCTTTCTTGCAATGGAAGGAGTGCTTAGCTTTGGGTTCAATCTTGCGGTGTCATTTCCCAGTGACAGTAGGGGCAGCAAGGCACGTATTGTATTGTTGCCATCGAGGATAACAAGATGGAGTTTTCATCATATTGCATGAGTTTGTCCCTCTACATCATGTCATCTTGCTTAAGGCATTACTCTATTTTTATTAACTTAATACTCTAGATGCATGCTGGATAGCGGTCGATGAGTGGAGTAATAGTAGTAGATGCAGGCAGGAGTCGGTCTACTTGTCTCGGACGTGATGCCTATATACATGATCATACCTAGATATTCTCATAACTATGCTCAATTCTGTCAATTGGTCAACAGTAATTTGTTCACCCACCGTAGAATACTTATGCTCTCGAGAGATGCCACTAGTGAAACCTATGGCCCCCGGGTCTATCTTCATGATATTAATCTCCCAATACTTAGTTATTTCCTTTGCTTTTTTACTTTGCTTTTATTTTACTTTGCATCTTTATCACAAAAATACCAAAAATATTATCTTATCATATCTATCAGATCTCACTCTCGTAAGTGGCCGTGTAGGGATTGACAACCCCTTATCGCGTTGGTTGCGAGGATTTATTTGTATTGTGCAGGTACGAGGGACTGGCGCGTAGCCTCGTACTGGATTGATACCTTGGTTCTCAAAAACTAAGGGAAATACTTACGCTACTTTGGGGAAAACCAACGCAGTGCTTAAGAGGTAGCAGAGGACAAAGCGGCCAAGGAACGCACCGCACGCGAGAAGCACGAGGCCCGAGTTGGTGAGGTTCAGCAAGAGCTCCAGGACGCCGTCAAGAAGTGCGATTCCTTGGAGCATGATTCCAAGATGCAAACGTTCGAACATGCGAAGGCCCTCCAGAGCGTGCAGGAGGCTCGAGCCGAAGCCCATAGCGCCCTTCAGGAAATACAGGCGGCCCGGAAGATTGTGGCGGGTAAGGCTTTTGTTATGCAAAGCAAGTCTATGAAGGAAACGTTCCTATTACTTACCCGAATTTGGAGTTCTCCAGGGGCGTTTATGGATTTGCCGTGTAGTATATCAGATGCTGCCGAGTTCTATCGGGCCGAAGAAGGGAGTTCTATGGAGAAGCTGTTCTGGTCTCAATATCTTAGACCAGAACATCCATTGTCCTTCAGTGACCAGCTGAAACAGCTGGTCGAGTTGCACAAGGCGGCCGAGCTGGCCATGAAGGAGCTTATAGTCCGACTGTGGCCTGCCGCGCTGATGCCCAGCAGCTACTTCGGACTTGTGAAGCGGCTTGTTGATGCCTGCCCACGTCTTGAGGTGATAAAGCGGTCGGTCTGTATCGAAAGTGCATGGATGGCCTTTGCCTGCGTCAAGATGCATTGGGCGAAGATGGATGCCAAGAAGCTAATGACCGAGGGGCCACCTGAGGGCAAAGAGCACCGCCGACCCGAGTTATATTTTGATGGTGTCCTGGAGGGATCCCGCATTGTTGCGGATCACTGTGCGAAAGACACTATCTTTGAATGAATGTATGTGAGTTCCCTCTGCCTTGTATGATAAAACAAAGTGTTTATGCAATATAATGCTTTATGTTTTTAAAATTTTTACTTCCTATGCGGCCGTGTTGTAACCAGTCGTCGACTTCTGCCCCCACGTAGGTAGTATGGGGGTGTCCGGATGGAATCTAAACAATCTTGATCCAATTATATGGTCCTTGAAGGAGTTGTTTAGCGCAACGAACCAGGCAACCAGACTATGCGGCTGTAATGCCCTCACTTTTCCATAGGAGTGTGACAATAAAAACATGGTTGTATCCCCTAGTATCTGAAGTAGAGTGCTATAAGCGTCTGATCGGGAAGTACCAATCCTTCACGTGATGCGGAAGAAATCTCCAACGATTTGCAACCTCCGAACAGCTGACCGGCTCTCGCCGCATCATGACAGTCAGTTTTCGGCTTTCTCTACTAAGGTGCTCCTTTGGATAAACCAAAGCACAATCATAGTAGTTCTCCCTTTACTACCTTAGCCGATATAGCGGAACGTAAGGTAGCAAGCACAGGAGCCGAGCAACCCAACTATTGACCAAAGACATGATTCGGAGCCAATGCATATAAAACTAAATTCGGGGTGCCGAACTATACTTATAAAAAGTATTCGGACTTTTGTTGCTCATATAATGCTAACAGGCCGGACGCCCGAGGACCCCTTAGTCCAGGACTCCCTTAGAGATCAAAAATGATGATAGGATCAAGAAGGCCATGGAGTATCAAGCTCCGGCAGCAGAAGAAGAAGACATTCTTCAACCTCATTACAATCTTCTTACCCCTACTGAAATTGAAGCTTTCAAGATGATTGAAATAGTTCGAGTGCGGAACAAGTATCTAACTCATGAAAATATTCTGTTGCAAGAGCATATCACCGCACTCAAGGGCATTATTCGTAAGTTGGAGCATCTCATACGCTTGATGTTGGACGACAAGCCTACATCATCAATAACTCCATCATCACTACCACCAAAGGCGATTTGAGTATCGGGTATGGGCACTCCCCTTGGCAACTGCCAAGCTTGGGGGAGTGCCCCGGTATCGTATCACCATCACACTTTTATCTTTATCGTTTTTCTTGGTTTGATCCTTTTGGTAATATCTTGATTTGGTAGAATAAAGTTTAGTATGATTTAGTTTTGAGTTTTGCTTTATGATCCTTCTATGTAATCGAGTCCGTGAGCTATATATAATAAAGATTAGTTTTGAGTCAAGGGCTTGGTTATCTTGTTATGATCTTGAGAAAAAAAAGAGAAAGAATAAAAAGAAATAAAGAGATCATATTGATCTTATGGAGAGTGATGACTTCACATATAAAGAGTATGATGAATAAAAGTTGTTGAGAGTTGACAAACATAGTTTTGGTCCTCGTTGCAATTAATAGGAAGTAATAAAGAAAGAGAGGTTTTCACATATAAATATACTATCCTGGACATCTTTTATGATTGTGAGGACTCATTAAAATATGACATGCTAAAATGTTGATGTTGGACAAGGAAGACAACGTAATGGGTTATGCTTTCTTATATCCGAAATAAATTATAGTGTCATGGATCATCCAACATGTTGAGCTTGCCTTTCCCCCTCATGCTAGCCAAATTATTTGCATCAAGTAGAGATACTACTTGTGCTTTCAAATATCCTTAAACCCAGTTTTGCCATGAGAGTCCACCATATCTACCTATGGATTGAGTAAGATCCTTCAAGTAAGTTGTCATTGTTTCAAGCAATAAAAATTGCTCTCTAAATATGTATGATCTATTAGTGTGGAGAAAATAAGCTTTATATGATCTTGTGATGTGGAAGAAATAAAAGCGAAGGACTACATAATAAAGGTCCATATCACAAGTGGCAATATAAAGTGATGTTCTTTTGCATTAAGATTTCGTGCATCCAACCATAAAAACACATGACAACCTCTGCTTCCCTCTGCGAAGGGCCTCTCTTTTAATTTTGTCTTATGTCTTATGCAAGAGTAATGGTGACCTTCACCTTTCCTTTTTTACATTTTATCCTTTGGCAAGCACTGTGTGTTGGAAAGATCCTGGTATATATAGCTAATTGGATGTGGGTTTTCATAAACTATTATTGTTGACATTACCCTTGAGGTAAAATGTTGGGAGGCAAAACTATAAGCTCCTATCTTTCTCTGTGTCCGATTAAAGCTTCATACCCATAAGTATTGCGTGACTGTTAGCAATTGTGAAAGACTAAATGATAGTTGAGTATGTGGACTTGCTGAAAAGCTCTTATACTGATTTTTTCCGATGTTATGATATATTGCAATTGCTTCAGTGACTGAGATTATAGTTTGTTAGTTTTCAATGAAGTTTCTGATTCATACTTTACATTGTGAATAAGATTGTTACTTTAGCATAAGAAATCATGTGACAATATATATATATATATATATAGGGTCGCGCTATTCGTCACCCTGGATGAGGAATAGTTATTCTTCACCCCTTCTATTTTACCATCAATGCACCGTAATTTTACGTTCCGTAAGTTTTATCTTATTTCCAACATAAAAAGAGACCGTGAGAAAATATATAATCGTCGTAAAAAATATTTTATGTTATGTAAAATTACAAACGTAAAAACATAGTGTAAAATACACATAAACTACAAATTTTCTTATCTTATGACCTATATTTTTATTTTCTTATGCAAAATTTTATGTAGTGAATCAATGGGAATGTAACTATTTGAATTCCAAACGTAATTTAATTATGAAATCATCGTAAGATTACCTCGGATGAAGAATAACTTATTATGCACCCTGGGTGATGAATAGTATCACTATATATATATATATATGTTGTTGTTCTAAGAATGATCATGATGCCCTCATGTCCATATTTTATTTTATCGACACCTCTATCTCTAAACATGTGGACATATTTTTCGTTATCGGCTTCCGCTTGAGGACAAGCGAGGTCTAAGCTTGGGGGAGTTGATACGTCCATTTTGTATCATGCTTTTATATCGATATTTATTGCATTATGGGTTGTTATTACACATTATGTCACAATACTTATGCCTATTCTCTCTTATTTTACAAGGTTTGCACGAAGAGGGAGAATGCCGGCAGCTGGAATTCTGGGTTGGAAAAGGAGCAAACATTATAGACCTATTCTGCACAACTCCAAAAGTCCTGAAACTACACGGAAGTCAGTTTTAGAATATATAAAAAAATATTGGGCGAAGAAAGCACCAGAGGGGGGCACCCACCATCCACGAGGGTGGGGGCGCACCCTACCCCCCTGGGCACGCCCCCTGTCTCGTGGGCCCCCTGGCAGGCCTCAGGTGCCCATCTTTTGCTATATGAAGTCTTTCGCCCTGGAAAAAATCATAAGGAAGCTTTGGGGACGCAGCGCCGCCGTCTCAAGGCGGAACCAATCTAGGGCTCCGGCGGAGCTGTTCTGCCGGGGAAACATCCCTCCTGGAGGGGGAAATCATCACCATCATCATCACCATCGATCCTCTCATCGGGAGGGGGTCAATCTCCATCAACATCTTCACCAGCACCATCCCATCCCAAACCCTAGTTCATCTCTTGTATCCAATCTTTGTCTTAAAACCTCAGATTGGTACCTGGGGGTTGCTAGTAGTGTTGATTACTCCTTGTAGTTGATGCTAGTTGGTTTATTTGGTGGAAGATCATATGTTCAGATCCTTTATGCATATTAATACCCCTCTGATTATGAATATGAATATGATTTGTGAGTAGTTACGTTTGTTCCTGAGGACATGGGAGAAGTCTTGCTATAAGTAGTCATGTGAATTTGGTATTCATTCGATATTTTGATGAGGTGTATGTTGTCTCTCCTCTAGTGGTGTCATGTGAACGTCGACTACATGACACTTCACCATTATTTGGGCCTAGGGGAAGGCATTGGGAAGTAATAAGTAGATGATGGGTTGCTAGAGTGACAGAAGCTTAAACCCTAGTTTATGCGTTGCTTCGTAAGGGGCTGATTTGGATCCATATGTTTCATGCTATGGTTAGGTTTACCTTAATACTTCTTTTGTAGTTGCGGATGCTTGCAAGAGGGGTTAATCATAAGTGGGATGCTTGTCCAAGTAAGGGCAATACCCAAGCACCGGTCCACCCACATATCAAATTATCAAAGTAACGAACGCGAATCATATGAGCGTGATGAAAACTAGCTTGACGATAATTCCCATGTGTCCTCGGGAGCGCTTTCCTTTATATAAGAGTTTGTCCAGGCTTGTATTTTGCTACAAAAAGGACTGGGCCACCTTGGTGCACCTTATTTACTTTTATTACTTGTTACCTGTTACGAATTACCTTATCACAAAACTATCTGTTACCGATAATTTCAGTGCTTGCAGAGAATACCTTATTGAAAACCGCTTCTCATTTCCTTCTGCTCCTCGTTGGGTTCGACACTCTTAATTATTGAAAGGACTACGATAGATCCCCTATACTTGTGGGTCATCACGTGCCTCAACACTCATCGGACCGCCTACATCGGTATGTATTATTTCCAATAAGTCATTGGCTCACTCCATTGTTTTGAAGAACATAGTTTTAGTCATCTTGCCCATAAGCATGGTTCACAGGTATCAAATGATTCATAATCAAGTGATTCCAAAAGCCCATCTGCATGGAGTTTCTTCATGCGCTTTACACCAATATGACCTAAATGGCAGTGCCACAAATATTTTGCACTATCATTATCAACTTTGCATCTTTTGGCATCAATATTATGAATATGTGTATCACCACAAGCGAGATTCAACAAAAATAGACCACTCTTCAAGGGTGCATGACCATAAAAGATATTACTCATATAAATAGAACAACCATTATTCCCTAATTTAAATGAATAACCGTCTCGCACTAAACAAGATCAAGATATAATGTTCATGCTCAACGCTGGCACCAAATAACAATTATTCAGGTCTAAAACTAATCCCGAAAGTAGATGTACAGGTAGCATGCCGATGGTGATCACATCGACCTTGGAACCATTCCCGACGTGCATCATCACCTCGTCCTTAGCCAATCTTCATTTAATCTGTAGCCCCTGTTTCGAGTTACAAATATAAGCAACCGAACAAGTATAAAATACCTAGGCGCTACTACGAACATCAGTAAGGTATACATCAATAACATGTATATCAAATATACATTTGTTCACTTTGCCATCCTTCTTATCTGCCAAATACTTGGGGCAGTTCTGCTTCCAGTGACCAGTCTCTTTGTAGTAGAAGCACTTAGTTTCAGGCTTGGGTCCAGATTTGGGTTTCTTCCCGGGAGTGGCAACTTGTTTGTCATTCTTCTTGAAGTTCCCCTTCTGGTCTTGTTAACCATCAACACTTGATGATCCTTCTTTATTTCTACCTCCGCAACTTTGAGCATTGCTAAGAGCTCGAGAATTGTCTTGTCCATCCCTTGCATGTTATAGTTCATCACGAAGCCTTTTTAGCTTGGTGGCAGTGATTGAAGAACTCTGTCAATAACACTATCATCTGGAAGATTAACTCCCAGCTGAGTCAAGTGATTATGATACCCAGACATTTTGAGTATGTGTTCACTGACAGAACTGTTCTCCTCCATCTTGCAGCTATAGAACTTGTTGGAGACTTCATATCTCTCAACTCGGGTATTTTCTTGAAATATTAACTTCAAATCCTCTAACATCTCATATGCTCCATGACATTCAAAACGTCTTTGAAGTCCCGGTTCTAAGCCGTAAAGCATGGCACACTAAACTATTGAGTAGTCATCAACACGTGATTGCCAGGCGTTCACAATGTCCGCAGTTGCTGAAGGGGGTGGCACACCTAGCGGTGCATCAAGGACATAATTTTTCTGTGTAGCAATGAGGATAATCCTCAAGTTACGGACCCAGTCCATGTAGTTGCTACCGTCATCTTTCAACTTAGCTTTCTCTAGGAATGCATTAAAATTCAAGGGAACACTAGCACGGGACATTGATCTACAACATAGATATGCAAAAACTATCAGGACTAAGTTCATAATAAATTAAGTTCAATTAATCAAATTACTTAAGAACTCCCACTTAGATAGACATCTCTCAAGTCATCTAAATGATACGTGATCCAAATGAACTAAACCATGTCCGATTATCACGTGAGATGGAGTAGTCATCAATGGTGAACATCTCTATGTTGATCATATCTACTATATGATTCACGTTTGACCTTCTGGTCTCTAGTGTTCCGAGTCCATGTCTATACATGTCAGGCTCGTCAAGTTTAACCTGAGTATTCCGCATGTGCAAAACTGTCTTGCACCCATTGTATGTGAACATAGAGTCTATCACACCTGATCATCACGTGGTATCTCAACACGACGAACTATTGCAACGGTGCATACTCGGGGAGAATACTTATACCTTGAAATTTTAGTTAAGGGGTCATCTTATAATGCTACCGTCGTACTAAGCAAAATAAGATGCATAAAATATAAATATCACATGCAATCAAAATATGTAACATGATATGGCCACCATCATCTTGTGCTTTTGATCTCCATCTCCAAAGCATCGTCATGATCTCCATCATCACTGGCTCGACACCTTGATCTCCATCGTAGCGTCGTGGTCGTCTCGCTAATTATTGCTTCTACAACTATCGCTAACGCATAGTGATAAAGTAAAGCAATTACATGGTGTTTGCATTTCATACAATAAAGAGACAACCATAAGGCTCCTGCCGGTTGTCAGTTATCTTACAAAACATGAACATCTCATACAATAACGTTTATCACATCATGTCTTGACCATATCACATCACAACATGCCCTGCAAAAACAAGTTAGACGTCCTCTACTTCGTTGTTGCAAGTTTTATGTGGCTGCTACGGGCTTCTAGCAAGAACCGTTCTTACCTACGCATCAAAACCACAATGGTGATTTATCAAGTTTGTTGTTTTAACCTTCAACAAGGACTGGCCGCAGTCAAATTTTATTCAACTAAAGTAGGAGAAACAAACACCCGCCAGCCACCTTTATGCAAAACTAGTTGCAAGTTTGTCGGTGGAACTGGTCTCATGAACGTGGTCATGTAAGGCCGCTTCATCCAACAATACCGCCGAATCAAAATAATACATTGGTGGTAAGCAGTATGATGATCACTGCTACCTCTTTTAGCACTGCGTTGGTTTTCTCCGAAGAGGAAGGGATGATGCAGCAAAGTAGCGTAAGTATTTCCCTCAGTTTTTGAGAACCAAGGTATCAATCCAGTAGGAGGCTACACGCAAGTCCCTTGTACCTGCACAAACAAATAAATCCTCGCAACCAACACAAATAGGGGTTGTCAATCCCTATAGGGCCACTTACGAGAGTGAGATCTGATAGATATGATAAAGATAATATTTTTGGTATTTTTATGATAAAGATGCAAAGTAAAATAAAGGCAAAGTAAATAACTAAGTAGTAGGAGATTGATATGATAAAGATAGACCCGGGGGCCATACGTTTCACTAGTGGCTTCTCTCGAGAGCATAAGTATTCTACGGTGGGTGAACAAATTACTCTTGAGCAATCACTAGTAGAAAAAGGGTCAAACGTGAAGCACATTAGTGCCAGTTTGAATTTGAGCCGGCACTAATGTGTACATTAGTGCCGGTTCCAATGGCTAGCCAGGCCGCTCTCATTAGTATCGGTTCGTGGCTAACCTTTAGCACCGGTTCGTGCCACGAACCGGTACTAAAGTGAGTGGTGGCAGGATGTTGTCAGTCCGGGGCCCCTCCAGCACCTTTAGTACTGGGTCGTATCACGAACCTGTACTAAAGGTCGTCCTACATAGACCCTTCGTCCACCCGAGCTCGCTCTGTTCTTCCCCTTTCCCCTCTCCTCTCTGTTCTTTTCCCTCTTCCTCTCAAGCTCATCACACTTTTTGCCCAAGATTTGAAGGCCCCCATCCATTCAAATGATCACAAAGGTTAGCAACTTTTTCCTTTCATCTCTCATTGCTAGATTAGCTCGTGCAATGCTTTATATAGTGATTGATTTTTGAGTTTAGTAATTTGGGAGGAATTATATATATGTGCTAGTATTTGATTTATATGCAATTTGAGGTAAAAAATAACACTTAGTTTTGCATATGTAGGTGTGGTTTACTTAGTACCTTCTAAATCTCCGTCGTAACCACCGTAGATCGCTCGCAACGTCCCGTCGCCGGCACCACCTTGTGGTGAGCCTCTTGTTCATGAAGTTTTATATAAAAAAATGATGTTTGTGTGATTTGGATATATAGTTACTCGTATAATTATCTTACCCATACGTTGTTTGTTATGCATAGTGCCATGGTTTTGATATCCGTCCCCGTCGGCCCTCGTCCGGGTTATGATTCGGATGTGGTATATTCTCTTTTAAAACTGTTCATTGCATTTCGTGTTTATGACAAATTATGCCCATCAAGTGGACATAGTTGTATGTAGGATGTAGTTGAACCCAAAATTCCAACCGACCCTATTGTCAAGAGGTTAAATTTAGTTGAAAGAGAAAACAAGGATTTGAAGGAAAAATTGAAAAGAATTGAGGGGAAGAAGATGGAATTGGAGTTGCATGTTGCCGATGTCGTCGATGATCACAAGATTAGGATGGAGAAAATGCGCTTGAAGATTAGAAAGATTAGAAAATATGCCATTCATAGTGAGGCTTGGTATCATTATGCTGTTGGATCAATTGTTACCTTAGTTGCGATCTTGATCGCATTTGTTGTTGCATTTAAATTCTTTAGCTAGAGAGTTATTTGTTTGATGCATTTAAGTGTTGTATGATCTTTATGTATGAACTTTATGTATTGTATTAATTTGATGTTTTCGGTGCTGTGTATTGAAGATGAGTCGGCAATGGATGTACGATGACCGATGCTCTCCCGAGTTCATTAATGGCGTGCGTACTTTTATGCTTGCGGCTAAGGCAAACAAGCGAGCGGATGGTTTTATGTATTGTCCATGTGCTGGCTGTAAGAATGGTCGCAATTACTCTACGTCAAGAACCATTCATGTCCACCTGTTTGAGTCCGGTTTCATGCCCCACTATAATGTTTGGACCAAGCATGGACAAAGAGGGGTTATGATGGAAGACAATGAAGAAGAAGAGGACGACGACAGCTATCCTGGCCATGGGTTCCCTGAATACGATGATACAACAATGAGGGAAGAAGCTGAGCCGGTAATGCGGGAAGAAGCTGAGCCGGCAATGCGGGAAGAAGCTGAAGAAGAGGCATCGGATGAGCCCGTTGATGATCTAGGTCGGGCCATTGCCGGTGCAAAGAGAAACTGTGCAAGTGATTTGGAGAAGAAGAAGTTGCAGCGCATGTTAGAGGATCACAAAAAATTGTTGTACCCGAATTGGGTAGGTGACAAGAAAAAGCTGGGCACCACACTGGAATTGCTGCAATGGAAGGCAGAGAATGGTGTATCTGACAAGGGATTTGGAAAGTTGCTGGTAATGATAAAGGATATGCTTCCAAAGGACAACAAATTGCCCGAGAGTACGTACCAAGCAAAGAAGGTTGTCTGCCCTCTAGGGTTAGAGGTGCAGAAGATACATGCATGCCCTAATGATTGCATCCTCTACCGCGGTGAGTACGAGGATTTGAACGCTTACCCGGTATGCGGTGCATTGCGCTATAAGATCAGCCACGATGACCCTGGTGATGTCGAGGGCGAGCGCCCCGGGAAGAAGATTCCTGCCAAGGTGATGTGGTATGCTCCTATAATACCATGGTTGAAACGTTTTTTCCAAAACAAAGAGCATGCCAAGGCGATGCGATGGCACAGAGAAGACCGTAAGAAAGACGGAAAGTTGAGAGTACCCGCTGACGGGTCGCAGTGGAGAAAAATCGAAAGAAAGTACGGGAAGGAGTTTGCAGATGACACAAGGAACGTATGGTTTGGTCTAAGCGCAGATGGCATTAATCCTTTTGGGGAGCAGAGCAGCAACCATAGCACCTGGCCTGTGACTCTATGTTTGTATAACCTTCCTCCTTGGTTGTGCATGAAGCGGAAGTTCATTATGATGCCAGTGCTCATCCAAGGCCCTAAGCAACCCGGCAACGACATTGATGTGTACCTAAGGCCATTAGTTGAAGAACTCTTACAACTGTGGAATGGAACAGGTGTACGCGCGTGGGATGAGCACATGGGGGAAGAATTTGACCTAAAGGCGTTGCTGTTCGTGACCATCAATGATTGGCCTGCTCTCAGTAACCTTTCAGGATAAACAAACAAGGGATACCGCGCATGCACGCACTGTTTGGACGATACCGATAGTATATATTTGGCTAATTGTAAGAAGAATGTGTACCTGGGACATCGTCGATTTCTTTCGAGCAGGCATCCTGTAAGAAAGAAAGGCAAGCATTTCAAAGGTGAGGCGGATCACCGGACGAAGCCTCACCACCGTACTGGTGCTGATGTACATGATATGGTCAAGGATTTGAAGGTGGTCTTTGGAAAGGGTCCTGGTGGACAACCTGTTCCGAATGACGCTGACGGACGCGCACCCATGTGGAAGAAGAAATCTATATTTTGGGACCTGCCCTATTGGAAAGACCTAGAGGTCCGCTCTGCAATCGACGTGATGCACATGACGAAGAATCTTTGTGTGACCCTGCTTGGCTTCTTGGGCGTGTATGGGAAGACAAAAGATACACCTGAGGCACGGGAGGACCAGCAACGTATGCACGGAAAAGACGGCATACATCAGGGTTATGCAAGCTACGCTCTTACCAAAGAAGAGAAGGAAATCTTCTTTGAATGCTTGCTTAGTATTAAGGTACCGTCTGGCTTCTCGTCGAATATAAAGGGAATAATAAACATGGCAGAGAAAAAGTTCCAGAACCTAAAGTCTCATGACTACCACGTGATTATGACGCAACTGCTTCCGATTGCATTGAGGGGGCTTCTACCAGAAAACGTTCGATTAGCCATTGTGAAGCTATGTGCATTTCTCAATGCAATCTCTCAGAAGGTAATCGATCCAGAAATCATACCAAGGTTAGAGAATGATTTGGTGCAATGTCTTGTCAGTTTCGAGTTGGTGTTCCCACCATCCTTCTTCAACATCATGATGCACGTCCTAGTTCACCTATGCGAAGAGATTAACGTTTTGGGTCCTGTATTTCTACACAATATGTTCCCCTTTGAGAGGTTCATGGGAGTCTTAAAGAAATATGTTCATAACCGTGCTAGGCCAGAAGGAAGCATCTCCAAGGGCCATGAAAATGAGGAGGTCATTGAGTTTTGTATTGACTTTATTCCTGACCTTAAGCCGATTGGTGTTCCTGAATCGCGGCATAAGGGCAGACTGGATGGAAAAGGCACGCTAGGAGGGGAACAAATAATATGTATGGACGGACATTCTCTCACTGAAGCACACTACACAGTTCTACAGAATTCCGCCTTAGTGGCTCCGTATATGGATGAACACAAGAATTTGCTACGCTCCAAACACCCGGAGCGGTCTGATGACTGGATTACACGTGAACAAACCAGGAGTTTCGCCAGCTGGTTGCAGACACGTACCATGCATGACACCTCTATTGAAGATGACCTGTGCTTGCTGTCCCAGTTACCATCTTCGAATATAATGACTTTCAAAGGGTACGAGATAAATGGTAATACATTTTACACGATTGCCCAAGATAAGAAGAGCACCAACCAAAACAGTGGTGTCCGCTTTGCTGCAGAAACCAAGACAGGAAAGGAAACATATTATGGTTATATACAGGACATATGGGAACTTGACTATCGACGTGGTTTGAAGTTCCCTTTGTTTCGGTGCAAATGGGTCAATATGACACGAGGCGGGGGAACGGAAGACCCGCAGTACGGAATGACAATAGTGGATCTCAACAATCTTGCGTATGCAGACGAACCATTCGTCCTAGCCAATGATGTGGCACAGGTTTTCTATGTGAAGGACATGTCTACCAAGCCAAGAAAAAGAAAAGATAAGGAAGCGAATGCATCGTACGATGATCCAAAGCGGCACATAGTTCTTTCTGGGAAGAGAAACATCATGGGAGTGGATGACAAGACAGACATGTCAGAAGATTATGAAAAGTTTGATGAAATTGCTCCATTCACAGTGAATATTGACCCGAGCATCCCGTTAAATGATGAAGATTTTCCATGGTTACAGCGCAAAGGGACACACGCGAAGAAAAATTTTCACACCCAAAGATCTGGGATGTGATCGGCTTCACTATCATCACTTTCTTCTGTGTTTCACACCCAGGAGGGAATCTCTGTAATAGTTAGGGTAGTTATGTGTTTTGGCATTTGAAACGCGAAGAAATTTTATGTGCAAACAAATTATTTCATGCCTTTACTGATTTTTAAAGTTAAGTTATTCACAAACTAGTGATTCACACTAATTTCAAATAATTCAAAATTTAAACTATTCAAATTTGAAAACTACGGGCACTAACAGAAAGTTTGTAATTTTTTGTACCTAAAGCAAAAATATTCACAAAGAAACTCTAAATACACAAAAAACAACTAAAAAATAAATAAAGCAAAAAAAAGCCCGCCTACTGGGCCAGAGCGGCCTGCATACGACTAGAAACCCAACCTATTGTTGGGCCAGGATGTAGGCCCGCAAAGGCCCAGTAGGCCCACAGGGCAGCACAGAACATGTAGGCCCAGTAGGCCTGCTTTGGAGAGGAGCTCGAGAGAGCTACCGCACGGGGGTTTATAAACCAGTGCGGACGCCCCTCGGCTAGCGAGGTGGGACTAAACTTGCCGCACAGCACCTTGCCAGTGCACCCCCTTTAGTACCGGGTGGTGGCTCCAACCGGTACTAAAGGCCCCCTTTAGTACCGGTTGGAGCCACCACCCGGTACTAAAGGGTGTGCGGTTCCCGCCGCTTGGCCTGGCCAAAACAGGCCTTTAGTACCGGTTGGTGGCTCCAACCGGTACTAAAGGTCCATCCTATATAACTAAACACTTCAAAAATTTCAGTTTCTCATCTTCTTCTTCTCCTCTGCCCCGTCGCCCGCCGCCCCCGTCTCCATATCCCTCGTCGCCGTCCCATCGTCCCCGTCCCCGTCGTCACCGCCGCGCCATCCCGGCCCGTCCCGCGTCGTCCTCGTCCCCGTCATCGCCGCCCCGTCCCCGTCGTCGCCGCCCCGGCCCGTCCCCGTCGTCGCTGCCCCGGCCCGTCCCCGTCGTCACCGCCCCGTCCTTGTCCCCATCGTCGCCCCCCGTCGCCTCTCGCCTCGCCGGTGAGCACACACACATACATTTTTTTTTGTTTTTTAGTTATAGAAATAGTTATAAAAATGTTAGAAATTTTTATTTTTTTAGTTATAGAAATAGTTAGTTATATAGCATTGGTAGAAATGTTATAGAAAAGTTAGAATTGTCAGGAATTTTTCTGTTTTTTAGTTATAGAAATAGCTATAAAAAAGTTAGAAATTTTTCTTTTTTTAGTTATAGAAATAGTTAGTTATATAGCATTGTTAGAAATGTTATAGAAAAGTTAGAATTGTTAGGAATTTTTCTGTTTTTTAGTTATAGAAATAGTTATAAAAAGTTAGAAATTTTTCTTTTTTTAGTTATAGAAATATTAGAAATGTTATACAAATGTTAGTTATATATATAGAAATGTTATAATTTTTTTCTGTTTTTTAGTTATAGAAATATTAGAAATATTAGTTATATAGCATTGTTAGAAATGTTATAGGAATGTTAGTTATATAGAAATGTTAGAAACTTTAGTTATCAAAATCCAATCATTAAAAAATGTTACTTTTTGCGGGCATATAGCTAGTATTTGTTCTCGACGATGCCCGGCCCGCATCCTCGCCGTCGACCCGTCCGCGACGATGTCCGGTTGACCCATGTCCGGGACTGGGCTCCGCCGGGCTGGCAATGGGAGGTGCTGCCTGGAGGGGCGCGCCGCTTGATGAGGAACCCGGCCCCGGTTGTCGACCCTGATCTCGTTTGGTGGCGTTCGCATGGGCAAGTTTTGGTGCAGAGGGAGCCGGCCCCGCCGGAGGTGGTATGTCGCCGTGTCAGGGAGGAGGACGAGCACGTCCATCGCTACATGATCCGACGATGTATTCAAGATTATATCTATTATTCGAGATGATGTATTCGAGATTATATCTATTATTTGAGACGATGTATTCGAGATTATATCTATTATTCGAGACGACGTATTCGAGATTATATTCGATGATGCTTATTATGTACTATGATTGATTCCGTTTTTCCTTATTAATTGATTGCATCCATGCATTGTATTTGAATATATTTCTTTTGGATTAGTTAAACAAAACCTATGGCGGACAATACCGACAGAGAGGGAGAAGAGGCCCTGTTCAATATCATACGCAATCCTCGCAGGCCAGATGATGATCAGAATGAAGAAGATTATGACGGCTCCGAATATCTAAACAACACCAGGGAGGGTGATATGATATTCGATCGCGATGACCGAATTGATGAAGTCATGAACTATGAACATGACGAAGAAAATGTTGATCTTGAAACAACAAAGACCGGCGAGGTATATATATTTATATAAGCATGCATCTGGTGATCATCACATGTTTTAAATGACTTGAAGATATATTAACGAATCGATCTTTCTTCTTTCAGCCATCCGGATCGAGCAAATCTTTAGGCAACAGGATGAAACGAGGCCCGAACAAAAAGTTGAAGGAGGGAGTAAAGTACAATATTGAGGCAATCAGACCTAATGGCGAACCATTCGCGCCTAAGAAGATTGCGGACAAGTTCATTCGTCAGTGCGGAGTTCTTGTGAAGGACCAACTCCCGATCTCCCTTCAAGAATGGAGAGAGCTAGCAAAGGCACGTCCAGGAGTTACTTTTGTCAACGACAGACAAAAACATTTGCTTTGGGAAACACTCATGGAACATTTCACCCTACCAGATCATTTCATAGATGCATATGTGGAGAAAGTCAAGGACGCTGCTCTTAGGAAGATGGCGGTTGCATTCAAGAACCACAAGATTCGTGAATGGGCCAAGTACGTCAACGGAGGAAGGAAGACTCCAGTATTCGAGGGAACACTAGAGAACCAAAGTGCTCATTGGGACGATTTCGTGAAATTCAAGGATTCGAAATTATCTAAGGAACGGTCGAGAATAAACAAGGCCAATGCCGCAAAAAAGGATAAATTCCATAAGCTAGGGCCAGGTGGCTATGCGGTGGGAATGCCTAAGTGGGATAAGTCTGAGAAAGAGATGCTGGATGCGGGTGTCACTCCAGAAACTTTGAGCTGGCTCCCCAGGTGCAGGACTTGGTTCTATGCACATGGGGGGAGTTGGACCCGAAGACAGGCAAAGTTTCGAAGAAGGCATGTCTGGACGGAGCCGAAGATAAGCTACTTGTTGCAATAGAAGAGGCTCAATCCGGGTTGTTCGAGCCCAACAGAGAGAACGACGAGCTTACGCGTGCCCTGGGAAATCCTAAACACCCGGGAAGAACACGAGGCATGGGCGCTATTCCGTGGTATGAGGGGTTTTCGAACTGGAATGCCGACTACAGAACCCGTGCGAGAAAGAAGATTGCGGAGGAGAAGAAGAGGAAGATGGAGGAGGAGCAGAGGAAGCTGGACTATGAACACCTTCGAGGCCTAGAATCAGCGCACACGGACTTGGCAATCAAATTCCAGCGGCAGCAGGAGCAGATCGACTCACTTAGCCAGCAAAGGGGGTCTCAGCAGCTAGCGGATGATCCACCAATGGATAGCACCGTCCCATCCATGTCGAGAAGCAACATGGGTTCCGCCCCGGGCGACGCATTGCTGGATAGCTACCCAGTGGATGACATCATGGAGAACAGTAACTGCGAGCTACACTTCAAAATGAAGAACATATCCATGAAGGTGGCGGACGCCCTTGCTTTTACAAATCCCCCCGAGGCAACCTTCCATTGCAACCCGATTCCAGCGGGCTATGCTCGTGTCTTGGTTGATGAGGTGGTGGACCAATATTCGAGGCTAGAGCTTGACATTCCTGGAGGTGACGATGAGCACACACTAGGAGAGGCCAACCATCGTATCATCCTATGGAGAAAGGATTGCATCATCTTTCGAAGGCCACTGACACCGCGTAATCCGACTCCTCATCGCAGTCCGCCACCGAGTCAGCAGACTCTCGCTCCTCCAAGTCCACCAACGCGTCAGGCCACTCCTCCTCCAAGTCCGGCACAGCTTCAGGCCACTCCTCCTCCAAGTCCGGCAAAGCGTCAGGCCACTCCTCCTCCAAGTCCGGCACAGCTTCAGGCCACTCCTCCTCCAAGTCCGGCATAGCTTCAGGCCACTCCTCCTCCTCCAACTCAGCCACGTCAGCCGTCTTTGCCGCCTCAGCAATCACGGAAGAGAGCCGCCTCAGCTATGGTGCGTAGCAGTACAAGTCGAGGTAGTACTGCAGGTACAGGCGGAGGCAAGCGATTTCAATATGGTCCAAGCCTCGCGCCTCTTCCGCAGAGGCCTTACGACAAGTCCAAGGAGGAAAACGTAGCCATATCGAAGGCTGAGGTGGAAGCCCATTTTGCACCGAAACCGCCAAGGGAGAAAGTGCCTGTGGAAAAGATTGACCACTTCATTCGTATGGCTAGACCACCAGCTCCCAAGCCTGTTGACACAGACTATGAGCGCCACCTCAGGAAGTTAAATCGAGCACGTCTACAGAAAGAGGCGAGCTCGAGCTCGAGCAAATCAGCTGGCAAAAGGAGCGGTAAAACCGTTCCCCAGCTGGGAGAACAGGTGGCGTAATCAATCCCCCCGCTTGTTGTGCCAACAACACATGAGAGTAGGCGCGCCCAATATTATTGTGGGCAAACCGTTAATGTTCCCCGGGTGGGCGATGTGGTAATAACCAAGGAGCATATTGCGCAGGCTGAATCGATCGAGATCACTGTTGGACAACTCCTCGATATCAAGCCCATGTCTCCGACTAGAGAGGAGGAAATAAAACGGAAATATGCCCGGGGACAACCTTTGGTCGAGCCAGAGGAGGTCAATAAGCTCCCAACGAGAATGTATGAATTGCATCAATGGTACATGGACATTACCAAGATTTCCAATCGAGAGTCCCTCATGGTGAATGTCAACGAGGAGCATTACTACCATAAGAAAGCTGTGACCGTTGAGTATTCAGAACTTTTTCAGCTATACAATAAAGACGCACTCGACAAATCTATCGTCAGTTGCTATTGTCTGTAAGTGATTTCTTTCTGTAATTTAAGTCTCAAGCTAGCTGATCATTTTGATCAATCATTACCTATAATTATCCTCACTATATTCTTTTCTGTGGTATTATGCAGGATGAAGATTTATGAAATGAAAAAAGGTGGACGCTATGGCATCGGGTTCGTTGACCCAAATACCATTAATGAACACACATGGAAAATAGATCTATATGATGAAAAATGTGTAGAGGAAAGCATGCTACAGTTCTTCAAAGAACTCAAATACAATGAAGATATACTACTTCCTTACAACTTCCAGTGAGTCACACTGTCTTGCACTACAAATTCTGTTTTTCCCTACTAGCTATAGCTACATGTTTTTGCTTTCATATGCCCGCTTAATTAAGACATGCAAATGTGTGTGCATGCAGATTTCACTGGATCTTGTTAATCATTAAAGTTGATGAAGGAACAGTTGAAGTACTAGACTCGCTACTTAAGAAAGCAAGTGACTACACCATCGTGAAGGGGATAGTCAACAGGTAATTTCAATCATTATTAACTATATCTCGGCCTATTTAATTAGTTCGTCATTTCCTGATAACAACTATTTAATAACCCTTTAATCATTTTCTTGGTCGGCGGGCAGGGCTTGGGCAAAGTTCATCAGGGTCACTCCAGGCCATGGAAACAAAGTCTGAAATGGTATCGACCCAAGGTAAGTAATTAAGTAGTACTAGCTAGCTGCCATCTCTTTAATTATCATGCTTGATTAATTATTATCTGATCAAATTCCGTTCTCGTAAAGGCCCTGAAGCAGGCACTGGGGAATGATCTATGTGCATACTACGTTTGCGAGAACATTCGCATGATGGCGTCCGAAAGGAGCAAATCTCAAAGACAGGAGTGGGTACGGTATCGATTGTCAGAACACTGTTCACAACTTTTACACCATTATCGATATCTAGTCACACAACTAATACACATGCATATTGATCTCCTTCTTAACAGTTCAAAGAGGTGCGGGACAAGCTCCTAGCACCGAACTGCATAGAAGCAATTCAAGAGGAAATAGCGGGATTTTTGCTCGACCAGGTCATAGATCCCAAAGGAGAATACTATTACCTGCTACCGCCCCCATGAACCACTTCCAATTGTTATCGTGCTCCGAAGGCACCAATTAGCTAGGCTAATGCCACTGGCTCCGAAGGCACCAATTAGGAGAAATTATATATATATATATACATGTGAGTATATATGTGTGAATTAATTAATGGTGGTTGTGAGACATTCGATGATATATATATATTATGATCGGTTCTACTAGAAATTCTATTTATATATATGCATAACGTGTACAATATGTAGTATCATAAAATACCAGCAAACGAAAAATAATTAAATGGAAAACACAAAATTAAATGAAAAAGAAATCATAAACCCAAAACCCCCCCAACATTTTAATACCGGTTGGTGACACCAACCGGTACTAAAGGGCTCCCTGCCCCCGAAGCTGGCTCGTGCCACGTGGTTGCCCTTTAGCACCGGTTCGTGCTGAACTGGTACTAAAGCAGGGGGGGCCTTTAGTGCCTACATTTTAGTGCCGGTTACCAAACCGGCACTAAAGGGCCTTACGAACCGGTGCTATTGCCTGGTTCTGCACTAGTGAATTGACATAATTGAGCATAGTTATGAGAATATCTAGGTATGATCATGTATATAGGCATCACGTCCGAGACAAGTAGACCGAGTCGTGCCTGCATCTACTACTATTACTCCACTCATCGACCGCTATCCAGCATGCATCTAGAGTATTAAGTAAAAATAGAGTAACGCATTAAGCAAGATGACATGATGTAGAGGGATAGACTCATGCAATATGAAGAAAACCCCATCTTGTTATCCTCGATGGCAACAATACAATACGTGCCTTGCTGCCCTTACTGTCACTGGGAAAGGACACCGCAAGATTGAACCCAAAGCTAAGCACTTCTCCCATTGCAAGAAAGATCAATCTAGTAGGCCAAACCAAACTGATAATTCGAAGAGACTTGCAAAGATAACCAATCATACATAAAAGAATTCAGAGAAGATTCAAATATTATTCATAGATAGACTTGATCATAAACCCACAATTCATCGATCTCAACAAACACACCGCAAAAAGAAGATTACGTCGAATAGATCTCCACAAGAGAGGGGGAGAACATTGTATTGAGATCCAAAAAGAGAGAAGAAGCCATCTAGCTACTAACTATGGACCCGTAGGTCTGAATTAAACTACTCACACTTCATCGGAGAGGCTATGGTGTTGACGTAGAAGCCCTCCGTGATCGATGCCCCCTCCGACGGAGCTCTGGAACAGGCCCCAAGATGGGATCTCATGGATACAAAAAGTTACGGTGGTGGAATTAGGGTTTTGGCTCCGTTTCTGATCGTTTTGGGGTCCGTGGGTATATATAGGAAGAAGAAGTACGTCGGTGGAGCAACAGGGGCCCCACGAGGGTGGAGGGCGTGCCTGGGGGGCAGGTGCGCCCCCTACCTCGTGGCCTACTGTTAGTTGGCTTGATGTAGGTCCAAGTCTCCTGAGTTGTATTCGGTGAGAAAATCACGTTCCCGAAGGTTTCATTCCGTTTGGACTCCGTTTGATATTCCTTTTCTTCGAAACCCTAAAACAGGCAAAAAACAGCAATTCTGGGCTGGGCCTCCGGTTAATAGGTTAGTCCCCAAAATAATGTAGAAGTGGATAATAAAGCCCAATAATGTCCAAAACAGTAGATAATATAGCATGGAGCAATCAAAAATTATAGATACGTTGGAGACGTATCTGTCGGCGTTCTGGGAACGGGGCTCCCCAGACTTGCCTGCCTGCGGCCTGCGGCGTGGCTCAAAGGGGGGCCCAGCACGGCCCATCTTCACCAACACAGACCCAAGACCCTCGCGAGGGGCCAAGCCTCGCGGGGCGGACAACGCGGAGCTTCCTCAGGCACGGCCTCATCAGGCTGGCTCGCGAGGAGGCGGAGAGATCAAGGCGGGGTACCTCACGAGGTGCCCGTGACGCAAGCCATGACGACCAAGGGCGCCAGGCGGGTGCCAGCCCACGCAGTGTCCTCCTTTCCTCTTTGGTGCAAAGGGGGAAAGCGCAGCCGCGGAGTACCGAGGCATCAGGAAAAGGTTGCCATTTCGGTGCAACAAGACCAGGACCAGGAGGACTGCAAGATGGAGGTCATTGTGGAGCCCAAGACGGCGTCACCACCAGAGCCTTGTGCAGGCGAAGACTGCTTTTGTCAGGATAGCTGGTACTAGCTGTCCCCCTTCAAATTAGCCCGCCATTGTTGGCTCCCTTCCCGCTCGATATTTGGGAAGAGGACCGGGGCCTCTATAAATAGGACTAGCCACCCCCCGGGGGAGAGGGGGATAATCAATCAGAGAGAGAGAGAGAGAAGGGTGACTGAACTCCTCCCAGCAGTTCATCGCCCCAGCCAAGAACAGACCCTCGCGAGGCTGTTCTTCCTTGTATTGTTCATCATCATCAGCCCCAGAGGCAATCCACCACGCCACACACTGGAGTAGGGTATTACACCACAACGGTGGCCCGAACCAGTATAAACCCTGTGTCTCTCGTGTTGTTCTTTCCATAGCTTAGATCTTAGCGAGGCGGAGGGGTGCAGGTAGGTAGGAGGCGAAATCTCTGCGTGCACCCTAGTGTTCGAACTTCAAGGGTCTGCCGGAACCCGAAATCCGACATCTGGCGCGCCAGGTAGGGGTGCACCGGAGTTTTCTCTTCCGCCACCGCCACGGCCTGCCTCGCGATGAGTAGCGCGTCGCCCGCTCCGGCCACCGGCGCCAGCACGGGGGCCAGGGGGCTCCGAGCCCTAGCCCCATCCCTGCAACGGGTACGGTGGCCGGACAAGTTCAAGCCAACGACGCCGCCGTGCTACGGCGGTGCGACAGATCCGCTGGCCTTCTTGCTGGCAAGCGAGGAGGCCCTCCTCGAAGCTAGAGGTGATGATATGGTCATGGCCAACTGGCTCCCCATGGCCCTCACCGGTGCTCCGCGCACATGGCTGCTCCACCTGCCGGCAGCCTCCATGGCCTCTTGGGAAGAGCCCCGCAGCCTCTTCCCCGCCCATCGCGCTACACCAACACCCCCGGTCGTTGCGGCCTTCCTGGGCGGCTCGCAGGCGCCGCCTACAAGCCACCACGTCAAGCCGTTCATCCGCCGGATCAGCGCCGCTTCCACGCGGCAGGGGGCTCTCCCAGACCGGGCGGCGCCCAAGGCCGGCCTGACCTTCAGCTCGGAGGACCACCCCTCCAACTCGGCCTGCTCGGGTGCGCTCCCCATGCTATGCACCCCCACCATCTGCCAGGTGGCCGTCACCAGAACTCTCATCGATGGCGGTGCGGGCCTCAGCATGCTCTCGGTTGAGGCCTTCAACCTCCTCTGCATACCCCTGGAACGGCTGCAACCCAGCTGGCCCTTCTCAGGCGTTGGGGGCGGATCATCCAGCTCCTTGGGACAGATCCGGCTCCCAGTAACCTTCGGCACCTACAACAACTTCCGCACGGAGCTGGTCGACTTCGACATCGCCCCCATCAGCCTCCCCTACAACGCCATCCTTGGCTACCCAGCGCTGGCCCAGTTCATGGCCGCGACACACCCGGCGTACAACCTCATGAAGATGCCCGGGAGCAGCGGTGTCCTCACCATGCTAGGGGACACCGGAGACGCGCTGCGGGTGCTCAAGCTCGCCTTCAAGACGGCGGTGTCGGCATAGCCCGCCGACTTGGAGACCCCCGAGCCCAAGGGGGCTACACCCGCCAAGAAGAAACAATTGTTCACCCAAGACAAGGCAGAAACCAAGCAGATACCCGTCGATGAGGACGGGTCCACCAACACCACTTTCACCATAGGCGCCAACCTCGAACCCAAGCAGGAGGAGGCCCTGGTCGGGTTCCTGCGCGCAAACAAGAAGGTATTCGCTTGGGAGCCTGACCAGTTGGCAGGGATCCCTAGGAGAGTAATCAAGCATCACCTCAATGTGTGCCCCAACGTGCGCCCTGTGAAGCAGAAGGCCAGGCAGCAGTCCACAGAAAAGCAGGCCTTCATCGTCCAAGAGACCCGCAAATTAGAAGTCGCTAGGGTCATTCGCGAGGTCCGATACCCGGATTGGTTGGCCAACCCTGTCGTTGTGCCAAAGAAGGGAGGGAAGGAGTGCATGTGTGTCGACTTCACCAACCTCAAGAAAGCATGCCCGCAAGATCCGTTCCCGCTCCCACACATCAACCAGATCGTTGATTCCACCGCGGAATGCGACCTGCTATGCTTCTTGGATGCCTTCTCTGGGTATCACCAGATCAAGATGGCGGTAGAAGACGTCGAAAAGACAGCCTTCCTAACCCCGTGTGGGGTGTACTGCTACACATGCATGCCATTCAGGCTGTGTAACGCAGGGGCGACCTTTCAGCGGCTGATGCACATCACCTTGGGCCCGCAGCTCGGGAAGAATGTTGAAGCTTACGTCGATGACATTGTGGTAAAGTCTCGGGAGGCCAGGACCCTGATACAAGACCTAGAGGAAACCTTCGCGAGCCTCAACGCAGTGAACCTACGGCTCAACCCAGAGAAGTGTGTGTTCGGAGTCCCCTCAGGCAAGCTCTTGGGTTTCCTCGTGTCCCACCGAGGCATCGAGGCTAACCCAAAAAAGGTCAAGGCGGTGGAAGACATGAGCCCGCCAAAGACCCTCAGAGAAATGCAGAGGCTCACTGGGCGCGTGACCGCGCTAGGGCGCTTCATCTTCAAGTTGGGGGAACGAGCGCTGCCCTTCTTCCAGCTAATGAAGAAAAAGGGGCCCTTTGAGTGGACTGAAGAGGCCGACAAGGCATTCCAGGACCTCAAGAGATATCTGACCAGCCCACCGGTCATGGTGGCTCCGCGCCCTCAAGAGCCCCTGGTGCTTTACCTCGCCGCCACTCCGCACTCCGCCAGCACAGCCCTGGTGGCGGTTAGAGAGGAGCGTCGAATCAAAACCGCAGCAGCAGCCCGGGACAAGGCAAAACAGGAACAAGGAAGGCCCACAAAAACCGCCACCGCGGCTGAGGAGGATCAGCCGCCGCAGAGGAGTGCACCGGAGGCGGAAGAGGCCCCTCCCCCAGATGGCCAGCCTCAGGAGGCCTCATCGCCTCAAGAGGCGCCATGGTCTCCGAAGGGAGCCGCCAGCACTGATGCACCCAACCTCGTTGAGCACCCGGTGTACTTCGTCAGCACGGTGTTGCGGGATGCGAGGGCACGGTACCCCATGCCTCAGAAACTCCTCCTCGCGCTACTGGTGGCCTCGCGCAAGCTGCGGCACTATTTTTAGGGTCACCCCATCAAGGTCGTCTTGTCATACCCCCTGGAGAGAGTGCTCAGGAGCCTAACTCAGCTGGAAGGGTCGCTGAGTGGAACATAGAACTACAAGTGTTTTAGCTCGAATTCAGCACGACCAGAGTCATCAAGGGAGCAGCGTTGGCGGATTTTGTGGCAGAATGGACGGAGGCACCAGGCCTCAAGGCCGACGAGGATCGGTCCCTCTCCCCGGGAAGCGAGGCGCCAGAAGGCTGGGTCATGTACTTCGAGGGGGCGTTCTCCAGGCATGGCGCTTGGGCTGGGGCGATGCTTATATCGCCCAGTCAGGACAAGCTCTACTACGCTGTGCAGCTCTGTTTCCAGCAAGGTGAAAAGGTCTCCAACAACATAGCGGAGTATGAAGGTTTAATAGCAGGCTTGAAGGCCGCAGCTGCCCTGGGGGTGAAATGCCTCACCATCAAGGGCGATTCGCAGCTCCTTGTCAATTTCTCCAACAAGGTGTACGAGCTGAAAGATGAGCACATGGAAGCCTACCTTGCGGAGGTCCGCAGGAAGGAGAAGCAGTTCTGGGGGTTGGAGTTGCAGCATGTGCCCCGTGGCACCAATCAGGAGGCCGATGACATCGCTAAACGGGCGTCCAGGCGGTTACCTCAGGAGCCTGGCATTTTCGAGGAGCGGCTCTTCAAGCCCTCAGCCCTGCCGTCATTGTCAAACACGGCTCAGCCTCGGGAGAAGCTCCCCCAGCCACCTGCCTTAGGAGCTCCGGCCTATGGCCCGGACTTAGGAGCACGCCTGCTCCTAACGATGGAACCTCAGGAGGGATGCTGGATCACGGAGCTCAGGAGTTACTTAACACTAGGGACCCTGCCGGAGAAGGAGGAAGAAGCGGAGCGAGTGGCATGCCAGGCCACGGCATACTGCATCAAGGATGGAGAGCTCTACCGGAAGCGACAAAACGATGTATCCCTGCGCTGCATCCCCAGGAAGCAAGGGAAGGAACTGCTGGAAGATATACACGTCGGAGACTGAGGACATCATTCATCATCACGGACCCTCGTTGGCAAGGCGTTCCGCAGTGGGTTTTATTGGCCCATCGCGCTCAATGACGCCGTCGAACTAGTGAAAGCTTGTGAGGCCTGCCAGTTCCACGCCAAGCAGATCCATCAGCCAGCAGGAGGCCTGCAGACTATACCCCTTTCGTGGCCATTCGCAGTCTGGGGGCTGGACATCTTGGGCCCGTTTCCTCGGACGCCAGGGGGCTACCGCTACCTCTACATCACCGTGGACAAGTTCACCAAGTGGGATGAAGTAGAGGCTGTCCGCACCATTCCCGCGGGTTCCGCGGTCAAGTTCATCAAGGGCATCGTGAGCCGGTTTGGGGTGCCGAACCGCATCATCACGGACAATGGTTCGCAGTTCACCAGTAACCTCTTCAAAACATACTGTGCTAACCTTGGAACCCAGATATGCTACGCTTCGGTGGCGCACCCCCGAAGCAACGGCCAGGCCGAGCGAGCCAACACAGAGGTCCTGAGGGGCCGCAAGACCAGGACGTTCAAGAAGAAGCTGGAGGCCTACGGCAGAGGTTGGTACGACGAGCTTCAGTCCGTGTTGTGGCCCATCCGCACAACCGCGACCAAGCCGACTGGAGAGACCCCGTTCTTCCTGGTCTACCGGGCCAAAGCGGTCCACCCTCATGAGGTCAGACGTCGCTCCGCGCGGGTCCTGGCATTCGACGAGGCGCAGCAGGACGCCATGCGGGGGATGGACCTCGTGATGGGGGAGGAACATCGCCGAGAAGCCGCGCTGCGAGCGGTGAGGTACCAACAAGCACTGCGGCGATATCACTACCGCAACATCCGCCCTAGAACTCTTGAGGTAGGAGACCTCGTGCTCAGGCGGGTTCTCTCCAGGGAGGGGCTGCACAAGCTCTCTCCCATGTGGGAGGGCCCGTTCAAAGTTTTTCATATTTCTAGGCCCGGCTCCGCGCGCTTGGAGACTCAGGAGGGGGTGCTGGTCTAGAACGCATGGAACATCCAGCACCTCCGGAGGTTCTACCCCTAAAAAGGCCCAGAGCTTGTGAAGAAGGCGAATGCCTGTGAAGCTGTCGCGTTTTGGAAAAGGCCCAGAGCCCATGAAGAAGGCGAACGCCTGTGAAGCTGTCGCGTTTTGGAAAAGGCCCAGAGCCTGTCAAGAAGGCGAATGCCTGTGAAGCTGTCGCGTTTTGGAAAAGGCCCGGAGCCTGTGAAGAAGGCCAACGCCTGTGAAGCTCGCCGCCCGTGACACTCTCACATAATAATGAGTTGGGGTTGTACACGCCCCGGAGTCTCAGGAGCGCCGGCCTCAGGCCCTGGGGCTCCCTCCCACGCCCAGTGGTAGCACTTAGCTCTGCACTGGTGAGAAGACGTCGAAGACTAGATTAGGTGCCGGACGCGGCTTTTCATTTGCTTTCGGCAGTTGGCTTGTTCCTTCTCATTCAAAGTTTTATTGAAGTTGTTGCCGTCTTTGGCTTATGGTTCTTCGACTTTTCACTCTCCTGCCTCGATTTCCCTTATGCAAGGCCTGCGAGGGGTAGGGACAGCCGAGCGCCCTCGCGAGTGTTCCTGTCCTAGTCGTTCAAAGGGTTCGCGACCTGGGTCCATTACAGGAGCACCCCTCCAGTCCGTGCCCCACGGGCATCGCGACACGAACACAGGGCCTGGGTCAGTCGCCCTCCCCCCCCCCCCACGGCTGGGGCCGGGAACTATCCACACGCAGGCACATAGCCGGAAGGCACGATAACGGAAGCAAAACGATGATTAACAGCAATAACCCAAACACGCCCCCACGGGGCTCCACACTACTGTCTTTTTTACGCAGGAAAAAGGAAAAGAAAGAACAGATCAGGCGCAGCTCGCCTCACACCGGCCTGCAGGGAAGACTCGAGCTGCCTCCGGGGCTCAGGCAGCCTCCCTCTCGTGCTTCACTGGGGCGCGACGGCGGGCGGACATGCTACCACCTCCCAAGCAGATGCGACGACGTGGGGGCTGACCACGGCCACCGCTGGAAGACTCGCTGCCTGAAGAAGAACCAGAGAAGCTTGGGGAACCCCGAGCACCGCCAGTCACGCGAGCGCTGTCTTCTCCATCATCGCCGGAGCTGGGTTCCCGGCTGCGGTCGTCGTCCTTGGGGCAGCACCCTGCGCAGCGACCATCTTCCCCAAACACCCTCACGTAGAGGGTGGCATCGCCGTCAAACTTGAAGTGCAGGGTGCAACGACGGCTCAGGCCACGTGCGTGGGCAAACTCTGCCAACCGCGGGCCAGGGCCAGGCTCCCGGCTGCGGAGACCTCCAGTGAAGCCCATGAGGCCCGGCTGCAGCAGCCGTCGGCCTGAAGCCAAAGGCCGCCCGGGGCGCCGGCCGAGGAGGAAGCGAGGAAGCGGAAGCCGGGTGCTAGTCGGCTCCACCGACCACACGACGAACTCCGGCAGCACCTCTGCAGCGCGAAATTGCGGCCTAGGGGGACGCGCGACCGGAGCGTGCCCCCCGGCCGCAGCAATCCGCCCGTCGCCGTGCTAAAAATCGCCTCCACGGCCGCAGGGAGCTGCCGTGGTGGCCACAGGATGTTTGCGAGGGCGCCCTCGGCCGCGCTTGGGCGGGGGAGAGGCAGGGTCAACCTGGCGAGCCTTCCCCTTCTCTGCGGCTGAGAACCTCCTCGACGGGGCCATGAAGAAGAAGGAGAAGCAAGGGGGGATGAACTGGAAGGGCGCGCGCCGATCCGTACTTATAGCTGGCGAGGGCCAACCGACGGCCCCCACGATCGCAGGTAATTATGACCCGCTGTGCATGCAGGGACTTGTCCAATCCGTGCAGTTGCCGAGGCGCCATGGGGAAGTGGAGACGCCCACGTCCAATCAACCGCCACGCGGCGCCCAAGGCCGCAGGCTGTTAGGGCCCGCGGCGCTTCGCCCTCTCCCTTCCGCCTCCCTGCACGGCCAAGTCCGGGCGCGCCTTGGGCCCGGGGGCTACTGTCGGCATTCTGGGAACAGGGGTCCCCAGACTTGCCTGCCTGCGGCCTGCGGCGTGGCTCAAAGGGGGGCCCAGCACGGCCCATCTTCACCAACACAGGCCTAAGACCCTCGCGAGGGGCCAAGCCTCGCGAGGCGGACGTCGCGGAGCTTCCTCAGGCACGGCCTCATCAGGCTGGCTCGCGAGGAGGCAGAGAGATCAAGGCGGGGTACCTCACGAGGTGCCCATGACGCAAGCCATGACGACCAAGGGCGCCAGGCGGGTGCCAGCCCACGCAGTGTCCTCCTTTCCTCTTTGGTGCAAAAGGGGCAAGCGCAGCGGCGGAGTACCGAGGCATCAAGCAAAGGTTGCCATTTCGATGCAACAAGACCAGGACCAGGAGGACTGCAAGACGAAGGTCATTGTGGAGCCCAAGACGCCGTCACCACCAGAGCTTTGTGCAGGCGAAGGCTGCTTTTGTCAGGATAGTTGGTACTAGCTGTCCCCCTTCAAATTAGCCCACCATTGTTGGCTCCCTTCCCGCTCGATATTTGGGAAGAGGACCGGGGCCTCTATAAATAGGACTAGCCACCCCCAGGGGAGAGGGGGATAATCAATCAGAGAGAGAGAGAGAGAGAAGGGTGACTGAACTCCTCCCAGCAATTCATCGCCCCAGCCAAGAACAGACCCTCGCGAGGCTATTCTTCCTTGTATTGTTCATCATCATCAGCCCCAGAGGCAATCCACCACGCCAAACATTGGAGTAGGGTATTACACCACAATGGTGGCCCGAACCAGTATAAACCATGTGTCTCTCGTGTTGTTCTTTCCATAGCTTAGATCTTAGCGAGGCGGAGGGGTGCAGGTAGGTAGGAGGCGAAATCTCCGCGCGCACCCCAGTGTCGAACTTCAAGGGTCTGCCGGAACCCGAAATCCGACAGTATCAAGCATCCCCAAGCTTAATTCCTACTCGTCCTCGAGTGGGTAAATGATAAAAATAGAATTTTTGATGCGGAGTGCTACTTGGCATAATTTTAATGTAATTCTTCTTAATTGTGGTATGAATATTCAGATCTGAAAGATTGAAGACAAAAGTTCATATTGACATAAAAATAATAATACTTCAAGCATACTAACAAAGCAATTATGTCTTCTCAAAATAACATGGCTAAAGAAAGTTATCCCTACAAAATCATATAGTCTGGCTATGCTCTATCTTCACCACACAAAATATTTAAATCATGCACAACCCCGATGACAAGCCAAGCAATTGTTTCATACTTTTGATATTCTCAAAACGTTTTCAATCTTCACGCAATACATGAGCGTGAGCCATGGATATAGCACTATGGGTGGAATAGAGTGGTGGTTGTGGAGAAGACAAAAAGGGGAAGATAGTCTCACATCAACTAGGCGTATCAACGGGCTATGGAGATGCCCATCAATAGATATTAATGTGAGTGAGTAGGGATTGCCATGCAATGGATGCACTAGAGCTATAAGTATATGAAAGCTCAAAAAGAAACTAAGTGGGTGTGCATCCAACTTGCTTGCTCATGAAGACCTAGGGCAATTTGAGGAAGCCCATCATTGGAATATACAAGCCAAGTTCTATAATGAAAAATTCCCACTAGTATATGAAAGTGATAACATGAGTGACTCTCTACTATGAAGATCATGGTGATACTTTGAAGCACAAGTGTGGTAAAAGGATAGTAACATTGTCCCTTCTCTCTTTTTCTCTCATTTTTTTATTTGGGCCTTTTCACTTTTTTTATGGCCTCTTTTCTTTTTTTTTCTTTTTTCGTCCGGAGTCTCATCCCGACTTGTGGGGGAATCATAGTCTCCATCATCCTTTCCTCACTGGGACAATGCTCTAATAATGATGATCATCACACTTTTATTTTTCTTACAACTCAACAATTACAGCTCGATACTTAGAACAAGATATGACTCTATGTGAATGCCTCTCGCGGTGTACCGGGATATGCAATGATGCATGAGTGACATGTATGAAAGATTATGAACGGTGGCTTTGCCACAAATACTATGTCAACTACATGACCATGCTAAGCAATATGACAATGATGGAGTGTGTCATAAACGGAACGGTGCAAAGTTGCATGGCAATATATCTCGGAATGGCTATGGGAATGCCATAATAGGTAGGTATGGTGGCTGTTTTGAGGAAGGTATATGGTAGGTGTATGATACCGGCGAAAGGTGCGCGGTATTAGAGAGGCTAGCAAAGGTGTAAGGGTGAGAGTGCGTATAATCCATGGACTCAACATTAGTCATAAAGAACTCATATACTTATTGCAAAAATCTCCAAGTTATCAAAGAAAAGTATTACGCGCATTCTCCTAGGGGGATATATTGGTAGGAAAAGACCATCGCTCGTCCCCGACCGCCACTCATAAGGAAGACAATCAATAAATAAATCATGCTCCGACTTCATCACATAATGGTTCACCATACATGCATGCTACGGGAATCACAAGCTTCAACACAAGTATTTCTCAAATTCACAACTACTCAACTAGCATGACATTAATATCACCATCTCCATGTCTCAAAACAATTATCAAGTATCAAACTTATCATAGTATTCAACACACTTATAAGAGAGTTTTTATTATTAATCTTGCATACCAAGCATATTAGGATTTTAAGCAAATTACCATGCTATTTAAGACTCTCAAAATAATCTAAGTGAAGCATGAGAGATCAATAGTTTCTATAAAACAAATCCACCACCGTGCTCTAAAAGATATAAGTGAAGCACTAGAGTAAAATTATATAACTCAAAAGATATAAGCGAAGCACATAGAGTATTCTAACAAATTCCAAATCATGTATGGCTCTCTCAAAAGGTGTGTACAGCAAGGATGATTTTAGTAAACTAACAAATAAAGACTCAAATAATACAAGACGCTCCAAGCAAAACACATATCACGTGGTAAATAAAAATATAGCTCCAAGTAAAGTTACCGATAGAAGTAGACGAAAGAGGGGATACCTTCTGGGGCATCCCCAAGCTTTGGCTTTTAGGTGTCCTTAGATTATCTTGGAGGTGCGATGCGCATCCCCAAGCTTAGGCTCTTGTCACTCCTTGTTCCATAATCGATCAAATCTTTACCAAAAACTTGAAAACTTCACAACACAAAACTTAAAGTAGAAAATCTCGTGAGCTCCGTTAGTGAAAGAAAACAAAAGACCACTTCAAGGTACTGTAATTAACTCATTATTTATTTATATGGGTGTTATACCTACTGTATTACAACTTCTCTATGGTTTATAAACTAATTTACCAGCCATAGATTCATCAAAATAAGCAAACAACACACGAAAAACATAATCTTTCAAAAACAGAACAGTCTGTAGTAATCTGTAGCTAGCGCAAGATCTAAAACCCCAAAAATTCTAAAATAAATTGCTGGACGTGAGGAATTTATCTATTAGTCATCTGCAAAAATAATTAACTAAATATCACTTTCCAAATAACAATTACAGCAGTTCTCGTGAGCGCTAAAGTTTCTGTTTTTTACAGTAAGTTCAACAAGACTTTCCCCAAGTCTTCCCAATGGTCATACTTGGCATAAACACTAATTAAACACAAAAAACACAACCAAAACAGAGGCTAAATAATTTATTTATTACTAAGCAGGAGAAAAAAATCAAGGAATAAAAGTAAAATTGGGTTGCCTCCCAACAAGCGCTATTGTTTAACGCCCCTAGCTAGGCATAACAAGCAAGAATAGATCTAGGTATTGCCGTCTTTGGTAGGCAATCCATAAGTGGCTCTCATAATAGATTCATAAGGTAATTTAATTTTCTTTCTAGGAAAGTTTTCCATGCCTTTCCTTAATGGAAATTGGAATCTAATATTTCCTTCCTTCATATCAATAATTGAACCAATCGTTCTAAGGAAAGGCCTACCAAGAATAATAGGACATGAAGGATTGCAATCTATGTCAAGAACAATAAAATCTACGGGAACATAATTCCTATTTGCAACAATAAGAACATCATTAATTCTTCCCATAGGTTTCTTAATAGTGTAATCCGCAAGGTGCAAGTTTAGAGAGCAATCATCAAAATCACGGAAACCTAACAAATCACACAAAGTCTTTGGAATCGTGGAAACACTAGCACCCAAATCACATAAAGCATAGCATTCATGATCTTTAATTTTAATTTTAATAGTTGGTTCCCACTCATCATAAAGTTTTCTAGGGATAGAAACTTCCAATTCAAGCTTTTCTTCATAAGATTGCATCAAGGCATCAACGATATGTTTAGTAAACGCTTTATTTTGACTATAAGCATGGGGAGAATTTAGCACGGATTGCAACAAGGAAATACAATCAATCAAAGAGCAATTTTCATAGTTAAATTCCTTGAAATCCATAATGGTGGGTTTAGCAACATCTAGGGTTTTAATTTCTTCAATCCCACTTTTATCAAATTTAGCATCAAGATCAAAAGATTCAGAATTCTTGGAACGCCTTCTAGGTAAAGGTGGATCATATTCATTCCCATCATTATCAAGATTCGTATTGCAAAACAAAGATTTAATAGGGGACACATCAATAACTTTTAGATCTTCATCATTATTTTCATAGGAACTAGAAGAACACGCTTTTATAAAGGCATCTTTCTTAGCACGCATCCTAGCGGTTCTTTATTTGCACTCATCAATGGAAATTCTCATGGCTTTGAGAGACTCATTGGTATCATGCTTAGGTGTAATAGATCTAAGTTTCAAAGAATCAACATCAAGAGCAATTCTATCAACATTCCTAGCCAAATCATCAATCTTAAGCAATTTTTCTTCAATCATAGCATTAAAATTCTTTTGCAAAGTAATAAATTCTTTAATATTAGAATCAAAATCAGAGGGCATCTTATTATAATTTCCATAAGAATTGTTGTAGGAATTACCATAATTATTAGAGGGATTACTTGGATAAGGCATAGGATTGAAATTTCCTCTATACGCGTTATTACCAAAATTGTTCCTACCAACAAAATTCACATCCATAGATTCATTATTATTATCAATCAAAGTAGACAAGGGCATATCATTAGGATCAGAAGAAACACTCTATTAGCAAATAATTTCATAAGTTCATCCATCTTTCCACTCAAAATATTATTTTCTTCTATCGCCTGCACCTTTTTATTAGTAGATCTTTCAGTGTGCCATTGAGAATAATTAACCATAATATTATATAGGAGTTTAGTAGCTTCTCCTAAAGTGATTTCCATAAAAGTGCCTCCCGCGGCCGAATCTAAAAGATTTCTAGAAGCAAAATTCAATCTGGCATAAAATTTTTGTATAATCATCCACAAATTTAAACCATGAGTAGGGCAATTACGTATCATTAATTTCATTCTCTCAAAAGCTTGTGCAACATGTTCATGATCAAGTTGCTTAAAATTCATAATATCGTTTCTAAGAGAGATGATTTTAGCGGGAGGAAAATACTTAGAGATAAAAGCATCTTTGCACTTGTTCCATGAATCAATAGTATTTTTAGGCAAAGACGAAAACCAAGCTTTAGCACGATCTCTAAGCGAAAAAGGAAATAGCTTCAATTTAACAATATCATTATCCACATCTTTCTTCTTTTGCATGTCACACAAATCAACGAAGCTATTTAGATGGGTAGCGGCATCTTCACTAGGAAGGCCGGAGAACGGATCTTTCATGACAAGATTCAGCAAAGCAGTATTAATTTCACAAGATTCAACATCGGTAAGAGGAGCAATCGGAGTGCTAATATAATCATTGTTGTTGGTATTGGTGAAGTCACACAATTTAGTATTATCTTGAGCCATCGCGACAAACAAGCAAACTAACACACAAGCAAACAAAAAGAAAGCAGACAAAAAGGGCAAATAGAGAGGGAGGATAGAGAGAGAGCGAATAAAACGGCAAGGGTGAATTGGGGGGATAGGAAAACGAGAGGAAAATGGCAAATAATGTAATGCAGGAGATAAGGGTATGTGATGGGTACTTGGTATGTTGACTTTTGCGTAGACCTCCCCGGCAACAGCGCCAGAAATCCTTCTTGCTACCTCTTTTAGCACTGCGTTGGTTTTCCCCGAAGAGGAAGGGATGATGCAGCAAAGTAGCATAAGTATTTCCCTTAGTTTTTGAGAACCAAGGTATCAATCAAGTAGGAGGCTACATGCAAGTCCCTCGTACCTGCACAAACAAATAAATCCTCGCAACCAACGCAAATAGGGGTTGTCAATCCCTATAGGGCCACTTACGAGAGTGAGATCTGATAGATATGATAAAGATAATATTTTTGGTATTTTTATGATAAAGATGCAAAGTAAAATAAAGGCAAAGTAAATAGCAAAGTAAATAACTAAGTAGTAGGAGATTGATATGATAAAGATAGACCCGGGGGCCATAGATTTCACTAGTGCACTACAAAAAAATACACTTCCGTGATGATACGTGTTTGTCACAGTAGGTCGCTTTTTTGTCATGCATGTACATCCATGACAAATTTATGACAGAATCAAGATAGTCATACCTGTGTTGTCATAGAAGTGTTCCATGACATTACCAAAATTATCATCACGGAAGTGTCCACTTCCATGACAATAAATCGCGCGTCACAGAAGTGCTTTCGTCAAGGGTGACCGACACGTGGCATCCACCGTAACAGAACGTCGTTAAGCTATCGGGTCGGGTTTTGGATCCGATAACCCGTTAACAGCCCCGACCAATGGGGATTTTCCACGTGTAAAATCATCATTGGCTAGAGGAAACACATGTCGGCTCATCGTTGGGACAGATGTCATCCACTCACTGGACAGAAGGCGCCTATGATACGTCGACACGTGGCACGGCCCAACAGTGGCCCATTCCTATGAAAAGGCCGGCCCATTTGACTTGGTCAAAAGTTGGCGAGCCGGCCCATGGAAAGCCTGTTAACGGCCTGTTCGCATATAGCCCATTTACAGCCCGCTAACCCAAGGCCCATTACGCCCTATCCGAATTAGGCCCAACAGCGTCATCTGGGCCGTCCAATAGATTCCAGCCCGTTTTCACTTCTGGCCCATGTATAGCCCATGACGTCTTTCGGCCCATATGAGGCCCTTTATAACTCTTGTCCCATTAGCGGCCCGTGCTGAAACTGGCCCGTAATGAACATTGTATCACTTTACACCCATTAACAGCCCGTGGTGAAACTGGCCCGTAATGAATAGTGTATCACTTTATACCCATTAACGGCCCATTATTCCGTTGGGCCGTCTCCAGCCCATGTTATCTTTCGGCCTTCTCAGAGCCCATTTATTCTTGGGCTCATTTCCAGCATTCGTTTACTTACGGCCCGTTACTGTCATTTTCTGCTTGTGGGCCAAATTCAGCCCGTGCTTACAGTCGGCCCGTTTGTGGTCCGTTAATACATTGGGTCGTTTTCATAGCGTCATCAAATATGGCCTATTAACGATGGCCCGTTATGGTCGGCCCATGAACGGACGATTCCAACTCTAGCCCGTTTACGGCCAGAATGCGGTCTGTTTGGCCCATGTTTGGCCAATCGATCATACGGCCCGTATAAGGCCCATTGATGATACGGCCCATAGAAGGCCCATTGTTTCTATGGCCCGTAGAAGGCCCACTGTTTCTACGGCCCGTAGAAGGCCCACTGTTTCTACGGCCCGTAGGAGGCCCAGTGTCACTACAGTAAATATTAGCCCATGGTTATTGTGGACTAGTTTTAAAAAATAGGTTATTGCAGCCACTAGCAAACCGCAGAAAAAGAACTGCACTGACTATAGGCAAACAAATAAACAAGACAACAAGGAAATAAATAAGCAAGCAACTTACACTAGGCTATCACAGCTATTACACATATTACATCCACTGGGCATCAAAGTTCGCCACCAGTGCAAATATAGGGAACACATCAGCATATAAACGCCACAACAAAACAAGTCCAGAACTGAAACCACTTCAGAAGAGCTCAAGAAACAATATCCTGGGTACCCATAATGCTGGCAAGATGCTTAGCAAGCTTATTAAGTTTCTCTTGTTTGGTGCTTAAGTCCTCCAGCGCTTGCTGTTGCACCAGAAAGTATGCATCTGAATTCTGCAGGGACTTTGTCGGTGTCAAAACCGGCGGAACTCGGGTAGGGGGTCCCAAACTGTGCATCTAGGCCGGCCGGTAACAGGAGGCAAGGGACACGAAGTTTTACCCAGGTTCGGGCCCTCTTGATGGAGGTAAAACCCTACGTCCTGCTTGATTAATATTGATGATATGGGTAGTACAAAAGTAGATCTACCACGAGATCGGAGAGGCTAAACCCTAAAAGCTAGCCTATGGTATGATTGTTGTTTTGTATGTTGTCCTACAGACTAAAACCCTCCGATTTATATAGACACCGGAGAGGGTTAGGGTTACACAAAGTCGGTTACAATGGTAGGAGATCCACATATCGTATCGCCAAGCTTGCCTTCCACGCCAAGGAAAGTCCCTTCCGGACACGGGACGAAGTCTTCAATCTTGTATCTTCATAGTCCAGGAGTCCGGCTGAAGGTATAGTCCGGCCATACGGACACCACCTAATCCAGGGCTCCCTCAGTAGCCCCTGAACCAGGCTTCAATGACGACGAGTCCGGCGCGCAGATTGTCTTCGGCATTGCAAGGCGGGTTCCTCCTCCAAGTACTCCATAGAAGATTTTGAACACAAAGATAGTGTCCGGCTCTGCAAAATAAGTTTCCACATATTGCCATAGAGAGAATAATATTTACACAAATCTAATCTGCTGACGTATTCCGTAGTGTGACATCGCACCACGGCCAAGCCTGTATTCGAATCGTTTTATTGTCCCACCTCAGCGTGTCATGCGAGGCGGTTTCCTTGGCACGTCTCGTCGAAGCAGAGATCGTGTCCCCTTATTCCGAGATTCTCATCAATACGGGCGTGGGTAACCCAACCGCGCCATTGATTACGGCACTTGGAGATAAGCGAGTTTTACCAGGCTGGTGGGGACACGTAGTTGCGTCCACCCATATAAGGGGATAAGGATCCACCTTTTCACCTACGCCTTCTTCCTCCTTTGCCTATCCATTCTCGCGCACTCGAGATCCAGCGCCCAAGTCCGCACTCCCCACCTCAACCTTCTCCAGCCATGTCCGGAGCGGGAGGCAAGTGGATGGTCTCCTCCGTCACAGAGGGACACATCAAAAAACTGAGGAAGGCCGGATGCTTGTCTAACGACATCGCGTACCGGCTTCCCGAAGAGGGGAAGCTCCTCCCCACCCCAAGGCCCTATGAGAGGGTAGTGTTCCTTCCCCACTTCCTCTGCGGACTGGGCTTTCCTATCCACCCATTCGTCCGGGGACTCATGTTCTACTACGACCTGGATTTCCATGATCTGGCCCCGAACTTCATCCTCAACATCTCAGCGTTTATCGTCGTGTGCGAGGCCTTCCTCCGCATCCGCCCCCATTTCGGCCTATGGCTCAAGACTTTCAATGTCAAGCCGAAGGTGGTGCGCAGCAACTAGGCGGAGTGCGGAGGCGCCATGGTGGGCAAGATGCCCAACGTCTTATGGTTCGAGGGCTCCTTTGTGGAGACCCTAAAGGGGTGGCAATCGGGGTGGTTTTACATCACTGAGCCGCGCGGCCCTGAGTGGGTCGCAGCCCCCGAGTTCCGGTCCGGACCCCCAACGCGGCCCATGTCCTGGAAAGAGACGGGCCTGTCGTGGGGCAGCAAAAGAGAGGTGACTGGACTGCAAACATGCATCCAAACCCTGGTGGACAAGCAGCTCAAGCTCGTCAACGTAGTCCAGGTTATGCTCATCCGTCGGATCCTCCCGTGCCAACAACAGGCCTTCAATCTATGGGAGTTCAACCCGGCGCAGCATCGAACTCTGAGCAGGCTCTTCGACACGACGCACGAAGATGCCTGGAAGGTGCTTTTCAAGGGCGCCGAGGCTCCCGCATCCGCTACCGAGGATCGCGGATTCAGTGCGCAGCGTCACGCTAGCGTGGTAAGTTGTTTGTACCTTTTACAAGGTATTAGTTTTTCATAGTTTAACTCTATGCGGGATCTAAGCTCCCTTACCTTTGACAGGATTGGCAGGCGAAGTCCGGACAGATCGACTGTCCGGCTCCTTTGCCCGAAGACCCAGCCGATGCCCGCTTGGCGAAGCTGCTGGTTCCGGCACCCTATGTGCCCGGCGCCAGGAGGTGTCGGGTTCATCATCCGACGGCTCCAAGGCGCATTCCTCCTGTGAAGACGAGGAGGAGGAAGAAGGGACCTCTCCCCCCACAGCGGGGGGAGAGAAGAAAAGGAAGGCCGCCCTCACTGGGGAGGCCGAAGGGTCCAAGAAGGGGAAAACCCTTCCTCTGGACTACTCCACCAACGCCGACGAAGGTGGAGAGGAGTGGCTGCTCAGGGCCAAGCCCCTGGCGAAATCGTAACTATCCGGATACCAGAGTAATTCATAGTATTCCTTTATTGCACAGCTTTCCCTTATGTCGAATATGTTTATGCAGCCCACCCAAAGACCGGCTCGACGCGTCATCGAGCGGTTCACTGGACTCGTCGGATGTGAATTCGCTTCCGACGGCTACCACCCCCTGCCCTACGGACGACGCCAAAGTGTTGTCCCAACAGGTTCCAAGCCAGGAGGATGTGGTCCTGGAGGCGCCGCAAGGCGACCTTCCGGACTCCAGGAGTAAAGGGGATAACCCCCCCCCAGGGCTCCAAGTCCGGCTCTAGGCCGGTCACTGCTCCGGAACCTTCAAAGGTTCCAGAGTCCGGCGGGCGACCTCCTTCCAAGAGGAGCAAGCCCACCGTGCCGGTGACCCCCGTCCAACCGGAGGCGCCGGATAATCTGTTGGACGTGCTCAAAGGCACCTCCATCGACGAGGAGCACCGCACCATTATGAGTGCGGTGGTCCAGAAGGTTCAGTCCGCCAAGAGCAGACTGACTGAAGCTTGTGCTAGCCTTTTAACAGGCTTTGAGGTAAGTAAAGAATGTGTAAATAATATTACCGCATAGACTGTAGCCCTTGATGCTCTGTTTGGCGTTCGGGAAGAAAAGCCGAATAGAGGATCAAATAAAATTTGAACGAGTCTAAAAAAAGGAGTCAATATGCGTATGCAGGCTTCTCTGCTGGCGTCCGCCGCACTGGCTGCGGAAGTGGACACACTAAAGCAGAACCTTGAGCAGTCCGAGCAAGAGCTCGGGCGTGCCAAGAAGCAGCTCGAGGACAAGGAAGGTAAGAAATACCTTGTTTAAATATATATAAAAAAGTGCAATTGCAAAAAATGACAGGATTATTTATTGTAGGGGCCACGTCTGAGGTGGCGACCCTTAAGCAAGCATTGTTCGAGGCAGATAAGACGGCAGCCACGGAGCGCACCGAGCGGGAGAAGTATGAGGCCCAAGTTGGCAAGGTGCGGCAAGAGCTCCAGGCTCTTATGAAAAAAACATGAGAGTTTGGAGCTTGACTCAAAGACGCGAGCGTCCGAGCTCACGGTGGCTATTAAAAATGCCAAGTCTGCCAAGGCCGAATCCCAGAAGACCCTCCAGGAGTTGGATGAGGTGAAAAAGATAGCGGCGGGTAAGGCATTCTTTATGCAAAGCAAACACATAAATGTGAGTTCCTTGTTACTTACCCGAATCCGGAGCTCTCCAGGAGCATTCGCAGATCTTCCCCGTAGTGTGTCTGATGCCGCCGCATTCTATCGAGCCAAGGAGGGTAGCTCGACAGAGAAGGTGTTCTCGTCTCAGTATGCTGAGGCCGGACACCCCGTGCCCCTGAGCGACCAGCTGAAGCAACTGGTCGAGCTCCACAAGGCGGCCGAACAGGCCATGAAGGGCCTCATAGTTCGGCTGTGGCCTGGAGAGGCTCTGCCTGGGAGCTATTTCGGGCTGGTGCGGCGGCTGGTGGGGGCCTGTCCAAGGCTCGAAGTCATCAAGCGCTCCGTCTGCATTGAAGGTGCCCGTAGGGCCATTGCCCATGCTAAGGTGCACTGGGGCAAGCTGGATGCTGAGAAGCTTGTGAAGGACGGGCCACCGCCGGGGAAAGAGCATCGCAAGCCTGAGAATTATTATAAGGATGTTCTGAAGGGTGCCCGCCTTATGGCGGATGAATGTTCTAGGGATGTAATTTTTGAGTAAAACTCGCTCGCTTTGTCCTGTGCGCTGAAAACTTGTTCATATGCGCTAAGCAATGCTGTTGGAATTTAAAATATTACCTTCTGTGCGGCTGTTTATCAATTCTGAGAGATGGCGAGTCATCGGCTTTTGCCCCCGTGCCGCTAGTGCTAGGGTGTTCGGGGATAAACCTCAGCGCTCTTTTTCCCATGTTTGGGTCCTTCGAGGGAGGCGCTCAGCACAAGAACAACACAATCGGACTATAATGCGTGAACACTCTCACTTAGCCATAGAATTCTATAATTTTAAATTTCGGCGAAGCCCCTGGTATTCGGAAGACCAAGTTCGGGGTGCTATCCATGCCTTGGCCGGACAGAGTCGACTCCTCGCTCTAAGCGGCATAAGTCTTTAGGGACTCGAAAAACCTCTCGAACAGCGACCAGCTCTCGCTTCATCATGACAGTCAGTTTTAGCTTTCTCTACTGAGGTGCTCGACCCAGCTCAACTGGGGCAAAATCGCAGTAGTTCTCCTAGTGCTACCTTAGCCGACATAGTGGAACGTAAGGCACCAAAACATAGGAGCCGGGCAAACCCAACTATTGACCCAAGAAATGATTCAGAGCCGATGCATATAATGCTATAAGTTCGGGGTGTCGCACTTGTTAAAGTGTTCGGACTTCTCACACCATATTGAGGGGTACTAAAGCCCCTAGCATATTTTGGCCGTACCAAAGTGTACGGGTGCAACATGTCGTTAAGGAACATATATTTGTAAAAAAAGTAATGCAAAAATAGACAAAAGCTATGAGTTGTTTATTAAAAAGGGTTGCGATCAAAGCAGAACGATACAAATAATGCGATAAGCAAAAGGTTGGACTATTTAACATGTCCGTTCTAGGGGCAGGCTGTGGAATGGTATGTGAAACAGGTATACTGCTCGTGATAGAGACCACCTGGGGGTTCCGTAATGCGGCATGGCTTGTCTGCTTCCCTGGTTCTTGCATCGTTTGTGCGGCAATTGAACTACCGAACAGGCCTTCCGAAGAATGGAGTCCTGAAAGTAAGAGAAAATTAAAAAATCGGCAGCCCCTGGTGCGGTTGAAGCCGTGTTTCGGGCGTGCCGTGATGGTGCCCCTCCCCCTGTACCCATGGTATTTCTAGAGCGTAGTTATGTACGCGAAGCACTGGTGTCGCATTTTTGCGAGGGCTGGGGTTGGGGCCGCATTGCTACGCCTGCTTGGAATGTGCCAGGCGGTCTTGTTGTAGGTTACTCCGGGCGCGCTTGACGGTGTCCAGACGTTTAATGGCCGGACTGGAGAACTGCCTGGAGAGGCTGCTTTGTACTTCCGCTGCAAGGGCCGTTGTGTGCTCCTCCGTTCGGAGGGAGTGTTCGGTGTTTCCATTGACCGTAATTACTCCTCGAGGGCCTGGCATCTTGAGCTTAAGGTATGCGTAGTGCGGTACCGCATTGAACTTGGCGAATGCGGTTCGTCCGAGCAGTGCGTGATAGCCACTGCGGAATGGGACTATGTCGAAGATTAACTCCTCGCTTCGAAAATTATCCGGAGATCTGAAGACCACTTCAAGTGTGACTGAGCCTGTACAGTTGGCCTCTACACCTGGTATTACGCCTTTAAAGGTTGTTTTGGTGGGCTTAATCCTCGAGGGATCTATGCCCATTTTCCGCACTGTATCCTGGTAAAGCAGGTTCAGGCTGCTGCCGCCGTCCATAAGGACTCTAGTGAGATGAAATCCGTCAATAATTGGGTCTAGAAACATGCGGCGAATCCGCCATGACGGGTGCTAGTGGGATGGTCCCTTCGATCAAAGGTGATCGGGCAGGAGGACCATGGGTTGAACTTTGGGGCGACTGACTCTACCGCGTATACGTCCCTTAGCGCGCGCTTCCGCTCCCTCTTGGGGATGTGGGTTGCGTATATCATGTTCACCATCCTCACTTGTGGGGGAAAACCCTTCTGTCCACTGTTGTTCGGCAGCTGGGGCTCTTCGTCGTCATCGCTATGCAGCCCCGTGTCTTTATTTTTGGCATTTAACTTGCCTGCCTGCTTGAACACCCAACAATCCCTGTTGGTGTGATTGGCCGGCTTTTCGGGGGTGCCATGTATCTGGCACAAGCGGTCGAGTATTCGGTCCAAACTGGACGGGCCCCTAGGATTTCTTTTGAATGGCTTTTTCTGCTGACCGGATTTATAGCCTCTGAATCCGGCATTAACTGTCGTATCCTCAGCATTGTCGCCGTTAATGCGGCACTTCTGCTTGTTGCGATGCGACCTGCCACTACTGTCCCTGGTATCCGAATTACCAGGGTTCTTGGTCATAATGTTGCTACGAGCAAGCCAGCTGTCTTCTCCTGCGCAAAAGCGGGTCATGAGTGTCGTGAGTGCTGCCATAGATTTCGGCTTTTCCTGTCCAAGGTGCCGGGCAAGCCACTCGTCATGGATATTGTGCTTGAAGGCTGCTAGGGCCTCTGCATCCGGACAGTCGACTATTTGATTTTTCTTTGTTAGGAACCGTGTCCAGAATTGTTTGGCCGATTCCTCTGACTGCTGAATTACGTGGCTTAGGTCATCGGCGTCTGGTGGTCGCACATAAGTGCCCTAGAAATTGTCGAGGAATGCGGCTTCCAGGTCCTCCCAACAACTGATTGATCCTGCTGGCAAGCTCTTAAGCCAATGCCGAGCTGGTCCTTTAAGCTTGAGTGGGAGGTATTTGATGGCGTGGAGATCATCACCGCGGGCCATGTGGATATGAAGGAGATAATCCTTGATCCATACCGCAGGATCTGTTGTGCCATCATATGATTCAATGTTTACGGGTTTGAAACCCTCGGGGATTTGATGATCCATTACTTCATCTATGAAGCATAGTGGGTGTGCGGCGCCTCTGTACTGGGCTATATCACGACGTAGCTCCAATGAGCTTTGTCTACTTTGTTCGGCCTTACCGGATTTGTGTCTGGCGTGACGGTTATCATCTCGAGTCGTGGGGCGCCCACGCTATCCGTAGATCGATCTTGTTTGTCTTGCCTTGTCCTCCAACATATCTCGCAGGTCTGGCGCATTTTCCCGTGCCTCGGTACGGGGTGCGGCTTGAGTGGAGGGCCGAGAGGCCTCTCTGTCGCGGCCACGAGGTGGCCGGTCGGCCGTATCAAGTGCTGGTGATTTAGATTTAAGTGCTTCCTCCTCTAATCGGGGTAGCAACCTGCGCTTTGGGTAGCTCTTGGAGGCGCGTTCGAGTTTATGCTCTTCGGCCGCAAGGACTTCAGTCCATCTGTCGACTAGCAAATCTTGATCAGCTCTAAGTTGTTGCTGTTTTTTCTTGAGGCTTGTTGCCGTGGCCATAAGCCTGCGTTGAAAACGCTCTTGCTCGACGGGATCCTCTGGCACGACGAATTCGTCATCGTCGAGGCTTGCCTCGTCTTCGGAGGGAGGCGTATAATTATCGTCCTCGACCTCTTTGTCTGCCGCTCTCTCATGAGGGATGGCTTCTCCATCCTCCTGTGCTGAATCTTGCTCGAGGAGGTTTTCTTCGGCACTCTCCGGAGTATTATTATCTCCCGTGCTGGAATCGTCGTATTTGCTTTGGCAGGATTTTGAGCGGCGCCGCTGACGCCGGCGCTTAGGCTGTTTCTTGGAGGGGTCATCCTCCGCTGTTTCATCGCCATCTCCTTCTTTTGGGGTGTCCACCATGTATATGTCATATGACGAGGTGGCTTTCCAGGGCCCAATAGGCGCTGGTTCTTCATCGTCTCCTGCATCGGCATCCATACCATCGATGTCTTCGGAGTCGAAGTCGAGCATGTCGGTTAAATCGTCGACAGTGGCTACAAAGTGGGTGATGGGTGGGCTTTGAATTTCTTCATCGTCCGTATCCCAACCTTGCTGACCGTAGTCCGGCCAGGGCTCTCCTGATAAAGAGAGAGACTTTAGTGTCTTCGGAATATCGCCGAAAGGCGAGTGCTGGAAGATGTCCGCGGCAGTAAACTCCATGATCGGCGCCCAATCTGATTCGATTGGCAGGGGGGTAGAGGGTTCGGAGTCCGGAGAGGAGTCCGGCTCCTTGGAGTCACGAGTCTCGCGGAGTGCAAGGCTGGTGTTCGGCTCGATCCCTGTTGGGATCGCAGCCCCCGAGGCGGCGTCCAACCACCCATCCTCGATCGGCGCAGTTGGCTCCGAATTAAGGGACGAGCCGATGCGGGTGCGGCCTCCAGGGCACTGTTCGGTGGCAGAGCTAGATCATGCTCGTCGTGATAGTGCGGCGCGCTCGGCAGTGGCTCGAATCCATCGAAGATCAAGTCCCCGCAGATGTCAGCCGTGTAGTTTAAACTTCCAAATCTGACCTGACGGCCAGGGCCATAGCTTTCGATCTGCTCCAGATGGCCAAGTGAATTGGCCCGCAGCACGAAGCTGCCGAAGACAAAGATCTGTCCGGGGAGGAAGGTTTCACCCTGGACTGCATCGCTATTGATGATCGTACGAGCCATCAAGCCTAACGGCGACGACATAGAGGAACTCTCAATGAAAGCACCAATGTCAGTGTCAAAACCGGCGGATCTCGGGTAGGGGGTCCCGAACTGTGCGTCTAGGCCGGATGGTAACTGGAGGCAAGGGACACGAAGTTTTACCCAGGTTCGGGCCCTCTTGATGGAGGTAAAACCCTACGTCCTGCTTGATTAATATTGATGATATGGGTAGTACAAGAGTATATCTACCACGAGATCAGAGAGGCTAAACCCTAAAAGCTAGCCTATGGTATGATTGTTGTTCTGTATGTTGTCCTACGGACTAAAACCCTCCGGTTTATATAGACACCGGAGAGGGTTAGGGTTACACAAAGTCGGTTACAATGGTAGGAGATCCACATATCGTATCTCCAAGCTTGCCTTCCACGCCAAGGAAAGTCCCTTGCGGACACGGGACGAAGTCTTCAATCTTGTATCTTCATAGTCCAGGAGTCCAACTGAAGGTATAGTCCGGCCATCCGGACACCCCCTAATCCAGGACTCCCTCAGACTTCCTCAGTCCTTCGGCTTCCTATCACATAACATCTGATCGATGTCTTTCAACTTGAATTTGAGACTCAAGAAGCCGAACTGATTCAGGCAATGAGTTCGAAGAGCTGGTGCCAGCAGTGGTAGCCAGTAACTCGAACACTACATCAAGACATGACTTTGGGGTTGTCTCAGTGTCTTCAATATAGTTTTTATCAGCTTTCTTGGAGACCAACAGGGATGTCTCACTATCTTGAACCTTATCTGCATTACTTTCTTTACCATTGCATAACAGGATACTCTTCTCCAATATTTTATCCGCATTCTAAAAGAGAAACAAGCAATCACATCTTAGGTTTACAATGTTGTATATGAAACTCATTTTGGTAAACCAGTTCAGTAGTAAGGTGGATAGGATAACAGCATGAAACAAACATATATCTATGTAGTATGGTCACTGTATGGTCTATATCATTCTAGTTTATGTTGCCAAATCAAGATAGATATAGTTCGAATCATATCTATTTAAGACAAAGCAGCATAGACAGAATATAAGTGTGGGAAACTACACAGCAATAACAACACTTGTAATGTGCATGGCATGAGAACATAACTGTTTATTCAATTGAAACTGAAATCAACATAGAGCAAGTTACAACAACAAACAGCCAAACACGTTGAAGAAACAGGTTTAAAACATACCTGTTGCGCCATTGGAGTTTCAATTGCATCCTTCAAATTTGAAATTAGTTGGTATCAGTAAATACAGTGATGCAAGAGCAAAGTAGTATGAACCATAGCTACAGAACCTGACCTAAGAACCATTCTTCTTCTACTTTAAGCGTTGCCTTCGAGTTCGGAGTGGTGGTCCTCGTGATTTGGGCACTGCAGTTGCCTTACTAAATGCTCGTGTTTGGGTGCTTTGTGGTGGAGACGGTGATGTGTCAACGGGAACTGGCTGTCTATCTGCTGGGGTTGGGCTTAGAAGGGGTGTAGCTGGTTCTCTGTCCAACTGGGTGGGGGTACAATCTGCATGAGTGTGGGTTATGTGTGGTGGGGCTGGTTCTTGGGCAAGTACAACCGTGGTTCTATCTGCATCAACAGGTAGCACAATCTTTTCTGAAGACCGTGTTTTTACTCCCACAGATACTGCCATCACTCCCTTCAATTGAAATGGCTGATAAACAAGAAAAGTAATTGAATGTACAGACATTGTAAGATAGACAGGTGCAATGGATAGTAGGGAAGAAAACATGGCATGAAATAATTCACATTTATGTTGTCTAAGCAAACAGAATAGCAGGACATAATTTCACATATATGATGACTAATTAAACAGGATAGCATGACACAATTTCACATGTCTGATGGCTAACTAAACAGGATAGAATGACATACTTCAATATATGACGACTATGTAAACAGGATGACATGATATAACTATACGATGTGTCTATTAAAGTGGTTGGCATGCCATAAATCACAAACATGCCGTCGATGGAAACATGATGGCATGATATAATTCACGGATAGAATGACATAATTTAAATATGATGACTATGTAAACATGATGAGATGATTTAACTATATTATGTCTTTAGAAAATGGGTTGGCATGCCATAATTCAGATACATGTTGTCTATGTAAACATCATGGCATGACATAATTCAAATATATGATTTATATACTAAGGAAGTGAGCAGAGGGCAATCGCATATATGATGTGTCAACTAAGGAGATGGCATTCAATATTGTGTATATGATGTAAAAACTAAGCATTGCAATATAACATATGCATTATATGAGTAATATAACCCTGCCAAGTTTGAGCATACACCTCAGGGGGATAATAGGACTGGTCATCTGCCTCTGAATCCTCCTCTGAAGAGCTATCTGTAACTAGCAAGATATATGCTTCACCAGGTAGCATTGTCTGCTCTGAAGACCTTGTTTTCACTCCAGATTTCTCCATCACCAATTCAAATGGCTGATGCACAGGAAGAGCAGTTGAATATACAAACATTGTCGACAAAAGCAATGAGAAATACAAAAAAAGGACGGCATGATATAATTCACATATATGACGCTTGCCTAAATAGCATGGCATTGCATAATTCACATACATAATGCCTTGCATCAAGATAACATTGCATAATTCACATATATAATGTCTTGCAACAAGATGGCATTGCATAATTCACATATATGGTAATTAGACACTAAACAGGTGGCATTCACACAAAGCATGTCTAAACTAAGCAAATGACATAGCAATGCAAGATACCA